>NW_026526655.1:97741300-98243800 GCF_024362965.1 Panthera pardus
TCACCAGAATCTATGTGTATGCATGTTGGACAGGCACCCCCACACTCTGTATACCTACATAGAAGCTGGGTGACCCTATGGTAAGAACATGAGGCTCCTGAGTCAGACTAATTGGTTTGGAATTTTGTTTTTTACCACTTATTGTCAAGCAGCATTTAGCTTCACGTTTTAAAGGCTTGCCCCTTTTCCCTTTTGATTTTATCTCTCCCCTCATCCTGCTCCCTGGGAGCTGATGCAATAATCCTAGACTGTAAGATCAAAGCCAAAAATACAATAGCTGCAAGATGGAATTTGGTTCCTGAAGTGAGAGGCTGCAAGTAATAGCCCCTAAGCATGTGGCATAGGATTAGTTGAAGTGGTCAGGTAGTGGGTGAAAAGACACAGATCACAGGCTAACAAGCTGGCAAGCCTTGGTCTGCGGTGGCAAAACAAGAGTAAAAACTCTTCTCTGAGTTCACAGGGAGGCAGAGCAGGGGCAGACTGAGTCCATAGTATTAGGGAACTGGTGGGAAGTTTTTACAGTGTGGTGTCTGTTGATACTCTTGTCATATAAGAGATGCGCTCTGGCCAGGGTTAACAGCTTGTAGGCATTGGGGGAAGGGAGCATGGCTTTGCTAAAATAGGATTCTACCTGTGTCCGGCAATCTAAGCAACTGACAGTGCAGTCATACTGGGGACCCGGCGGGGCTGAAAATACCAAGGACGTTTGTATTGCAAACTGAAGTGGTTGATAGGGACTCTTTACCAGGATATAGCTTATGGCTTGTAGGTCTATCTCTTGTGTCCTCTGTTATGAGTTCTCTGCATCACCATAAGCAAAGTAGAATAATAATAGTGACAAAGATCAGGTAGGGTGTTGTCTTTGCTCTAATGCCTACTGTCTCAATGGGTTCAAGGTGGCCACTGTGAAGATTAATGGGAGGGTATGCAGTGCACAGGCCAAGAATAACAGACTCTGCAGTGGTTGGCAAACTGCAGTCCATCAGGTGAATCTGACAGGCCACTTGTTTTCATATGGCCCTGCCCAACCTTAAAACAGGTGAGAAAAAATGTGCACATTTGTTTGCTCTCTTACTACGTAACTCCCTATATAACACTCTTGATTTTGCCTTTGGGCCCACTAAGTCCAAAATATTTACTATTTAGCCCTTTTACAGGAAAGTTTGCCAACCTTTACATTCTAGTCTTAGGCCTAGAGATGAGGTCAAGATAAGATCTTGTGCCCAGAGTGAGTGCAGGAAAATTAAATAGGCAAGAAGCTTAGCAAATTTTCGAAGGAATTTTGTTGCTATAAGTAACTCTTATCTTTATCCATGAAAATCTGTAATTGTTCAACCTCTGAAATAATGCTGTTGATCTCAAACCTGCCTCAGCAGGAAGTGGGCTATCAGCCTACAGTGAAAAGCACGCCCTCCAAAACCTACATGTTCTCCAAGGATACACACAGAGAACCACGTGAGCCAATGGCCAACTTACTTTGAGGCCTGAGAAGGCACCTTTGCAATCTTTGCCCTGTGGGATTTAACAAAATCATAATAAGCCAGTGACTGCCACGTGTTGCTGGAGTCACCCTTTTCCAAATGGATGTTTTATTTGCCACTATGGAGTCGTAGTCCATCATCCCATATTGTGTGTTTGTGTGTTTGTGTGTGTGTGTGTGTGTGTGTGTGTGTGCCCGCCCTCTAGTTGGCATGTCACTGGGCAGCGAGAAGCTGTGTGCCTTTCTGAAGCGTTTGAGTTTACAAGATGTGAGTGGAAGGTAGTCTCTAATCTAGTCCCAGGGGATATGACCCTAAAACCACATTTTCATTTAGATATTCCAAACATTTCTACATCATTTGCATTTTGTACAAAATACCTGTATATTATTTTGCCTTAAAAATAAAAGCCGTAAAATGAAAAGAAAAATTCTGCCATACACATTCGGCTATGGAAATATTTGTTAGCTCTCTTCAAACTTTGGAAACAAAGGGAGACAGAGCTGGGGCATTTTAATCCAGTTCATAATCACTCTTGGGAAAGGGGCAAATTTTTCTGTAGTCTTTTTGTGCTTCTAACATCTTTGATTTTTTTTTCTCATTTTGCTCAACCAGTATCTTAAGATGGGACTCAGTTTTTTTTTTTCCTTTTGAGGGACAAGTAGTTCTCATTAATTAATTACACAATCATTATAGTTATATCTTAGTAGGTTTAGACAGTAGTGCAATAATACCATCCTGATGTTACCGACCTAACCCAACTCTTAAAATGGCCCTTACTCCATTTTAGTCCTTTTTGATATGTATTTTTATTTCATAATTTTTTAATTTTTGAAATATAATTTATCATCAAACTGGCTTATATACAACACCCAGTGCTCATCCCATAAAGTGCCCTCCTCAATGCCCATTTTCCCTCTCCCCTACCACTCTATCCAACCTTAGTTTGTTTTCTGTATTTAAGAGTCTCTTATGGTTTGCCTCCCTCCCTATCTGTAACTATTGTTTTTCCCCTTCCCTTCCCCCATGGTCTTCTGTTAAGTTTCTCAAGCTCCACATATGAGTGAAAACAGAAGATACCTGTCCTTCTCTGACTGACTTACTTTACTCACTCATTCTGGGTTCTCTGTTCTATTCCATTGCTCTATGTGTCTGTTCTTGTGCCAGTACCATACTGTCTTGATTACAGCTTTGTAGTAGAAGCTGAAGTCTGGGATTGTGATGTCTCCCGCTTTGGTTTTCTTCTTCAATATTACTTTGGCTATTTGGGGACTTTTGTGGTGCCACACACATTTTAAGATTGTTTGTTCTAGCTTTGAGAAGAATGCCAGTACAATTTTGTTTGGGGTTGCATTGAATGTGTAGATTGCTTTGGGTAGTATTGACATTTTGACAATATTTGTGCTTCCAATCCATGAGCATGGAATGTTTTTCCATTTCTTTATATCTTCTTCAATTTATTTCATAAGCTTTCTATAGTTTTCAGCATACAGATCTTTTACATCTTTGGTTAGGTTTATTCCTAGGTATTTTATGGTTCTTGGTGCAATTGTGAATGGGATCCATTTCTTTATTTCTCTTTCTGTTGCTTCATTATTGGTGTATAAAAATGCAACTGATTTCTGTACATTGATTTTGTACCCTGTGACTTTGCTGAATTCATGTATCAGTTCTAGCAGTCTTTTGGTGGAGTCTTTTAGGTTTTCCATGTAGAGTATCATGTAGTCTGTGAAAAGTGAAAGTTTGATTTCTTCTTTGCCATTTTTGATGCCTTTGATTTCTTTTTGTTGTCTGACTGCTGATGCCAGGACTTCCAACACTATGTTAAACAACTGTGGTGAAAGTGGACATCCCTGTCGTGTTCCTGATTTTAGGGGGAAAACTCTCAGTTTTTCCCCATTGAGGATGACATTAGCTGTGGACTTTTAACATATGGCTTTTATGATGTTTAAGTATGTTCCTTCTATCCTGAATTTCTTGAGGGTTTTTATTAAGAAAGGATATTGTATTTTGTCAAATACTTTTTCTGCATCTACTGACAGGATCAAAAGATATGGTTCTTATCTTTTCTTTTATTAATGTGATGTATCACATTGATTAATTTGTGAATACTGAACCAGCCCTGCAGTCCACGAATGAATCCCACTTGATCATGGTGAATAATTTTTTTTGTATGCTGTTGAATATGATTTGCTAGTATCTCGTTGAGAATTTTTGTATCAATGTTCATCAAGGATATTGACCTGTAATTGTCTTTTTTTGTGGGGTCTCTGTCTGGTTTGTGAATCAAGGTAATGCTGGCTTCATAGAACGAGTCTGGAAGTTTTCCTTCCATTTCTATTTCTTTGGAACATCTTGAGAAGTATAGGTATTAACTCTGCTTTAAATGTCTGGTAGAATTCCCCAGGGAAGCCATTTGCTCCAGGACTCTTATTGGGAGACTTTTGATAACTAATTCAATTTCTTTACTAGTTATGGGTCTGTTCAAATTTTCTATTTCTTCCCGTTTGAGTTTTGGTAGTGTGTGGGTGCCCAGGAATTTGCCCATCTCTTCCAGGTTGTCCAGTTTGTTGGCATATAATTTTTTATAGTATTCTCTGATAATTGCTTGTATTTCTGAGGGATTGGTTCTGATAAATCCATTTTCATTCGTGATTCTATCTATTTGGGTCCTCTCTGTTTTCTTTTTGAGAAGTCTGGCAAGGGGTTTATCAATTTTGTTTATTTTTTCAAAAAACCAACTCTTAGTTTCATTGATCTGTTCTCCCATTTTTTGTTTTTGGATCTATATTGTTTATTTCTTCTCTGATCTTTATTGTTTCTCTTCTTTTTCTGGGTTTTGGCTTTCTTTGTTTTTCTGCTTCTAGTTCCTATAGGCGTGCTGTTAGATTTTGTATTTGGGATTTTCCTTGTTTCTTGAGATAGCCTGGATTCAATGTATTTTCCTCTTAGGACTGCCTCTGTTGCATCCCAAAGGGTTTTGATTGTTGTGTTTTCATTTTCATTTGTTTCCATATTTTTTAATTTCTTCTTTATTTGCCTGGTTGGCCCATTCCTTCTTCAGTAGGATGTTCTTTAACCTCCATTCATTTGGATGTTTTCCAAATTTTTTCCTGTGGTTGATTTCAAGTTTCATAGCATTGTGATCTGAAAGTGTGCATGCTATGATCTTAATTATTTTATATTTTTTGAGGGCTGTTTTGTGACCCAGGATGTGATCTGTCTTGGAGAATGTTCCATGTGCACTCGAGAAGAATGCGTATTCTGCTGTTTTAGAATGAAAAGTTCTAAATATATCTGTCAAGTCCATCTGGTCCAGCCTGTCATTCAGGGCCATTGTTTGTTTATTGATTTTCTGCCTAGAGGATGTGTCCATTGTTGTAAATGGAATATTAAAGCCCCCTGCAATTACCACACTCTTACCAATAAGATTGTTTATGTTTCTGATTGTGTTATCTGTAGGTTTCATGTTTGTAGTGATGTCTCTGGTGCTTTGTGGCCCTTGCAACATTTCACTCACAGAGTCCCCCTTAGGATCTCTTGTAGGGCTGGTTTAGTGGTGATGAATTCCTTTAGTTTTTGTTTGTTTGGGAAAACCTTTATCTCTCCTTCTATTCTGAATGACAGGTTTGCTAGATAAAGGATTCTTGGCTGCATATTTTTCCTATTCAGCACATTGAATATTTCCTGCCACTCCCTTCTGGCCTGCCAAGTTTCAGTATATAGGTCTGCTACTACCCCTATGTGTCTACCCTTGTATGTTAAGGCCTGTTTATCCCTAGCTGCTTTCAGAATTCTCTCTTCATCTTTGTATTTTGCCAGTTTCACTGTGATATGTTGTGCAGAAAATTGATTCAAGTTACATCTGAAGGGAGTTCTCTGTGCCTCCTGGATTTCAATGTTTCCTTCTCTAGGTGGGAGAAGTTCTCAGCTATGTTTTGTTCAACATCGGCCCCTTTCTCTCTCTTCTTCTTCTGGAACTCCTATGATATAGATATTGTTCCGTTTCATTGAATCACTTAGTTCTCTAATTCTCCCCTCATGATCCAGAGGTTTTTTTTTTTATCTCTCTTTTTCTCAGCTTCCTCTTTTTCCATAATTTTATCTTCTAATTCACCTATTCTCCCCTCTGCCTCTTCAATCCTTGCTGTGACCACCTCAAGTTTATTTCGCACCTCATTTATAGCATTTTTAATTCATCATTAGTATTTTTTAGTTCCTTGATCTCTGCAGTAATAGATTCTCTGCTGTCCTCTATGCTTTTCTCAAGCCCAGAGATTAGTCTTATGACTATTATTCTAAATTCTTGTTCAGTTATATTGTTTATATCTGTTTTGAGCAATTCTTTAGCTGTCATTTCTTCCTGGAATTTCTTTTTAGGAGAATTCTTCCATTTCATCATTTTGGCTAATTTTCTGTCCCTTATGTGTTTAAAAGCTTGTTATATACCCTGCACCTAAGAGCCCTAATATATTAAAGAAGGGTCGGGGTGCCTTGGTGGCTCAGTCAGTTAAGCGTCTGACTTCAGCTTAGGTCATGATCCCATGGTTCGTGAATTCGAGCCCCACATCGGGCTGTGTGCTGACAGCTCAGAGCCTGAAGCCTGCTTCAGATTCTGTGTCTCCCTCTCTCTCTGACCCTCCCCCGCTTGTACTTGGTCTGTGTCTCTCTGAAAAATAAACAAACGTTAAAAAAAAAAAAAAAAGAGGGGTCATACACTGTCCAGGGCCTGGCCCTTCAGAAGTTGTGTTTTGGAGAGTGGTACTTGCTCTCTGTTGTGACTGTGGGTAGTTTATCTCCCAACTCGTAGTGATGTTTTGGACCTTTCCCCCAGGTGTGTTTTGATTTCTTCATTGAAGTAGCCCTGGAAAGGAAAACAAACAAACAAAAAGAAAACAAAAACATGCAAACACACACACAAGCAAAACAAAAACAAAAAAACAGAAACACCAGCTACAAGAAAACAACAGGGTGGAGGCACTGCTGATGGAAGAGGCCTTATGTCACACAAAGAGGGAAATTACAGGGGTTAGGAAAAAGAAAAAATAAAAATTGACCAGACAGAGAAACTATATGGCTTAATCCACAGAGAAAGGAAAAAAAGAAGGGGGTGGGAAAAAAGAAAAGAAAAGAAAATTGACCAGATAAGTTATACAGCTTAATCCAGAGAGAGAGAGAGAGAGAGAGAGTAAGGAAAATAAAGAAGGGGGTGGGGAAAAAGAAAAGAAAATAGAATTGGCCAGACAGAGAAACTATACAGATTAATCCAGAGAGAGAGAAAGGAAAATAAAGGAGGTATAGAACATGTACCAAGAGAATGGATTAAATATGTCTGCTTAACCAACAACCAGAGTAACCAGACTAGAGGAGGGAAGAGATAAGAAGGACAAAAGGAAGGAAGAGTGTATTTATATAATAAGAACTGTCTGAGAAGTAAACCAGGCAATGCAACACGGCTAGTCTGGTCTGGAGGAGAGGTCCACCTGGTTCATCAGCATCAAACCCTGAGTGGAGGGGCGTGGTTTGGTGTGGGCGGGTCCCGCCTCCACTGGGCCCTGAGGTCAGATCCCTGAGACCTCACCTTGGTGGTTGTGAGGAGAAAAACGGCACCCCCCCCCCCCCCCCCCCCACCAGTCTCTCTTCCCCGACCTGGTTTCCCAAACCATTCTGTTCCAGCCGTTCTCACTGAGCAGTGAGTGAAAACGAGGCAATTTGTCCCGCTCCACCGACTCCCATGTCCTGGAGCTTGGCTGGGATTCAAACTCCTGCTCCGTGTGCCCTGACACTGGGGAAGCGCAGCTCTGTGCTGCCCCATATGTGGTCTCTGGCTGACGGTCGCAGGGAGGCTTTGCCTTTTGAGCAGATATAAACCCTCTTCTCACAGCATTCCAGGGAGAGGATCGCTTTCTCCTAGTGTGGACTGTGCCCCTGACCTAGCCGCGAGGCCGGGGCTGGCACCCCTCCTCCCCAGGTGTGCGATCTGGGAAGCTGGTCCCAGTCCACAGCAAGCCCTGCAGTTAAAGATTGGATCTTTCTCAGTTCCCGTCTGAGGTTTTCCTCTTGTCCAGATACAGTCCTATGCTTCCCCAGCCACTCTTTATCTTCCCTTTGTCTCTCTGCAGAAGGGGATTCCTCCCCTCTGTTCCTTTTATCTCTCCCAGTTCGCAGTCACGCACCTATGGCCCATCAGGTTGTCCCGGTGGGTCCCTGGAAGCCACCTTGTCTTTTTGTCTCCTGGACTCTTGGAGTTCAAAGTCCTTTGGCTTCAACCCTGCTTTATTTGAGAGTCGAGGGAACTTCGGATCCCCTTACTTCTCCACCATGTTGGCCCCTCCTCCTTTGGTATGTATTTTTAATGGTTACAATCATACAAAAATTTTGTGTTGTGTTTTTACTAAATACTGTGTAAAGGAATATTTCTGTGTTTTCATATAGTCTTATAAATTAAGTTTTTTAATGGCTGCTTCATGTTCTGTGTAATAGAGATTTCTGTTGTAGTTATCTATTGCTGTGCAACAAACCACTCAGAACTTAGTGACCTGAAGCAACAACAGTCATTGTATTATCTTCCATGTGTCAGCGACTTGGGAAAGACTTGTCTGAGTGGTTTAAGTTCAACTAGTTGCCATCATATGGTGGCTGGATCTGGGACAGAAGGGCAGCTTGGGGCTGACTGCGTATCTATCTCTCTTTGTATAGTCCCAGAGCATCTCAAAATGACTTGTGTTAATTTGGGCCCCCTCACAATATGGCAACCTCAGGATGCTAGGACTTCTTACGTGGTGGCTCAGGGCTCCAAAAGAAGTGTTCTAACAGCCAGGCAGAAGCTGTACTGTCTTCTATGACCTTCATACAGTGCCCCTCCAGCTGCACTAACCAGTAACCAAGGTCAGCCCAGATTCAATGGAAAGGAATATGTCTTGCTGGCTGGGTGATGAAAGAGTCTGCAGAGATGTTTCAAAATTCAATTTCACAACCAGCTTAGTTATTCTTTTATCACTGGACATTTGTTTACTTCTGTTTTTTGTTTTTTTTTTACCAAGATAATATTGTGATAACATCTCCATGTGTATAGCTTTTCCCATATTTTGTATGAAAGTAGGATTATCAAGTCTTTCATATGGTCCCTGAAATATATTGCCAAGTAACTTTCCAAAAGGATAGTATCGATTTAAAATGCTACATGCAATGTAGGTGACAATATTTTTGATGCATCATTATTAGCAATATAAATTACCATTAGACTTTTATTCAGTTAACTTAATATGTAAAATGTTTGTTTAATTTGCATTATTTTTATAATTGGCAAAGTTGTCTTTCATGTTTCTGGATTTTATTGTATCATTGTCTTCCTAGTTTATGTACTGGGGTCTGAATGTGTTTATTGAAAGTTGCCTGAACTTTTACATGCTAAGAATGTCAGCCACTTCTATATCATATTTGCCAGCTTAATCTTTTTCTTTTGGTTAATAACTTTCATTGGATATTAGGTGTTTTTAACTGTTTTCTACAAATCTGTTCATTGTTCTCTGTGATTTCTTCTATCACATTTGTACTTAGAAAGTCATCCCTCCTCCAAACTTTCCAGATGTACAAAATTATCAGTTATGTGAGTATCTATATTTATATTTTCATGGTAGCAGTTTTATATTTAACTTCTTATTCATTTTAAATTTATTCATTATGTTACTTGGGTCTAAAGTAATTCTTCCTCTAATGCTAATCAGCAAAACCAGAGCTATGAGATATGTCCACCTTTGCCTTCATTGATTTATGACATCTTTTTGCTACATATAAAATTCTGATTTTAGGCTATGGTCTAATTCTGGACTATTTATTCCATTGAAATTAAATAGTCTCGTTTGTTGTTTTCCCTTGTTATACTTATCTCTTATCTCTCTTAGATGAACATCATAATATGTGCTAAGTTTGAAGAAAAACTTTTTTTGAGAATATGATTGAGATTGCATTAAAGCTTGAATTTCACCTTGGGACATTGGATGTTTTGCGATATTTAGTTTGCACATACAAGTGCACAGTATATCTCTTCATTTATTGAAGCTTTCAAAAAAAATCCTTTAATTTACTGTAGCTGTCTATATTTGTCCACATTCTTGATTAAAAGCCAGGGTTTCTTTTCTCCTTCAGGGCCAGTGCAGCTATTGGGTTAGTCTCATGGACAAAAGTCTTGATTGATGGATAAACTGTCAGGTTTCTCTTAAGTAATCCCTTTTGTGCCTTCGGATTTTTTTTTTTTTATGTAAAATGTCTGTGTAATTTTTGTCTTAAAAACAAAACAAAACAAAACAAAACAAAACAAAACAGTAGACCTGATGTTGAGAAGCCAAACAGTAGTCAGGGGTTGATATGATTAGGGAAGGCAGGTTCGCAGCTCTCAGTCCTAAGAAAGGGGAGAGAGGAAGCAGAGCTTAGAGAGAAGCTAAGGTAACAGTGATAGTGCCCCAGATGAACTCATAGGGCTCAAGGCACAAACACCACCATGTCTCTGTTATGGCAGACACAGCATGTCACAGAAAGTGGCTATGACAGATGCGTTCTATCTAGAAATTGTGTCAAGCTTGGGAGCTTGGGGCCATTCCTAGTGTCCAGCCCAAAAGGGAGAAGGCATTGACATCCTCTGTGTGGGCAGAGGAGACTGCAGGCTGTCAGCATGACAGGGTGTCTTGGGTTCCAGGAAGGGCTACCAGATAGGGGCACACTTGGGTACTCTTTTGTACAAATGCACTTTAGGTTCATTTTAAATGTCCCAGTTTCCAAAATGCAAACACATGTGGTCACGCCTGTCCTCCAGTAGGATGACCCCTGGGTATAGTCATTTGAATTGACAATCAGTTCCAGTAAGTGCTGAGGGCTAGAGCCTCATCCAGGAAGAGACAGAGAAAAAAAGGAAAGCTGGGAGGGGGGACCCACGTGTGCAGAGGGGAAGGCCATTTGGAGAAAGAAAGTGGCATATAAAAGGTTCAAAAGTTACTAAATGTCAAAGTCTGCCTGGGTGGTCACCTTTAATATGCGCTAAGGAGATGGGATTCAATATCACCTCACCACCAAAGGTCACCTCTGCTGAGTGTCGGGCTGAAGCCCATGCCCCACATGAAGGCAAGTTGGAGCTCCCTCTTATCTCAGGCAAAATCTTGCATTTAATGGTTCGGGAGCACATACATCACACACCATTAAAGCTGCCAGTTTCTATCTCTTTCACACCATTAGTAGAATATATATATCATTAAGGGAAGTGAGTTACAATATAAAAATATGGTAATTCAGACTGTCAGGTCACAATTGACAGCACATTTGGGGGGCTGTTTTCCTGATCTGTCTCCAGAGACCCTATATTTAGTGAAAAGACATTTCCCAGAAAAGTTTTCATAAATATTCTCTATGGGAAAAAAATGTATATTTATCACATCACATAAAAAGAAATCTAAAGTAAATGTTTTAGAAGCTGGCTTCTGAGAAAGTGAGTGACTATTTTTAAATCTGTAGCTGGAAGAATTTTTCTTCCCAACTTTTTAAGAGTCAGGGAATGCTCTAGTCTGGGTTACCTGCAATGTTAATAGAAACATTATCCATATTTTTTCCCCTTCTTTGTCCTCCCACAGCCATACTTCATGCTCCATGGTCTGATTCTGGTGTTGGGAAGTATGTGAATCATGTTTTTTATTTTCCGTATTATATGACGCTCTGATATCTTGGAGACTAGCTGGTGGGGGCTCACACTGTTCCTCCTAGGGTAAGCCAATTCCTAAAGATAACTACAACTCCTTTGTACCTTCCACATGTAAGCCAACTCATCAAAAGCCCATCTCCCCCTTGCACCTCCCTTACTGGGCTCTCACGCTCTGGGCCACTACACTATCCCCTGCCATAATCACCACCTGGCCAGGTACCAGGCGGCTAGAGACAGCCCCTATGCCCTGAAGCCTACTTCAAGTATTCAAACTAACCAATCCTAAATGTGCATAGCTTGCTTACCCTGACTCAGACATTTCTTCCACGTAAAACCAAGAGAAAAGTTCTCACCCATGCTTTCTCCTCACTTCCTCTGAGTCCTGGGCAGCCCCAGTCCTTCCTCCCATGGCCCTTCCTCTTGGGAACTGTGAATAACCAACTATCTTTTCAATGGCCACCCTGTCCTGGTGTGTTGGCCTCACCAGAATGGAATAATAATAAAATCTACATTTTAAAACAGAGGTGGAGAAATGGTCACACATCTCTCCAGTGGCTCAGAGCAGCAGATTACTCCTCAAACTGTATGTAAATAATCCCAGTGGCCACTGCTTTATTGTAACAGATCTCAGTTCAAATGAGTCTTTGTTCCACTTCAGTGAGTCATCCTACATACTGTCTGATGGAAACTACATTCATGAAAAGCTTTGGGATCCAGCAACCATGGGACAGAAGTATAAGGAAAATGAAATTGGAAACCCTGAGGTTAGTCAATGCGGGACCAGGCCAGTATTGGAAGTTTACTGAGGAAAGAAGACTATAAAAAAGAAGGCAGAAAAGTCAGATTGGGGAGGCAGGGGAAACATTTGTTTCAGGTAGGATAAAATGGAAAAAATAGAATTCAACAGAAATCTTTGTAGGCACAGCACTGGGATCTGATGAATGCCTTCCTAAACCAGCTGGGCAGCATGCGCACCTCCAGAGACGTAGAGGTGAAGGACACTGAAGTGCCTGTGTGTGAGGACTTCACAGTCTCTTAGGATGAGCAGACATGGAAAATGGGCATCAGCTCCTTAGTGTGAGTGCCCAGTGGGGTAAGTTGAGGGGTTATGTCATCACAAAGGAGGGAGGTGAGAGAAGTTGTCCCGTAGGACCAGGAAACATTTTCCAGGAGCAGAGCAGGGAAGAGGTGTTTTGAAGAACATTCCAAGTGGAACAGACAGATTTTGCAAACGCCAGAAGAAAGTGAGCCAGGGAAGGGTTTACAACAGGCAGTTATATGAACAGATTTTTATTTAAAGCAGTTGTTAAGTGTGTTACAAATCACATAAAGTGAAATTTACCATCTTTATCATTTTTTAAATGTTTATTTATTTTTGAGAGAGAGAGAGAGAGAGAGAGAGAGAGAGAGAAAGCAGGGGAGGGGCAGAGAGAGAGGGAGACATGGAAACCAAAGCAGATTCCAGGCTCTGAGCTGTCAGCACAGAGCCCGATGCCGGGCTCTAACTCACAAACTGTGAGATCCTGACCTGAGCTGAAGTCAGATGCTTAACCAACTGAGTCACCCAGGTGCCCCCATCTTTACCATTTTTAAGTGTACAGTTCAGTAGTGTTAAGTGTGTACATATTGTACAATAATAGATCTCTGTAACTTTTACATCTTACAAAACTGGAACTCTATACCCACTGAACAACAGCTCCCCATTTCTCCCCAGCCCTCACCCATCCCCTGCTCCAGCTCCCAGTAATTGCTCTTCTACTTTCTGTTTCTACATATTTGGCTACTTTAGACACCTCATGTAAGTGGAATCATACATTTGTCTTTTTGTGACTGCCTTATTTCACTGAGGACTAATGTCCTCAAAGTTCATCCATCTTGTAGCTTGTGATGGGGTCTCACTTTTTAATGTAGAATAATATTCCACTGTCTGTATATAGGGCATTTTATTTATCTGATCATCTGTCAATGGGCATTTGGATTGCTTCCACCTCTAGGCTATTGTGAATCATGTTGCAGTGAAATGGGCTTGCAGCTATCACCAAGATCTTGTTTTCAATTCTTTTGGATAAATACCCAGAAGTGGGATTGCTGGATTATATGCCAGAGTTTTATTTTTAAAGATCATTCTAGTGATTGCTGTAATACTAAGTGGTTGGGGCAAATTTTGGAGTGAGGGAGATTTACTGAATAGTCCAGGCAAGATGTAACAATTGCTGAGACTAAGACAGCAGGAGTAGAAAGAGGAGTAGATGAATTCCAGGTAGAACGAAGATTATCCTGTTGACTGGTTGAATGGGAAGCAGGAGGAGGAGTGAATAGTGAGGCTCAGGTTTCTGGGTTGAGTACCTGGGTGGATCATGGATCCTGTCCTTGCAGTAGAAGCATAGGAGGAAGAGCGGGGAGTGGATCCCAACTGTTTTAGAATGGTGCTTGAACAACAGTGGGAGCAGACAGAGATGGAGAGGCCTAGTTTACAGTCCTGACAGAGTGGAGAGAGGGGTGCAGACCAGAGGAAGCAGCCACAGTAGAATCTATAATAGTGCCTGGTGACAAGTTCATCATGGGGGGTTTTCAGAAGGAAGACCTCTCAGAATTTTGACGGAATTTTGATCAGAATGAATGGTGGCATAGAGACCAAGTTGCTTGGAATTTCAGTAAATATTTTGGATGTTTATAGATAATTTGATTTTGAGGTATCTGTGGAACATATATAGATATCTAGCTGGGAGTACTAGAATACTAGTTTAGTCCTTTTTAGTTAAGGCTTAGAGTAGGGTCAAGCTAAAGACAGGGATTTGGAAGTCAGTTGTCAATGTGTAGATGAGAAATGGGGTTATGTGGAAGTAACACTTAACCAAGGAAAGCAAACCAGAGAGCTAAGAATGAAAGCTATGAAACATCAATGTTTTGGGACAAGCAGAGGAAAATGAGCCAGGAAAGGAGAACAGGAAATATTAGGAATGGAAGTAAGGAAAGAGTAGTGTTGGAGAAGCTAAGGAAGAAAGAAACAGGGTAGAGAAGATTTTTGGGTAGTTGGCCAAATCTGGGCTAAAAGCATGTGAACAGAGGGGCACCTGGGTGGCTCAGTCAGTTGAGCGTCTGACTTTGGCTCAGGTCATGATCTCACCGTTCCCGAGTTTGAGCCCCGTGTTGGGCTCTGTGTTGACAGCTCAGAGCCTGGAGCCTGTTTTAGATTCTGTGTCTCCCTCTCTCTCTGCCCCTCCCCTGCCCGTGCTCTGTCTCTCTCTCTCTCTCAAAAATAAATAAATATTAAAAAAAAAAGAGCATGTGAGTAGAGCTGATTGTGAAAAGGGAGTGCTATCTGACCTCTCCCTTGAGCTGCTTAACAAACGTTGTAAATACAAAGACTTTCCCAAGTGAATGGTGGCATTTTTCTGTTACTCTATATAGATTAGTGGTTCTTGGTAGGGAGGGGGATGACTTTGTTCTGGGTACATTTTTGTACTGGGATGGGGATGCTTTTGGAAATCCAGTGGGTAAGAAGCCAGGAATGCGGCTGGACATCCTATAATGCACAGGACATACTCCGCCCACCCAACTAAGAATGATCCAGCCCAAAAAACCAACCCAGAGGGCTGAGAAACCTTTGTATAGACTTTGCGTGTTGGATACATTCATTCTATACATTTTTTTTTAAAGCCTCAGGCTTTGTTTACAGCAAGAACTGTCTGCTACCACGTGGCATTCCAGCTCCTCCTAGTTTGTGGCTCATCAGTGGGGGCTCCTATGAAAGATTTGACAGATTCCAGAGAGCCAGCCCACCCTTTCAACCAACCCAAACTGTACATTAGCACGGTAATTTTAGAAACAGCTCTTAAATGCCATAACAGACTTAAGGGAAATATGTTCAAAGAATTAAACATCTGAACTCAGCAAGATCACTCTTTCCTTGGAACTCCTCCCAGCTGCTACTGTAAGTCCACTCACTTTCA
The DNA here is from genome assembly GCF_024362965.1 of Panthera pardus. NCBI lineage: Eukaryota > Metazoa > Chordata > Mammalia > Carnivora > Felidae > Panthera > Panthera pardus. The sequence goes on from NW_026526655.1 coordinate 97,756,420, forward strand.
AGTCTAGGAGTGAAATGGGTCTCCTAGGTGTACTCTTTGAAGCTTTGGCCCTGCTGGTTCTCCAAAGAATGTCCGCAACCACAGCCCCTCAGTTCTTTTTAGCTTAGGTTTGCACACTGGGGCTTTTCTTAATTGAGAACCCTCGCTAATAACTCAATTTCCCAGAAACCAAATAGCATTAACTTCTGCTACTAGGTGGCCAAGCTTCCTGATCCTTCAGCTGCTTCCCATGGGTCCTCATTTTCACTGTCAGTGGGGCACGGCCAGAACAGGAGCTTGGCCATGCCAATTCTTGCCTACACATTCTCTTCAGTGTTTCTTCCCACCTTTCAGAGCTCACGGTTGGAGGTTCCGAGTAGGATCTGAGTTAGAACCTGCTGGAGCACCCATCAGCTGGGTAACAAATGTGGTCAAGGGAACTGCATATCTCTTATGTGAAGTGAGAAGAACCATGTTTCCCTCAGAAGGTTGCTTGGAGGATTAAACTGGTAAACACATGTGAAATGCTCAGAGCAATGCCTGGCATGAGGCAAGCTCTCAAAATAATGTCAGCAACATTAGTTATTAGATACTGTATTAGTTTCCCAGGCTGCTTTAACGAAGTACCACAAACTAATGGCTTCAAACAACAGAAAGGTATTTTCTTACAGTTTGGGAAGCTCTGAAGTCCAACATCAAAGTGTTGGCAGAGTCATGCTCCTCCTGGAGATACTGAGGAAGAATCCTTCCTTGCCTTTTCCTGACTTCTTGTGGTTATCAGCAGTTCTTGGTGGTTCCTTGGCTTGTAGCTGTATCTCTCCAATTTTTGCCTTCACATTCACATGACCTTTTTACCTACGTTCGTCTGTGAATCTGCAAATATCCCTCTCCTTTATATATCTATATCTATATCTATATCTATATCTATATAGATATATAGATATATATATATTTAATGTCTTTATTTCTGAGAGAGAGAGAGAGAGAGAGAGCAAGAGAGCGAGCGCATGAACAAGGGAGGGGCAGAGAGAGAGAGACACACACAGAATCTGAAGCAGGCTCCAGGCTCTGAGCTATCAGCACAGAGCCTGACATGGGGCTCGAACCCACGAATCATGAGATCATGACCTGAGCCGAAGTTGGATGCTTAACCCACTGAGTCACCCAGGTGCCCCCAAATATCCATCTCCTTATAAAAACACCAGTCATTGGATTTGGGGCCCACCTCTGCCTCATCTGGTATAACATCATCTTCACTAATTATATCTGCAAGGACCCTATTTCCAAGTAAGGTCACATTCTGGGGTTTTGATGGGCATGAATTTTGGGGGAAGGCTTTCAACCTACTATGGTACCATTAAGGTTAGTGGACAAATTCATACCAGTTTAGCAAGTGCTCCTCTTGGTGAGGAAAATCTTATCAGCATGTTTAATTTTTCCAGACAAGTTTCAAAAGCTGGTCCTTTAAAACATTCTGCATGTTATAGGCTGAACACCATCCTGTAGAGACAATTTATAAAAAATCAAAAATAGTGTTTGATTCAGACTTCCTTTGGCATGAGAGCTGACAGAGAATTGGGGTGGGAGGAGGGGGCTGAATTCAACTCAGCCTACCACTTGTCCACTGACCAGAGGACAGACATCCATGAAATCAGCTGAGACAGCATCGTCTGTAATGCAGAGTCACTTTTCTGGTTGATGCCAAGCAGAATTAGATTTGTGTGTTCTGAACATTGAGCACCACAGTGTCCCAGGGCAGCGGTGAGAGAATGGTGCCAGTCAGTACCTTATTTATGGACCTAAAATTCATGCATATGTGACTCTAGATGGGTGTCCCCTCCCCTAGTTTTCTTCTTTTTTTAAAATGTTTATTTATTAGAGAGAGAGAGAGAGAGAGAGAGAGAGAGAGAGAGAGAGAGCAGGTGGTGGGGGGAGGGGCAGAGAGAGGGAGACACAGAATCAAAAGCAGGCTCCAAGCTCTGAGCTGTCAGCACAGAGCCAGATGAGGGGCTCAAACCCATGAACCATGAGATCATGACCTGAGCAGAAGTCAGAGGCTTAACCCACTGAGCCACCCAGGCGCCCCTCCTCCCCTAGTTTTCTCATGTGGGAGAGACTCATGGTGCATGGCGCTTATCTGTGCATTCCCCCAGTGGGTGCTGCTTGAAGTTCCTAACAGGTCCATGTCCAAGGTATGCTCCACTTCCTTCACCTGCTTGTTGTGAATGAGAACCAGGTGATGCTTACCAAGTCAGTATCTGAATATGGTCAGCTACATAAAATACCCATGAAACTTTCATGGAATCTACCTGAGAACATTCAACTTCTATCTGTTGCTGATTGCCCCTGTGGGCAGGTCTTCTATAGAGGTGATTCTCAAAATTTTGCATGTATACAAATCACCCAGAAATCTTATTAAAATGCAGATTTAGGGGCACCTGGATGGCTCAGTCGATTAAACATCTGACTCTTGATCTTGGCTCAGGTCATAATCTCACAGTTCATGGGTTCAAGCCCTACATTGGGCTCTGTGCTGACAGTGCAGAGCCTGCTTGGGATTCTCTCTCTCTCTCTCTCTCTCTCTCTCCCTCTCTGTTTGTCTGTCTGTCTGTCTCTCTGTCCCTCCCCCCTCTATCTCTATCTCAAAATAAGTAAATAAACTTAAAAAAAATGCAGATTTAGGTTCAATATATACTAGATGGGCCAAAGGTTCTTCATTTCTAACAAGTTCCTAGGTGATGCTAATGCTGCTGGCCCATGGAAAGCTTAGCTAGCAAGGCTCTATGTGAAATGCCTCCCCCAAATCCTTTCCAGCAAGTGTGCAGCCTGAGAAAGGTACTTGTGGGATAAAGCTTATGGATTCTGAGAATGAGAAATATATCCACTGTCCAAGGGATGCTTCCAGGTCTAGAGGAAAGAATGCCAGACTGAAAGTTGGGAAATAGGTATTAGCCTTACACTCCTGGCTTTGCTACTGAGTAGCTGTATGATCTTGGATACATGTTTTAACCTCTTTAATGCCTCAGGTTCTTTACCTGTATAATAAAGGTATAACTTAACTTTCCCTATCACTCAGAATCAGTGAGATGCACTGAGGTTATATATCTTTAAAATGTAAAGATAAAATGTAATGTAATGTAATGTAATGTAATGTAATGTAATGCTTTACATTAGTAAAGGTAAATTGGTCTCTTCCTCCAAGTTCTCTAGAGAATGAAAGACTGGTTATTGGTCCAAACAGGAGAGCACTGTGACGTATCTGTCTGTGCCTCTTTGAGAGGTACTCTAGGACCCTGAGTGGTGCTCAAAACATACTCAAACCTAAAGCTTTTGTTAATAACTTCCAGTAATTAAATATGCTTACCATTTACTCAGCTTTTTATGCATGAAGGGTGTTGTCCTTGAGAAGGATGTATCAAGATAAATAAGGCAGGACTCTCACCTGGGGGAGTTTAATTCCACTATGAGAGCTAGACCATAGACCCAGACATGTGTAATGGGGGTGGGGGACTTCAGTGAAGTACCATGCCGTTCTGCTCTTTCCACTTCCCAAACCACTACCTCTTACATTCATACTCTCTGTTTCAAGGGGTCCAACATGTATCTTGGGTGATGAGAGATAATGTTGAATAGTGGTTGAAACCAGAGATCTGGAGCCAGGTTTGATGTTCAGTTAATCTATTTGTGCCACAGAGAGGCTTATCCATACACTGGAGAGACTATACTAGTATCTGCCATAGAGTGTTGTAGTAAGGGGTAAATAAGTACGAATGATATATATACGTGTATACACACATTTATATGTATATATACACAAATGTATAGCTTACACAGTAAGCTCTATGGGTTAGCTACTATCTTATTGCTGAATGGAAGGGGAGAGCAGAGAAGGCAGTAGGGGCGGGGCTCAGCCGGGGTGGGGTCCAGGTGAGTGTGCTTCCTCCCCCTCTGGTGGAGAATCCACAGGCAGAGTACAGGCAGCTAAGGGTGGAAAGCCCTGCCCCAGCACCATCAGATGGACAGTAATGGGGCTTCCTGCTTGGATAATGTGGAGCCTTGAATAGCGGTGAATAGCGGTGAGTGACCCCCACTCTCTGGGTTAATTTCCCTGCTACTCACTGGAGCTAGCCACACAGGTCCTGACTCCTGAGCAGCCCTTCCTCTTGCCCTGGCCCTCCAGGTCAGAATGTCCTGCCTCCCTTGCAGATTTTTCCCAAGGTCACACCTCATTCTATTCCCTCTTGTTGCCCCTCTACTACACTCCCTGAGGGCAGAATGGGGTGGGGGTAGTGTGGTCTCCTCCTTTCTCTATTTTCCTGTGCAATGCTGTTGTTGTGCACACGGCACATCCTGTTTGTCTCAGTTCTTCTGCTATTCTAGCAGTAACATATGTAAGTCTTCATTCCCTCTATAGGTCAGCTCTGGGTCTCCAGGCGACGTGGAGGCCTCATGCACAGATGAAGGAAAAAGAGAAACAAAAAGTCCAATTCAGTGTATGAAGCCTCTACATGGATTGCAGGAAAAGTGTGAACACAGGAAAAGGAGAGCAGAAGAGTGCACACATCTGTCTCTTGTCACTGCCATACAAGATGCTATAGGGACAGGCAGGAGAGATTCAGTCTGCAAAGCCCAGGTGTCCACTGGTGTGTGGCCAGGGAAGGACTAACCCTCATGACATCTGACAGTGGGGAGAATGTTCACCAAGGGAAGGCTTAGGTGTTGGGGAAAGAATGCCAGCTTCCTAATTGTAACCTCTTCTATGAAGCCTTGCTAGCTCTAGCCTGGAGAAATTCATTCATTCATTCATTCATTCACTTACTCATTTATTTATTCAGCAAGGATTTTTGGTAAGCCTTGCTTTTTCACTATTTCAGGCCATGTAAAGCTATTATAATGGCATATACATTTCTCATTATTGTCTGCCTAATGAGCCTACCTCCCCTTCCTGTAACAGTGTGGATCAAAGTAAACGTGGCTTTCCATCAGAATTTCAGTTCAGCAAAAGGAGAAGAATGCACTATAGAATTTTAGCTCTGTCCCTTACTGGCTATGTGATCTTGAGCAAATTACTTAACCTTTCTGAACTTAGTTTTTTAATCAACAAAATAAGATAGACAGTACCTGTATTAGTCAGCGTGGGCTGTCAGACAATACCATACATTGGGTGGCTTAAACTACAGATATTTATTTTCTCACAGCTCTTGAGGATGGAAGTCCCAGATCAAGGTCAGGCAGAGTTGGTTCCTGGTAAGGGCTCTCTTCTTGGCTTTCAGAGGGCTACCTTCTCTTTGTTCTCTCATGGTGGAGAGAAAGAGACAGAGAGAGACATAGAGAGACAGAGAGGGATAGACAGAGACCTTTCTCTTCTTATAAGGCCAGAGTCCTATTGGATTAGGGCCCTACATTTATGATTTCCTTTAACCTTAACTAGTTCTTAAAGACCGTATCTCCAGATACAGTCATGTACGGGTTAGGGGCTTTTGGGTAAGGGACACAATTCAGTCTACAACAAATGGCATGTGGCCACTTTCCACAAGCACCTTCCTCAGTGGAGAGGCAGGTCCACAGGGAGTGCCCCAGTCTGGCCGTCCCCACTAAGGGGTAGGGTCTGAGCTGAGTGACGCTCCTGCTGGTAGTACGTTTCTTTTAGGGAGCCTCACTGTCCTTCCAGGCAGGGTCGTGGGTGCACTTCTCTTCTGGTCACAAGGTTTCCAGGCCCTGGGGTAAATGCACAGATGCACATACCCACCAAGGAAGGGCTTGGACTGACTTCTACCTCCAACTGCAGAGCTTTTCACCAGGACAAAGGCATCTGGTTAGACAATTCTTCCAGAAAGAATGAGCACTTAAAGCACTTGCTTTAACCTAAATAAGTTAGAAATCCCTCTCAAATGCCATTTCTGAGAGCAGCAATCTGCTCCAAAGGTGGTATTTCCGACTCTAGAAACAAGGAGGGCTAGGACTGGAGAAAATGTTTTCTTCCCAGTGATTGAGATTTGTTTTATTGGGTACATCCCTATATTTAAAAGTGAAGTAAATCTACCTTTTTTTTTTTTAATGGGTTTATTTTGCTTTCCTTGTTATATTCAGTGCTCTTTGTTAGAAGTCACTCTAGAGAATGTGAGCAATGAAAGACAAGCCCTTGCAGCTAGTCTTCCTGCTTTTGAAAAGTTTCTAATCTAGTTTGAGAGACAAAGCAGAGGTATGTGACATGACTCATGGAGTATGGGACTTAATAACATTTCAGGGCAACAATGAGCTGCCTACCCGCACCTATTTCACATAGTCATGGTGAAATTCAAATGAGTAAGTGAAATTCAAGGTGGTGGGAGCCCAACAAATATTGGTTGAAGAGATGAATACATGCAAGCATGCTTGCTGGCCAATGTGGGGTGGGGTGCTGGGGACACAACAGTCAAGGGAGTGGGGCACCAGGGTGGTACCCTGGCCCTGGAGAAAGACTCGGAGAACAGCCACGCTGCATGGCTGTCCTGGAGCTACACTTGTCAGTCACTCAGGGATCTCAGCTCTTTCCAAGTCCTCCAGCACTTGAATTATCCATCCATTTACAATGCTCACAGGCAACAGAGGAGTGGTTCCATTTTTTTTTCCTTTCCACTTTTTGCCTTTCAATTGATAGAGCAGATGGAAATCTTGTTTCTCAATTACCCAGTGTCCCCATTTGATCTGAGTACATCTGGAAGGAGATTATTTGGATACATTTGCTTTTTAAAAATGAGAGTCAAAACAGACATGGAGTTGGGGGGAGACTTTTTATCTTTGGTTTTTTTCCCCTGCCTGCCCCATCAATATAGTTTCCCAAGAAAAACAAAGAAATAAACTCTTACAACATTAAGTCACAGCAGGGACTACTTCTGCTCCATTCCTCTCATCTCAAAATAAACTTAATTTATAAGGACTGGGAGGGCTACAGTGATATTCTGCAATGCAAATAAAACACAGCATGAACACACACACAGGAAGAAAGTTTTGCTCTGTAAATATACCCAGGAAGTTCAGAGAGGCATAAAAAGTTGAGGCAGGCACTAGAAATGATTACTTTGGAAATGAATTGCAGTTTTCCATTTTTAAGGGAACATATGTTGCTATGGTTTTCTCTTCCAGGATTGATGAGAGGGTGGCCTTTAGCCAGTTTTTTTTTTTTTTTTTTTTTTTTTAACCCTGATTGATTTGGCTGGCTGTATTGCATTGGAAATGCCCGTGACAACGCTGTTCTTTGGGTATTTTCCTTCCCACTGGTTTCTTTTCCTACAGCCTGAGCAGTTCAGAGCAATGTCACCACCACCTGCAATTCAACCACTTACCATTTATTTCCTCTGGCAATTAAAAAGTATGCTAACCAAGCTATGATTTACCTACCAATTGAACCATATCTCCCTCCCACATGTCACTTCTCTGAAATTCCACTTACAAGCCTAGAAACAAAGACTGAATGATAAATCTTTTCCTGACCTTTCTGTGAAGTCAGTGGATGATATTTGGACAAGGCAGGGATCTAGGATCAGCTTTCAACCAAATAGTGAGGGTGGGAAATCGTCCTGGGCACTGCCTTCCTCCTTTCTCTGTTGCTGGTCATACTATGGCTCTCTGCAGACTCCCCATCTTCCAGGATCCTTGTTCCTCCAGTCAGGAGGAAGGCAGTCTGATGACTGGGTTTAGGCCCAGGTGTTAGAGAGACAGTGGACTGTCAATCTTAAGAATATTTAAATTTATTAATTTAAATAATAAATTAATGCCTGTAAATTAATGCCTGTAAAGGGTGTGGCTTAACTGAAATGCATGTTAATGGTGGGATTTCAGAGTAAATCTTGGATTGGAGAAAGTATTTGGGGTGATGAAACATTTCTTGACTTAAAAAACAGACATTACCTACTTAATTTTCTATCATCTGTGTATGTATGTGTGTGTGTATCTATCTCTGATCCTGAGAGCTTATTACTTACAACAACTAGTTGACTATGCTCAGACATTTATGAGCATGGCTCTCTCTTCAGGCAGGTCGGGATGCTCCCAAGATGTTCTCCATACAATGGCCATGGGGTTCTGGCCTCTTTTCCCTATGGGTAAGGAATAGTCAGGTCATGGGCAAAGTTTGGAAAGAGAGACATTAATCTTTTGCATCCACTTTCTCTTTCCAACTTTTCTCTTCCTTAGGTGCTATTTGGGGATACTATGAGGACTTTTCCCCTTATATCTGAGGCAAAATTAAGGTTACTGAAGGAAACTAACCATTAGATTATCAAAAGTTTTAAATGAAAGTTGAATCCCAAAAGTAAATGGGGAGAAGCTTGCTATTGCACAGAATTGACAAAAGAGAGACTGAACGATTCAATTTAATTTTTAAGAATCCTTCGAGTTAATTTTAAGAGCATTAAAAACATTTTGATGAAGCTTGGTATTTAATGCACACTATTGCCCCAGTGGTTGTAGAGTGGTCTCTCAGGTGGCACGATGAAGGGGGCCAGTCTGGGGAGTAAGAGCTTTGTTTCTCCAGGGGTATCCTTGCTAGCAAGTGTCATTAGATGATTTACCAGGGTTGTCTATTTGACAAGGAGATTGGACTGGTCACTATCTTTGTTTTCTGTCTCTTTGGGATGAACGAAAGTGCCATTCTTTCATCCCAACATGCCATGCAATATATGCCTGGGACCGTTCCAAGTGCTTTACTCATATTAACTCATTCAGGCATCCTAACAACTCAGTGATGTAGGTAGTATTATTATCCTGATTGTATGAAGGACCTGAGGCACAGAGAGAGGTTAAGTGTCTGGCCCAGAGTCACACATTTTGTTAAGTAGGCATTTGTGCCCAGGCAGCAGTTGGACTTCTGAGTCCACCACCCAGCCTCTCATTTTGCCCCTTCGGCCCTGATTTATGCTTCTCATCTATCTCTTATCCCACCGTGTCCTCTATTATGGCTCGATCAACATATGCCTCTTCCCCTGCCACAATTCCCTGGGATTAGGAATTGTGTTTTATATTTGTGTTTGTGTTCCTTATAATGTGATCCAGGCACATAGTGGGTAAACATTATATGTTTGTTAACTTTATTACAAAACCTTTAGAGTAATTCCATGGAAAAAGAGCATGCTGCTGTAGGCCCTGAGATCTCTTGCTCCAATTGTCCTCAGTCCCAGGGAACAGACAGTGACCCGGCCTTGGGCCTTCCCCACTAGACTGTAGTGGGTAGTGTGTAGCATGTGGAGAGAGACCCCTACATGGACTGTGGACTCATGTGGGCTTATTGGGTTTTGTTTCCTTTGTCCTGGATAATCTTAAAGTTGCCATAATGCCTTGGATGCAGATGAAATCAGAGAATCTGAGTGCCAAAAGTGAGCCCTGGAAAGTACTGCCAAGTAAATGTCTATCTGACCTACAAGACATGTATTTGTTTTCTTCTGGAAATACTTCTCAGTCAGTCATCACTGATATCTCCTTTTCATTCCTTCTTCTTGTGAAAGAAGCTCTCAGATACAATTCAATATAATGTAGAAGAGTCAAATTAAAAATAACAGTAGAACTCACACTTTGAAAGGAACAGCAAGAATAGATGTTCCCAGGCGCCTAAGATGTGCTAATTTAACAGTTTTTCATTGATCTTGGCTCCAAAAAAGTGAAATAAAGTTACATAATTTTCCTTGTCAGATACAAGAAATCCTATAAAATTTTGATAGATGATAACTGCTCCTTGGGACTAAACTCAAAGTGGAGCTTATCCTCAAGGTCCTTGAAATGGGGCATTTAGTCATGAGTGAGCACTGTCTTTAACCATGAATGACATCGCTTTAATGGATTCCTCTCATATAAGGCCTTGTGGCATATCCCAGGTATATCTTACCCAAGACATTTCTGTGGGTGTTGGGAAATCTATATTGTGGTAGCAGAGCATTTGAGGGTATACAAAGCATGTGCACAAACATGAATGATCACCCTGGCTCATTACTGGAACCTTCTGGAGGTTAGCAGCACAAGTATTATTGTTCTTACATCTCATGGGAAGTAAATGGTAGGCCTGGGACTTGGATCTAGGGCTCCTACCCTGAACTCCTTGCACTGTGCTATGCAAGGTCCAAGTCCTTGGCTTCCTAATGATATAGTAAGGAAGGAGCCTAGAGACTTTAAGGAAATCATATAGTTAACTTCATATGGTTCATTAAAGTGGCTGTCTTCATATCCTTTCCATTGAGAGTCAGATTAACTAGTAAATGACTACAGCACTAATTCTCAGTATTTGGGGGGTTTTGCAATGTTGGTTAAAGTGATTGGGGAGACAGAGTCACCATTCTATTGAGAGCATGATAATTTTTAGATCTATCTCTCTGACAAAATCACCCTAAGTGGCAAGTGGATCTTTTTTTTTTTTTTACATTTTTTTTAACGTTTATTTATTTTTGAGACAGGGAGAGACACAGCATTAACAGGGGAGGGTCAGAGAGAGGGAGACACAGAATCTGAAGCAGGCTCCATGTTCTGAGCTGTCAGCACAGAGCCTGACGCGGGGCTAGAACTCACGGACTGCGAGATCATGACCTGAGCCGAAGTTGGCCGCTTAACTGACTGAGCCATCCAGGCGCTCCGGATCTTATTTCCTATTATCTTTAAAAGGGTAAGGGTGGCTATCTTCCTGTGGGCTGGGAAAGGTCTGAGGCTGCATGTGAACTTGGCAGATAGGATTGGTATTGGGTGATGGTGGGGGAGGGGGAAACAGTGTTGGCACATGAACACGTGTTATTCAAACCCAAGACAGTCAGTTTTTACTTAAGAGAAAAAAAAAAAAAAAGAGATGCAGATGTCACAAATATTGGCAAAATAATCTGGTTTAATCTCAAAGGTATGTATCATTTATTAGGAAAAAATTTAGGACAGGTGTTACCAGCCAAAGTCTTCATTCATCAAAAGATTTTAGTATAATCCTGACGAAATTTCTGACTTCAAATTTAGCTGTATCATTGGAATAGGCCCACCAGGATGAATTTTCTGTACAAGTATAACCTTAAGTAGATTGATGATATTACCTTATGGGCAGTCTTGTTTATTGGACATGTGGAGAAAATGTGCCAGACACAACAGTCTCAGCTCTTGTGCAATGAGAAACTGAGCTACTCTTTTTGGACAATAACTTGCCAATGTGTTCAAGTGCTTCTTATATTGTAAGCTAATGTTTTGGGCCTTCTCAATGTATCAAACACTGTCCTAAGCATTTGTGAGTTTTAAGATATTTAATCTTCCTAATATCATTTTTCAGATAGACCCTACTGTTATCCCTATTTTGTAGGTGAAGATAATGAGTCATGGTGACGTTAATTACCTTGCCCAGGGTCACCCAGTTGGTAAGTGGGGGAGCCAACATTCAATCCCAGGTAGCCTAACACCTTAGATCCTGTCAAGTACTAAGTAGAGGTTAAAGGGTAACTTAAAGACTAATTTTATGGGGTACCTGGGTGGCTCAGTCATTTGTACATCTGACCCTTGATTTTAGCTCAGGTCATGATCTCATCATTCATAGGTTTGAGCCTGTGTCAGGCCTGCTTGGGATTCTCTCTCTGTCTTTCTCTCTCTCTGCCCCTTCCCGACTTGTGTTCCCCCTCTCTCTCTCTTTCTCAAGATAAATAAACATATAAAAAGACTAATTTTATGGTAGCTATTTGATACCTATAGATCCTTCTTTGCACCAGTGTTGTCTGATTGGGGGTGGGAATCACACAGGTGAGTCCAGGATGGGGGGTTTATAAGCCTAGGGTTGAGGGCTACAGAGTCAGAACGTGCCTTGTGTGTCCCTTTACATGACAAAGACATTGCAGAGACATTGATGCCTGCATCACATCTGAAGCTCTACAGTAACAGAGAGACACGCGAATTTAGAAGAGCCTCCTGACCCAAATTCTCAAAAGAGATTGGAGTGCTGCTCCCCAAAGAAAGGGGAAGCTGCTGCTAGTTGGGAAACAGCATGTGTCTGCTACAGCATGTATGTAATTTGCTCAACAGCAGTGTACCATGGCAGTAGCTACTCATTAAATGGGCTAGGACATGGTCATGTTTGGCACCATTTAGATCTGGAATTGTTTCTGCCATGGGACCATCACACTCCTTGCTCTGATTCCAGAACTAAAATGCCAAACTGGACTTTTCCTTTCTTCTTCCAATACCCACTAACCTAGACTGGTCCTCCCATTAGCCTTTTTCATCTGCTTTCCCTATATCTAGTCCCCTTATCTTCTAATTTTCCTAAACACAGTTATAATAATTAGCTTTGGTAATGCAGATCCTATCATGTTACTCCAGCTAAAAAACCTTTCAAACTTACATGCCTTTCAAGATTCCTAAAATCTGACCTTCATCTAATTTTCTTTCCAGTGACTCCTCTTGACATATTAGGCACCTCAGCTAAATGTTCAATTCTCCACCTCCTTTCCATGCTCATCCTATTTTCTCTACCTAGATTATTTCCCATTTTCCCCATAGCAGTCCCACTCATCTTCTGAAGATCATCCCAAATACCGATTCTCTGTGGTGTCTTTCCTGATCAGCCACTTTTACCTATATGCTGTTGTCTCGTTCTCAACTCCTTTTTATGTATATATTATGTTTCTATTACTTAGGATACTTCAGATTTTAGAAACTGAAGCTAACTTTAGTTAGCTTAAGCAAAAGAGGGGGGGGGAGAGAGAGAGAGAGAGAGAGAAGAGAATTCCTGTATGGATTCAGGCATTATCATAAGCCAAAGGGCAGAGATGCAACGAGTCAATAGGGAGGTCATTGAAACCAAGTTCACAGATTCTCTCTCTCTCTTCCCCTCATTTCTGTGTATTTTTGTATGCTTACCCCATTCTCTCTCTTCCTCTGTAGGTTGATTTTCTCTTCTCTATTCTGCAAGGTAGAAAATGCCTACCTTTCCAGCTGCAGAGTCTGATATGATTTTCAGTCCAATCCTTAACTCCCAAGAAAGTAATCTAATTAGCTCATTTTGAGGAAGATGTCAGTCATAGGTCCAAGTGAGCAATGCCTAATGAATAGCATTACCATACAAACATGGCTGTTGTGGCCCATCAGGGGGTATGGGGGTGAGTTTCCAAAGAAATGGGGCATTAGGCCATGGGGCTGATATATAATTCCAGAAAGTTTCTACTACAGTCTCCACTAGTTTGTGAGGACCTCAAGAATACAAAATATGGTCTCTTCTTCATTTATTCCATTTTCTTCAAACTCTTATCTTCCCAAGGTTTAAATACAGCTAATCTTATAGTGGTACTCAGTAAAATAAGGCAATCTTGTCAAGAACGATGCATATAGAAGAGTAACAAGTCATTAGATGTCACTTGCCTCAGACTTCCGGTAAAGATTTCAGAGGACAAATCAGCCGGTACCAGGTATCCACACTCACAGGGCTATGTGCTAGATCTGGCCACTTAGGCAGAGTGTGTACAGAGACTGTGCAGTTGGTCTGTCTTATTAGCCCATTGTTCACTTCTTCAGGGAAGAGCTGAAAGAAGGAGTTTCTTTGGAGGGAGTCTAGAGGGTTTTGTGCATTTCTTCTATCACTGCTCATCAGTACTTTTCAAGCCAAATGATTTAAATGATTTTAAGCCAAATGAAGAGAAGTTTCAAGAAAACTACTCAGAAAGCCTGGCCACATTCCTTGGAGTTTGGCAGACTTAGAGACTGATACCTGCTTCTTGTTTGAAGTGAATAAATACCAGTGGCTGATGCTGTGGCTGGCCAACAGCCCTGGGACAGCAGAAACAAGAAAGAGATGGTGAACTCCTGCTGACAGTGGAGCAAAGGAGCACATTTCCTGCAATATGGGCCTCACAGAAGGGAGTTGGTTTGGGTCCCTGCCAGGGGAGATCATCTGGAGAGTTGATACCACCCTAACTGAGAGATAAATCTCTGGAAATAAAGTGGGAGTCAGAAGCAATCAGCCAGAGGAGAAGCACTGTATGAGGTAACAAAACTGGAGTCAGAAGCGGAGAATCCCCAGAAACCAGCAAAAGCACATCGGGAGAGGAAGCGTCTGCTTCAGACATCTGCAATGGCAGAAGGACACCATTTCCATATCTCAGCAATGGCAGCAGCTAGTAAGTAGGAGAGGATGTGGAGCAAAGAAGAGGGGCAGGGTGGCAAAGGTGACTGCTTCTCCTTCTTCACCGCATGCTTCCTCAGCCAAGGCAGGTGCCAGATGGGGGGCAGGAGAAGGTTTAATTCAATAGCAGTTTGAATATTCTATTGCCCTATGTTAAAGTTGCATGATTATAAGATTGGGCTGGATTGATGTTCTGCTATGATTAGTTTCCACTGGACATTTTCATGTCTAAAAATGGCCAAAGCAGCAGGAATCTGCCCCAAATGTTATCAAAGAAGGTAATAAGGAATGTCAGTGCTAATCAAACTTATGGAAAGGTGAGAAAAAATAAAATTGGTTTTTGCTTGCTTCCCATTAAACCCAGCCCATTCAATAAAATATTTTTGAAGTTCAAAAGGAGAGATCTTGGAGGGCACTCATTGTCAGAGAAAGTATCATGGAACAGAAAAGACTTGAGCTGTGTCTTAAAAGAATAGATTGGGTAAAGATAGATGTCTGACCTTGTTTTTTCCTATGAAGCATTTATTATAAAAACTCATTTTCTGTGCTCATTGGTTCTTTGAACTTCTTAAGACTCTACCACCACTCAAATTGAATTGGCAAAATGGACTTGCAAATTTTATGCTATTTACTGACCAATGGACAGAGAGCTTAGCTTGACAGAAACGGAGCAGTGACAGTCAAAATGTCATTTGAAAGACTTCCTGTATTTTGAAGTGTCTTGTTAAAAGTCAGTATTTGGGAAAATTTTGGAGATAGGTCAACACCTAATGCAATGTATCTCTATTAAATGACTTGGTATTGATTAAAAATAGCTACATTATTTGTATTAAGACACTTCAGATTTGATCAGTGTAATACATCACTGAAGGGGACTGATAGATGATTGAGTATATTTCTTCCATGGAGCTTCCACATTTGATCTCATAGGTATTTGTGAGGAAGGGAAGGGTGGGGATTGCTTTTCTCATTTTATAGGGAAATTGGATGACTTTTCATGCTGACACTGTAATATGTCACAACCTATTAGGATGAATTTTATTATACTGGAAGTTCTTTTTCTACAAAGAGATATCTGAACTATACTCCTACCAGGTTAAAGTTCTCCAGGGGCTAGAGTAGCCCAATTCTTCTCTTTTTCTATCACAACATGTGGTAGACTGCAAAAATGCCTACAGATTATTCCCCTCCTTCTATCCCAGTCCTTTGATAGTGCCACACTGACTCTATACTGACTCTGGCCTTGAGACTGACTTTGGCTAATGGAACTCAAGCAACGCAACACAAGCAAAGGCTTAAAAAGTGCTTGTATACTGGGACTTTTTCTCTTGATGTGCTTGGAACCATGTGACCACTATATGAATGAACACATGTAAGCTGTTATGGGATGAATTGTGTCCCCCCACCAAAATTCATATGTTGAATAACCTCCAATACCTCAGAATGTGACTATATTTGGAAACAGAGTCTTTAAAGTAGTAATTAAGGTTAAATGAGGCCGCTAGGGTAGGCTCTAATCCAGTATGACTAGTGTCCTTATAAGAAGAGGTTAGGACACAGATACACATACACAGGAGACCACGTGAAGGCACAGGAGAACATGGCCATCTGTTAGCCAAGGAGGGAGGTCCTCAGAAGACAGAAAAGCTGCTGACACCTTGAGCTCAGAGTTTTAGCTTGCAGAATTGGGAGGAAATAAATGTCTATTGCTTAAGCCCCCAGTCTGTGGTATTTTGTTATGACAGCCCTAGCAAAATAATATACTGCTTAGTGGAGAATGAGAGGTTGTGTGGAAGAGAACTGAGGTGCACCCCAGTCAAAAGCCAGGTAACATTCAGACACATGGGTGAGACCACTGTAGATCTGCCAGCTAACTATGGATATATTAGAAAGCCTGACAGAGATAAACTACAGGGCTGGCAGGGGAAGACAGGGTACCCTAATACTTCTTTCATTCATAGAGAGGCTTGCTGGGCTCATGGTGAGTTTGTGTTCCAGGAAAGAAACATGCCCCCCTGTTGTGTCCCCTTTCCATAGCTTAACTGGAATAGTCCCTTTGTCCGTGAAGGGAAAATAGTCTACTTTGGTGCTGGTTAGTCTGGAACTAGGTGTCAGCTTTTCTTATAGGAGGTATTCTAGAAAGCTAGCTGCCAATGATCAGGTATTCTCAGGGCTAGGGCACTATTGTGGAAAGTGAATCTCAGTGCAGGTCCTCACACTGGGAGAGGGGGAGTCCCTGGAACACAGTGGCTCCTTGTTTGGGAAACCAAGAGTAAACTCTCAGGATGGTTCTCAGATGTCCTCTTCATATCACACTTTGATTGCCTGTGGAAACCCAAGCAAAATCAAAGAGAAAGAAGAAGCAGCCTACATGTGAAATTCTTACTGGATTTTCCATTATAAAAAGGCAAATTCTTGTTTTCCTGGTTAACAGATAGAAGGACCAAAGGTACTGTGGTGGAACTGTGCCATTGCTCATATGTAAGGGTGATTGATTTTTCCAGTTAGTGGGATAGATCTGCCATGAGCCATTTACTGATACTCACTACATTTCTCTATTGCTCAAGAGAACACCTTTTCTAAAATGCTGGTTGGATTTAAGGGTGCTGTCAATAGTTGGAGAATAGAGGGAAGTGAACTGACTTACATGGAGATGTTATTAATTCACCTTGATCTTCCCTCTGTCTCTCAACAAACTGAGCAAACTCACCTGTACAGGGCACTCCCAGTGTCCTATCTTTATGGCACTGTTCCATACGGACTGTGAGGTATAAAGTTTATTTTTTAATTTGCCCTTTCACTTTTAGACTTAGACTTAGAAATTGGCGCTCATAAAAATTACTCTTTTGAATGATTTCTGCTTAAAATCAGCTCAACAGAAAAAAAAATGAAATGTTCTCTTAAAGGAGCTTACTCCTTCCTTCCTTCCTTCCTTCCTTCCTTCCTTCCTTCCTTCCTTCCTTCCTTCATCTTTTCCTTGTCCTGTATAATTTGAAGCATCATAGGATCAATAGGTAATTCTGACACTTCAGGAATAGTTCTTCATATCGGTTTCATTCTGATATCTGCTGGAAACTACCAACATTTCAATTTCAGTGGGAGTCTTTTGAAACCTGCTTAAAGATAATCTGTCTGAAGCCTTTGATTTGGAAAAATGGAAAGAGGAAAGAGAAGTGACTAGATTTTCAGAAGTTTTTGAGATCAAAGGATTTGCTTAATCCTTTATGATGTTTGCTATAACTTTGTAAGTTCAGGTGTGCAAGGTTAGTCTCCAGAAGTTGTTTCCTGCTGATACTCTGCCACCGTGTGTGTGGCGTTTCCTGGGTTATAGTCTTAAGAAGCCCACAAGTTCTTTTGGGTTTGGTTAAATTCAACAGTTCTCACTCGGGCTGCACATTACAATCACCTGTGGAACTTTAAAATTCATGGATGCCCACAGCCCATCCTCAGAGTTAGGAAACCGTATTTCCTAGGGGTGGGACCTGCCTGGGAATCAGCAATTTTAATGCTCTCCAGAGTATGATGTGCAGTCAGGATTGAGAACTGTTGAGACTACTGAAGCAAAGAAAATAGGAAAAGCATCCCCACCCAATTATTCTTCTAAAAATAACCCCAAATACTGAAGTACACTATGAAAACATTCGTATAAACATTACCTTTATAAACAGAATGTATTTTAAATAGAACGTATAGATTAAATTAGATTGTAAAATTTAAAGAAATATAGAAGACCTCTGCATAATTTGGTACAATTTTAACAGAATGACTTATTGTTTCCAATCATTGCTTGATCTTTTCTTCTGTAAAATTTTATGATTTCTCACTCTGGTTTTCTCAGGTTTGTACAGGTGTTATTCACTTGGAATCTTTCTGCTTATAATCAAAATCTTCACTCTCTGTGAATGTGAACCAATATGTAAGATCTCCTGATGAGCTGGTGTCTGCAGGGGTTTTTCCTCTACCACATGGTCAATTTACCCTCTTATCAGATAATGTTAACTGAAGCATTGCTCCTGGAGGTGTGGTTTGTGGACCAGAGGCTGCAGCAGCACACCTGGGAACTTGTTAAAAATGCGGAAATTTAGACCCTACTCCAGATCCTATTGAATCAATCTGCAGTTTAACAAGATTCTATGTAATTCAGTTGCACAGTAAGTTTGAGAAGCACTCAACTAAAGAAGCTTACTTTTTTTTTTTTTTTTTTTTTTGCATCTGCCTTTATACCTGGCTTTTATCTGTCCTTCCAATGTAGGTATAGAAAGAGAAAGATTTCTATTAAAAACTTACATGGATTCATGCTCTCTCTCTGTCTCTCAAAATAAACATTAAAAAACTTGTATGTGCATTATGATTCACACTATTCTCTTTCAATGAGAATAGGTTTTTATTTTTTAAATGCTTTATTATTTATTTTTGAGAGAGAGAGAGAGAGAGAGAGAGAGGAGGGAGAGGCAGAGAGAGAGGCAGACACAGAATCCAAAGCAGGCTTCAGGCTCCCAACTGTCAGCACAGAGCCCGAGCTATGCTCAAATCCACGAACCATGAGATCATGACTTGAGTTGAAGTCGGTCGCTTAACCGACTGAGCCATCCAGGTGTTCCGAGAATAGATTTTTAGAGCTCTGTGGTTACTTTTCTTCATACTTTCTTCACACTTTCTACTTGCTCATTAATAGTAAAAGTCATAATTCTAGGTGATCTACAACTTGAGTTTTACTAGTGACAAGAAAAATTAAGCTTTGACTTGATTGATAAAGGTTGCGTTAATGAAGATTAGGGGACCCATTCTGGGCAGGCTGTTTTAAGGAAAATGCCTTGGCTCCATAGTCAGAGGTGTGTTGCTTCATATGCTGCTCTTTGCTTCCCAGCATCAGGTAGAGTTGTATCACCTGTGAACCTGAATTTCCTTGTTTAGTAAACAGGATGAGGACCTGCAATCCCTTTTGTCTTGGTGTGTTTCCTCTTTACCTTTCCTAGTTCACATGTTTGCTCATGTGCTTTGGGCATTTGGTCGATCTGTCAATGTTGGATGGAAATGTAATGAAAGTCCAGGGTTTGGTCCTTGGATGTCTTTTCTTCTCATTTACATTCACTCTCTCTCCAATTCATGGCTTTCATATTCATATGCTGATGATCCTAAATTTATATCTCTATTTTGGACTTCTTGTAGAAGTCCAGACTCTCAAATTCCACCGTCTCCTTGGCATCTTGCCTTGGATGTCTACAAAGTGTCTAGTGCCACAAGTCTGAAACTGAACTTCTGATCTTCTCTGCAAACATGCAACTCTTTTCCTCCAGTCACTCGGTCCGAAACAGGAGTCATCCATAACTTTTCTTTTTCCTTTCACCCACATCCAATTCCGCGGTAAGTTCTGAAGGCTCTTTCTTCAAAACATATCCAGAGTCCTACCACTTCTCCCAAGCCCCCTCCACATCACTACTCCCTGGTACAAACCTTCATCTGTCACCTGGATTGTGCTCTCTCCATCCTGCTTTTGCCCTCACCCTTCTCCATTCTATTAATGACAAAGCAAGCTATCTCACTGCTACAAAATTTCCAGAGCTCTTATTGTAGTAAAAGCCACAGTCGATGTCCCAGATAGCTTTCTGACCTTCCATCCAACTATCCTCTTCCTGGCTCACTCTTGTGGCAAGCTGAGTTTTCCAGAAGAAGACACTGGAGACAGGATTGGTGGGGCTTCATATTTATGAGGACTTAACACCCATGGACAGAAGTGGGATGAAGCAGGATGGGCCAAAGAGAAATAAGTCAAAGTGAAGCAGCCTGGTAAGACTCCAGACTGCCTACAAGGAACCTGGAGGCACATATGACCTGCCACAGTCGCCCCTTATAAGGCCTCAAAGACTGCACCTCTATTCCTGCCTCATCAGCTGAATGCTGTTCTGAGAAGGGTGGGACCTGGTGGAAGGTGGCTCTCTGCAGCCTAGACACAGCTTGAGGCTGTCTGCTGACCCTTTGGGTAGTGCTTGTCTATGTCCACTGCACTCTTTCCCAGGCACACTGGCTTCCTGAAACAAATCCAGCCCACTCTGTCTCAGGGCCTTTGCACTTGCAGAAATGCAATTTCACTAGATGTTTTTCATGTCTTGCTCATTCATCTCCTTTAGACCTCTGCTTAAATGTCACTTTGTGAATGATGTCTTCCTTCCCATGATCATCCTATTAAAAACAAGAAACTTACACCATTTCTTTCCTTCATTTGAGGAAAGAATTTGAATTTGAATTTACTGTCATTTGATACACGTACTTTATATTTAATCCCTGACTTGTTATTGTCTCTTTCTCCAGGTAAAATGTAAACCCCAAGAAGGCCCTGTCACATAGTAGGGACTCAATAGATATTTGCTTACTGAATGAATGATAAAAGAAACTTTTGCTTATAGAGGTTTGAATTGCAATATATCTCCTTGTAGTGGTGGGGTGTAAGAACAACTGTAATCCCACGATATCAGTAAAGTGTTTTGGAATTACATTTATTAAAAAAGATTTCTGGTATTGAGTCCCATGAATTTAGATATGATCAAATTTAGAGTTGATGATATTTTGAGGTGTTTAAATTTCTTCCTACAAAATAACAAGTGTCTAAGGTAATGACTACTCTAGAATTGCAAGTTTTAAAAAGATTAATGTTTAAAGTGTTAAAGAAAATAAGTGTTGTAGAATACTTAAATCTCCACTATAATAGGTTAATTTAAAATCACACTTTTTTAGTAACAAAAGCAAATTCTCCATCTTTATTTGGCAAATGATCTGGGAAGCACTCACAGATCTCATTGATGTTACTGTCACTGCTGGAAAGAAATAGATATGTGTTTAAAATTCTTTATATTTTTCTTTAATTCTGACAAATCTTCCTATAATTAGTTCTTCTGTTTCTTTGCTGTTTTACAAGTATTTCGTGGGGGAAAGTGGGACCCCTTCCTGCAGGGTTAGGAATGGGCTGAAGCCCATCTGGTTTGATGTTGCATGCCCTTTGTTAATATTGTTGCTGCTTTTCGTTTGTTTGGTTGGTTTTTTAGTTGCATTTGTTACAAACCAGGAAAAATAATCAACAGCTTTAGTAAGACTAATTTAAAGATTCCTTTTGTCATGACTCTGATTTCCTCCTGTCCCTGCTTCATGCTCCTCACCAGATCATCTACATTCCTCTCTGCTGCTTTCTCCTTAAACTACCCAAACATTTCGTTATATATCCCGAGTCACTCTCCTGAGGGGAGAAATAAATTCAAATCCAAATCCAAATGTTTGAAAACCACCCACCAGATGATCATCTCTAGTTCTGATTGCCAACGTGATTCAGCATTTTCTCTTTCCTTTTCTCTCTTCATTGGTAATCCTGGTGTCCTAGAATGACTATTTTTTTAAAATAAACTTCACCAAAAGATCTCTTAAAATGTTAAGATCTCTTAAGATGCCTAATTGTGCCAATGCTAGGTAATATCCATAATGGAAAAGAAAATAACAGTGTGTAATAATTTTGTCATCTTTGAGTCATTGACAAGTGAGTTTTGCGCAAAATTTTGCAGCTGATGAAACCGGCTTTTTTGAGATCCTATTAGATGGGTACAGAGGAGATGGTCATAAGTTAACCCCAAATATTTTCTTCTGACTGCTTCGTCTTCAACATGTTGAGTTCTTTTTAAACATGTTGGGGTCTTTTTGAACTGTTCCTGTTCAGGAAATGCAATCTTTGAATTCCTACCAAGCTGAAGTTTTGTTTCAAAGAAGAATACACTGATTTGTTCTTATTTTCTTTATTTCATTGTGTACAGATAGAGCTTCCACCACAGAGGTACCTGTATTAATTTTAACACCTCCATGTGCATATTTCATTTACACAGAAAGTCTTTGATCCAGAGTGGGACTCTTGCAATAGAATCTTTGCTTTGTTTATTGTCATTTTCTTCCACTTACTGAGGGAGAGAAAAATGCTTTCTGGATTATTCAAATTAAGACTTTAATGCCTTATATCACTTTTCAGATATATTTCAGGTTAAAGTTTTTTTTAACTTAAAAAATTAAAGTTTATGGTTTTATACCAACAAAATACCACTATTTTGGCAAATAAAGATAGCATAGAAATGCAGAATGCCAGGTGCCAACTGCAATTATCAGTCAATACATATTTGTTGGGTGAATTTGGTAATCACTTAACCATTAGTCTGGCACTTTAACCCTCATACAATGTTACTTCCGTTTCACAAGGGACAGTCACACAAGAAGGTCTAAGAAATTATGGAACTTGTCGAGGGTCACAGGCCAGAAAATAGGGTACTTGACATTTGTACGCAGCTCAGTCTTCCGGCTCCGAGGACCTTTTTCCTCCACAGTGGGTAGGACCCTGCATTAAGTCCCACTCCCTGTCAGGGGCAGGTGTCCAGAGTGAATAGGTAGCATTATCTCACTAGGGGTACAGAGGTACAGACACTCAGAGGAAGGGCCTTGGATGGGCTTTTGGGAGTCCCTTGGACTCCTGCCTTCCTAGTAGAGCCAGAGAGGATGAAACTGTGTGAATTTGTGAACTGGGCTCTCTGAGCACCAGTTTCTTTATCTTTAAAATGGGTATCATTGTTGAGAAATAAAATTCCTTGGGAATAGATCAAATGAAGTCCCAGCCATCAAAGCATTCTGGGTGTTTCCCCAAAGTCAATTCTCCTTCTGAGAAAAGGTTTTCTCTGTACCTTCCATCCTCTCTGGCTCTACTACCAAATTGCTCCAAGAGGTCAACACTGGAAGCCTCTGCCCACTGCCCCAGAGGTCAATGATGGGGACCCAGCATCTCTGTGATTAGTGTTGGTCTTTCAAATGACTCAGATGGAACGTCTCAACTGCAAGCCTTTCTCAACTGCAAAGACTTCCCTTGTGGCATAACTGGTGAGTTATTATGCCAGTAACCACACAGACGGACACATTCTAGGGGTGGAGGTGGCAGGGAAAAAAAAGGGAAGTGAACCCTGACCTGCCTCATGACCTTCCCAGTGACCATACCTTCCTTCTCTCTTACTGGCTTCTGTAGCTTACTCATGCAAGGCAGGACTAAAACAAGCTCCAAAGACTTTCCCTCTACGTTTATTTCATCAGCCAGCACATCTCAGCGTATTACACAGTTTGAATGGGAAGGTGACAGGAGTCTAATACTGATTATTGTTTTAAGAGAGAATGTATTTCGTGTAAGTAATATCTTCCATGATAATGGCTTTGGTCAAACAGGCTGGTAAATCACATCTGTTAGGCTGGCTGCTATAGCTGCATTTGTTGGGAGACAAAGCCTGATGTCACTCTGTTCAATTACTCTTCAATTGGAAGCTGAGATTTTTTGGTGAGGAAAAAAAAATCTGGGCTCCATATGATTTCACATTTAAGCCACCTACTTGGATGATTTGAGCCATGCCAGGAAGATCGCTGTGTTCAAATTTAAAGCCCTATAGTCAGGCGCCGTGGAGTTTTTGATCCCAGTCCCTGGGTTCAGCATTGTCTTCTCTCGAGGATGTTTGTTTTTAAAAATCTTAACTTTTCTGCAAGGATTAGCACATTAAAGTCGCGAATGTCTTTCTCTGAAGGTTTTCCAAATTGTTTTCCTCTGTTAGAGGGGAGACGTGGAGGCAATAAGGTGCAAGATTCTGAGAGGGAAGCTTCAGTTGATGTGTGGAAATGACTGTGAAAAGGAGTAAGTGAGACAGCATGGGTGAGTCTCCCTGACTTGCCAAGAGCCAGTGTCGACTTTGGGGAAACACCCAGAATGCTCTGATGGCTGGGGCTTCATTTGATCTATTTCCGAGGAATTGTATTTCTCAACAATGCTACCCATTAAAAAATTTTTTTTGATGTTTATTTATTTTTGAGAGAGAGAGAGAAAGAGAAATAGAATGAACAGGGAAGGGGCAGAGAGAGAAGGAGACACAGAATCCGAAGCAGGCTCCAGGCTCCGAGCTATCAGCACAGAGCCCAACACAGGGCTTGAATTCACAAACCATGAGATCATGACCTGAGTGGAAGTCAGATGCTTAACCAACTGAGCCACCCAGGCACCCCACAATGATAAGCACTTAAAAAAAATGTTAATTTTTGAGAGAGAGAGAGAGACAGAGAGAGACAGAGAGAGACAGAGAGAGACAGAGAATCTGAAGCAGGCTCCAGGCTCTGAGCTGTCAGCACAGAGCCCGGTGCAGGGCTTGAACTTGTGAACTAGGAGAGCATGACCTGAGCTGAAGTCAGATGCTAACCAACTGAGCCACCGAGGCACTCCCCCCAATGATACCCATTTTAAAGATAAAGAAAGTGGTACTAGGAGAGCCTAAGTGATTTTCTCAAGTTCCCACAGTAACTATGTGGACCATTCTGGAACAGAACTCAGATTATTTACTGCCTGTTTCAGTGCTCTCTTCTTGATAGCACCATATTTTTCATTATACTTAATATATGTAAAGGTATTTGTTTTTTAAAAAAATAAACAAAACAAGACCAGCTTTTTGTCTTGCTTATTTTACAGAATGCTATAGTACATGGCTCTTCAAACTTGTTTGATATAAAATACACTTTACTCTGTGTAAGTATTTATTTTCAAACACGAACAAGTTATTTGGACATCTATTAAAAGTCAAAGTTTTTTTGATAAGTCTATTATATTTTACTAGTTTTTGAAGACAATCTAGGTTCAGGAAAAGCAAAATGCTATTGTCTGCCTTTAATTGGGGGTAGGAATGGAATATTCTTAACATTTTTTTTTTTTTACTTTGTACTTTCTTTATATGATAGTTTATATTATCTGGGGGAAAGATTTTCTTTAGGATCAAGAAGGATGTGAAGGAGGAAGAGCAGAGGACTATTTGTGCCAGAACACTGGGAAATCAAGCCCTGTTCCCTAGCAGAGAAGTAGGGGCTTGGAAAGACCCAGAGAAAATGACTGCAGGGTGTGTCAGGAGCACAGGGCAGGGATCCAGGGCAAACTTCCCTTGCCCACAAGATAACAGTACACTGGAGCTGAAGAGACCATGACAGGGAGAGCACTGGTGGCTTGTGGAGCCAGTGTAGACAGGTGACTGATGACCACCTTCCTAACCTTGCCCCCTACCCCTGTTTCCCTGCTTTATTATTTTTTTTAAATACTTACTTAGAAAGCGAGCATGAGTGGGGGAGGGGCAGAGAGAGAGAGAGAGAATCTCAAGTAGTCTCTGCACTGCCAGCACAGAGTTCAATGCAGGGCTTGAACCCATGAACCATGAGATCATGACCTGAGCCAAAATCAACAGATGGATGGTTAACTGACGGAGCCACCCAGGCGACCCTGTTTCCCTGCTTTATGCAGGACCCTGGACCTGATGCCCACCTGGGGGAGGGGAAGCAATTCCAGAAGTCATGTTAAAGGAATATCCTAGCCCCAAACTCAATTGTTCTAGACACATTACTTCTGTAAGCCTACTTAGAGTCACCTTTGAGATTGTCTCCACAAGCTGATGGAAAATATTGTGTATTTTGTTAAAACATATACATAGACAAATGAGATCATATTTATCTATCTCCTGGTCATTTCCATTTTCACCTTAATAATTTACCTCTTTCTGTGGCATAAAATAAATAATTTTTGTTTCTTTTTTCCTCACATATATATAATATTAAACAGTATGGCTGTTTTTAATATTTCAGGTTCTCCTTCTCCAGAGTTTGGCAAAATCAGACATGAGCCTATAGAGACATGTTGAATGGCAAGCACAAGGGCCAGAGGAGGATCTGGATTGCCCTCTGCAGGCAGATGGCCTCTCAGGTGAGGAGGAGCCCAGCTCTGTCTCAGTCCCTGCTGAGACTTTGCCTCTCTAGCCTCGATGCTAATGGTTTAGTGGCAGATGGGCAGGGGGAGCTCCACGAACTTCATCACTGCTGTGTGCATTTGGCACAGGGTGAGGGCTGAAATAGCACATCCTCTGTAACTCCCTGGCTCGGCAGTTTTTTGTTTTTGTGATTAATGTCCAGTGCAAAGGTGAGTAATGTGGCAATTCATTGTAGTAATTCGAGTTATGGGGAATATATGGACTCCTTTGCTCAGCATCCTTTTCTCCAGCTCCTTGTCACATAAAAAGAATCATTACATTGGGAATACACTGCCATCAGCCACAGGACCAAGCAGAGATACAACTCATATGCCCCAACTATCTCTGCTGCCAGCTTTTCGAGCCCTTCTTTGTAGGACTGGACCAGGCTAACCTGACTCAAAGGGTAGTAAAGAAAGTTCTCAGTGCCTTCTTTTTGGCCCTACCTGTTTTGAGTACTACCTAAAAATGACTAGTTGAATCTAAATGACCCACAACCTCTAGTAAATTAATTTCAATTTTGTCTTATATTATTATCACCCCAAGGTAATTTTTGAGCTGGAGAAGTTTGGGAGCAGGGTGAGGGGGAGAAGCCTGGCTGGCTGTGGTAGGAGGACCTCCTGCTCCAGTAAGTCCAGGAAAGCATGGCTGTTGTCATCTGGCAGGGATGGAAGTGCAGATGAGCAGAGGAAATGCAGATAAGAGCCTTGGTCCCATCTTCCAGATTCAAGGGAAGTGATAAGATGCTCGCAGGGCTGAGGAACCCTAAGTCCACCAGCTTTGGGAGCAAAGATTGCACACTCCTTAAAGTTTCCATAGGTCTACAGGAAAGGAAGGGAATGCCGTGGCTTTCCATCTCCTGCTCTAGTCTCTGAGACTCCAGTGATGTCGTGCCAGTCATCTTAACTGGAAAGTATTTCTGAATTCATTAGCTGGTGGGGTCTGAGACCTTGGGGTCTTCTTTCAGTAATCCAAGGTAGACATGTTGAAGTTAGAAGGATAAAAGAGCACTTGGAGGGGATTGAGCAGTATTATAGTCTTTCCGGAAGACACTCCCTTCCAGTGGAGAAGGGGTGTGAAGGTAAGGAAAGAGAGGAACTAGCTCAGCCCCTATTGGTTACTTGCATTTGGCAGGTAAGTCCCTACTGATGCTCTGTGGGGATGTGCATGCCTCCACGTGTGTGCATGTGAGAGAGGAGAGGAGGGGGACATGCCTCTCTGACCCATGGCACCTGGTCCCACTGGGATTTCCTGCCACATCTGGGTGTCTGCCACTCAGGTCTAGTCACCAAACCTGGGTGGGAAGGTTTGAGCAGAAGTGAGAAAGGCAGTCATCTCCTCACTCCCTCCATCATCCCCTCTCACGGTGCTCATGCTAGTGGCTGCCTGTGCAAATGGATCCGCTGCACTGGATCTTAAGCCCATGTCGTTATTCCCAGGGATGTATGAACATTACCCAGCTGCCAGCAATGACAGCACATGTTACCTTTAAAAAGCTCTTCTTCAATCTTACAATACCCAAATTTCGAAAGAAACTTTGTGTGCAACCTCTCTTCTGTGCTGCTGCACTGCACCCCTAGCCACATCGAGGCTCTCTCTCCAGTGTGTGTCTGATTGAAAATTCAATTCAACTCACTTCAAATATGCATTGAGCACCTTTATGTTGGCAGCAAAGAGGTAAAAGCCATAGGGGATACAAAATAAGTATAAAGCACAGTTTCTGCCTTCAAAAAGTCTGCCGTGCTATTGGGAACAACATGGAGAAACAACAGGAGACCAACATGAGACAGAATATATCTACTCATCAGAATGTGTTGTTCTGACATTAAGTGCATTGGATATTCCAGAAAAGGAGATCTCAGTGAGGGCCAGAGTTGTCAGGGCAGAAAGTGTCTTGGAGAGGTCAGGAGCTGGTTTGGGATTTTGAAGGATTGGGAGGAGTCAAATATGTAGCCGGATCACATACAAAATTTTTCCTGTGATTTCAGGTTTTCTACTGAAGCCTCAAAGCTGAAAACAACATGACTTGATTACTCCCACCACCTTTTTTTAAATGTTTATTTTAGAGAGAGAGACAGACACAGAGAGACAGAGAGAGAGAGAGACAGAGAGACAGAGAGACAGAGAGAGAGAGAGGGAGACACAGAATCTGAAGCAGGCTCCAGGCTCTGAGCTGTCAGCACAGAGCCCAACAACTCCCACTGTCTTAAGTGCTCACCAAAGAGTTGTCATATGGAGGTGCCCTCACGTAGCCCTCACATAGCCCCAGTGTGGGACACCTGTCCCATCAAGGCTGTTGCATCAAGGCTGTTGCTGGTTAAAGGGGGACAGCATGAGTTTTGTAAGAGGACCCCCTTCCCTCATGGCTCTGCCCAGACCTCAGCTCTTAAGAAGCAAGAGAGACCAGGTACAGGGAGATGGACAGTGGAGAAGAGGAGTGAAGCTGTTTCTCTGTGGTTAGTTCTGACTGGGAGAAGGGGAAAACCTTTATATTTCATGGGCAGGACTTCCTCTGTCCTTAAAGGTAAGTCTAAATGGTCCAGATGAGGCTCTTCTTGTAACTGACAGTACTGAGTAGCCCTGGGAGTTGTTGTCCTAAGATGCTGCCAGGGTGGGGGCAGGAAGGGAGAGAACACACAATTCTATTGAAGGGCATCTGCCCCTGGGCCCCCACAGGGACCAGCAAACTGATTCCAGAAATATGGGAGCACGAGGAAGGGCAATTCAGGAAGGCAGAGGGGCCAAGTGGATGCCATGGGTGGGGTGGGGGTGGAGTGTTGGGGGTCTTGGTGACTCCGACTGTGGAAGGCCTGAGATAGGACTTCAACATCTTTGAGAGGATCGACAGCAGAAGAGGTTAAAGCAAATAAAAAAGGGGACCATCCCATTTCCCAAGTACGTTTCCTGGGAAGGGCTCCTTCTCCACAATACCACCTCTTCTTCTTTCCTGAGCATCTCCAGCAGTTGGTTTCCTGTTGTCACGTAGGTCAGAGAGTCTATCTTCTCATATTCTCATTTACCTGTTTGGAAACTGAGGGGGATTCCCGGGAGGAGGGACACCCCACGTCTTTTCCCCCACTTCCCACAGGGGCAGGAAAGACCCACTGAACCTGCACATATGTTACCCAAGTCAACTTGGTTGAGAGATGGAAGTTTAATTTCTTGTTTACAAGACAAATGAGGAACAAGGAGGAGAGAGGCAGCGTTTTTTTGTTGGTAGGGCATTGGGAGAGGTGACCCACCACAGTTCCCTGGAGAGTGGATTTCCAGAGGGTTTTAATTATGATCGCTGAGCTGCAGTTTGGAGAGACACAGCTGCTGAAAGGCAGCTGTCTTATTTATACTGCCGTCTGGCTGGATTACATTGCCTCTACAGCAGTGAAAATTTTAGTCCACACTCTTGGAGGGGGGTGGTGAGAAATACCTTGTTTTTATAAATCAAATTTATTCTGACTGTGAGCTTTAACTCTCTAGAGGGTGAGAAATTAGATCTCTATCCTGTTTGGAAGGTTTGCCCCATTTCCACTCAGGCAAACAAGGATCAGGGCAGTGGGGATGGCAGAAAGCCCTCTGGTCTACAGCCCATCATTGTGATGGCTGTGGTTCTCACTGCTCAAATTTACAAGGTTTATTGGAAGGTGGGTGGCTACACTACTTCCCTGTCAAGCAGTGGCATGCTGTCTTTGGCTACTGTTCCCACGGCCACTTTTTTTTTTTTTAAGTTTTTTTTTTTTTTTTTAACGTTTATTTATTTTTGAGACAGAGAGAGACAGAGCATGAACGGGGGAGGGTCAGAGAGAGAGGGAGACACAGAATCCGAAACAGGTTCCAGGCTCTGAGCTGTCAGCACAGAGCCCGATGCGGGGCTCGAACTCACGGACCGCGAGATCATGACCTGAGCCAAAGTCAGACGCTCAACCAACTGAGCCACTTAGGCACCCCTCGGCCACCTTTCTTAATATTCTGTCTCCCCAGCATCCCTGAGCCAGCTCTGGTACTCTGGTTACCTCTCCTTAAGGGGCTGAAAAACTTGTCTTGTTTCCAGGCTCTTTCGGAAAGAAATACCAGATGCTTTTTAAAAAAAAAAATTTTTTTTTTAATTTATTTTGAGAGAAAGAGAGAGAGCACAAGCAGGGGAGGAGCAGAGAAAGAGGGAGAGAGAGAATCCCAAGCAGGCTCAGCACTTCAACACAGAGCCCAATGCAGGGCTCGAACTCATGAGCCATGAGATCAAGACCTGAGCCAAAATCGAGAGTCGGATGCCTAACTGACTGAGCTACCCAAACACCCCCCAGGTGCTTTTGATATAGCTGCTGCCACATGCCCTGCCCCATCCATTGCTCTGGGACCATTCAGCCTAACCGCTTCACCGAGCAATGGGTCTTGGACACAAAAGGGGATAGGGGAAGGGAGTGCTATCTCTTGGGTGCCTCTGTCCTCTGCAACACAAAAACGCATGAGAGAAGGCAACACTGGGCCTGGCTCCCTTTTTATATTTGCTAGAGGGTAGAGAAGGAAAATACCTATAGTTAGAAGAAACAAACCATGAATAC
Organism: Panthera pardus; assembly: GCF_024362965.1. NCBI lineage: Eukaryota > Metazoa > Chordata > Mammalia > Carnivora > Felidae > Panthera > Panthera pardus. The sequence continues at coordinate 97,786,878 of NW_026526655.1, forward strand.
ATTATCTTGTCACATCTGTCTAGTCTTTAGAGTACACAGTGAATAAGCTAAGGCAATTCCCTCAGCTGTCCCTGAGAGCTGTCAGCAGCTGATGTTCTTAGCAAAGAAGGTGTGAGCACAGGTGTGGTCCTGTGGCAGGGTCGGGGCTGAGCAGAGTTCAAGCATCGACTATCAGCCCTTGCTGCCATGGCCTACCTGCGGGTTGCTGCTCAAAATACATGAGAGGATTTGACTATGACCTTTTACTCACTGTCAAAGACAAAAACTGAACAAGTAAGCGGATTGATTTTATTCAGCCTGTTGCAATAGGAAAGCACCCCAGATCTGAAGCTCAGGGTATCTTGGAATGTGGATTTGCCTTAGAGTTTTATAGGGAGGGGTAAGGACATTACAGATGGAGTGATTTATAGTTGGGTTTGTATTTTAAATGGGGAAAGCTTCAGTCAGTAATCTGCTTAAGTAGTGTGTGTTTTGTTTTTGTTTTTGTTTTCCCCTGTGGCTAGCTAGTTTCAGGGAAACAAAGAGCTTGAATCATTTATGAGATAAAGAATGGGAAGCTGGAGGGTCTAGGTTAAATGGTGTCCCCCTAAAAGATAGGTTGAGGTCCAAACCAGTATTTATGAATGTGATATTATTTGGAAATGGGGTCTTTGCTGAATGTAATTGTGTTAAGATGAGGTCATTAGGGTGAGCCTTAATCCAACATGGCTGCTGTCCTTACAAGAAGAGGTGAAGATAGTGACCCATAGGGGAGAAGGCCACATGATGCAGAGGCAGAGATTGGAGTGATGCATCTTTGAGCCAGTAATTACAAAATTGATGGCAACACCAGAAGCTAAGAGAAAGGCATGGAACGGATGGTTCCATACAGTCTTGAGAGAGCATGGCCCTACCAACACCTTGATTTCAAGCTTCTAGGCTTCAGAACTGTGAAACAAAAAATTTTCTGTTGTTTTAAGCCACCTAGTTTGAGGCACTTTGTTATGGCCACCCTCGGAAACTAATATAGTCTGTGCCTGGCAAAAGGGGAAAGGTCTGTGTTCAGTCTTGTCAAAGGCAAACAAGGGAGGCACCCATGATGTTATTGGAGTCATGACAAAGTGTGGATGGCATGTTTTGCATAGGTCACATGGGGAGGATGGGTATTTTTGTGAAGCCATTTCAGGAACACAAAAGGGTGAGGGGGTTCTTAACATCATTTGGAATATAAGGCTTAGCATCGTGAACCCTCTTAAAACCCATGAATGGATTTCCATTCTTACCAGTTAAATTCTAACCTTCCTAGTCTCATATAGAAGGGTGGAGGTTCCCAACACCATAAGCTTGTCTGCCTTGCTTGGTACTCTAGCACTACCAACCTGCCTCTGTATGTTGCTCCACAAATGCACCTTGCAGTTCACTGATGTGTCTTTGTTAGTGGCATTACTTTTGCCTGGAACACACCCTCACTTCTTTCTCTCTTTTAGTTTTGCTCACCTTCTATATGTATATCTCTGAGAAATCTACCCTCGTGCTGGTTTTTAGGGTCTCTCTGGGATTTCATGGGAGCCAGTGCCCACCTATGCAGAACACTCTTGCCACTGCATTGAAGTCAGGTGCTCCCACTGCTCTCTCTCCTGCTGGGCTGTAGGTTCTCTAAACACTCGGATTCTCTATCTTGCTGTGGAGCTCACTGCTTGGTATGGAGAAGATGATAAATAAGTATTTGCTGAGCTGAAATGAACTCTGCCTCTTTCAGACACCTCTCCCTGACCCTTGCAAGTGTTTCCTCTTCAACACTTCATGTTATTTCTTTTTTTCTCCCTGAGAGCCCTTTTACTGCTGTAAGTTCAGCTCTAGCAGAGAAGTGAGGTCTGTATTTTCAGGTTTCATTGCTTCCTCCATATAAGCATTCCATTTACAGTTTTAGTATTCCAGCTACAGCCAGAAAAAATGTCCTCTTTCTTTGCAGAGGCTTAAAAGAATATTTTTATCTCATCACAAAAGTATCGCATGCTCATTGCAAAAAAAAAAAAAAGTCTGGAAAAATGTAGGAAAGCAAAAAACTGCAAGAACATAAAATCATCTATCATTCTACAACCCAGAGTTGACTATGTATTAATGTCATATCTCCAAACAAAGTGATTTTCATGTTGTGCATTCTATTCTGTAAGCTGATTTTTTTTACTCAACATTTCAAAATCAATTTTCCATGTTAATAAATACTCATTTTTGTGAAAAGCACAAATGCTTTTCAGGAAGGAACTTTTCCACATAGAGACAAGTTCAGTCTTCTGGTGAGAAAATCCTTCCCCCCACCTTTTTGAGGATGAATATATTTAGCTAAAAATCCCCCACAAGTTTGGAAATGTTAGAAGTATTTCTCATGGAAGGTGATATGGAGATTGGTTGCTAAAAATAATAACTAAATTAGAAAGTAAAATGAAGAAATGTCTAATGTGGAAATGTAGTTTCTCTTTCAGTTCCAATGACTGTCTTTTTAATGTCCTTATGCATGTTAGGAACCTAGAAGTGCGTACTTGTGGCTAATGCAAGAAGGCACCCATCATCTCCCTACCAGCATTGCCAACATCACCACCATCAGCATCACCTTCACCACCATCACCATCATAAGCATAAGCATCATCATCACTACCACCACCACCACCAGCATCTCCACCACTGTCACCATCGTCATCATCACCGAAATCACCATGATCATTACCATTATCACCATCATCTTTATCTCATCATCATCACCACCACCACTGCCACCATCATCATCATCATTGACATCACCACCACAATCACCAGAATCAGCATTATCTTTACCATTATCACTAGCATCATCATTGCTATCACCACCACCAGCATCACCTTCACCATCACCATCATCATCATCATCACAGCATCATCACCATTATCACCATCATCTTTATCACCAGCAGCAGCAGCAGCAGCAGCATCACTACCAGCATCATCTCCACCACTTCATCATCAACATCACCAGCATTATCTTCACCATTATCACTATCATCTTGATCACTACCACCACCATTATCATCATTACCATCAGCACCACTATCATCTTTCTCTTCCTCTCCTCCTCTTCCCACTGCTCCTCCTCCCCTTTTTCTACCCTCCTCCCCTTCCTTCTTCTCCTTCATTATTTTCATCATCATTCTCATTCTCATTTCAACATGCAGTGTTTAGAGATATGGGAGCTATATGGATACTGAGGTACATGAGAGCAGAAGAGATGATGTTAAAAATTGGTGGAATACATTTAGGGCTTTTTCCTGAATTATTTTAATCTCTAGTGCTTATTTAACTCCCTGATGTGGAAACATGACCTGTGAGACAATCTTGATGTAACAGCTTTTCTTTCAGTCTGATAAATTACATTTTTTTCCAAAATAGCATTAATAAAGACAAGCCAGAGATAGTATTTTTTACTCATCTGCATTTATATTTGTCAAACTCACACACCTGCTTAATGTGTAAAGGTCAGGCTTTTAGACAGAAATCTCACATGGATCTCCCTGAATTATGTAGAAGTTTACCTGGCTGGATAATTTGCATGACTTTTTACAGAAACTGTAGAGAACACGTTCCAAATCATAATATACACATTGGTGTTTATATTTTCTCCTTTGAAGAGGGCAGTAACCCTGAGAAAGATGTCAGTACTGATACCACGGAGCAGACCCTGAGTAAGAGCACCTGGTGTCTCCAGTGATTGAAATGATATATTAATGAGTTCTTATTCTCAGTGACATTTTACCAGGAACCAATTAACCACAGTAATTACATCTCATCCATTGCGTGCTCTGAAATGTGAAGTGCATGGGTATTGGGTTGCTGTGTTTGTTGAGCATTTTTTTCCCATGTGACAAACCTTTAAGCATTAAAACTTTGAGTCATTTATTATGTTTCTTTTGCCTTCTGGGTGTCACAGCATGAAGGAAAATCTTGTAAAGGATAGTTTTATAACCACACAGATACTGGTGCATGTAAATGAGTATAGCCAATGCTAGAAAGCCTCACCATAGCTGTGCTTCAAAGGGTGGCAGAAAATACAGTGGGGAGAGGGCACATTGATAAGAACAGAAAGAGTTAAACCTTCATGCTAAAAACAGATGGCTTAGGAAATGAGAGATTGAATAAGGGGTCCTGATTAGTTGACTCTTCTAGATAATGGGGTGAGTGCTGATAAATGGAAAACTTTTTTCATTGTCATTTCAAAACTGTTTAGAAAAATTCAAAAATATCGCAGTTTGAATTTCTAAAGTAAATAACGTTTCTATACTTCACTTCCCTCACTATAAAATTTGGATAATAAGTGTACTTGACTAATAAGTTTGTTGTGAAGACAAGTAAGTTAACATAGGTACAAGTACTTAGCATGTACTGAGTGTATTGTAAATGCTCAATAAATGCCAGTTATTATTTTATTAAGTCTATTAAATATAATTTGACAGTCTAAAACTTGGAACTTTTAGAAAATAGCACTATTGTGTTTATAAAATATAACATATAATTGGGTAAAAATTAAAATAGTATGTAAAAATGAAAAAGCACAAGAAACTACAATGAGCTCAAATCTCACAAGTTCAAAGATTCATATTTAACCACTGTTAAAATATTTTGGGAAATCCTTAATCTCTCTATAAATAAATATGAATATATGTCCAGGTAAATACACCTAACTTTATGCTATTGAATCATAACATGTTTGTCTGTGAGTGACCTCTATCACTTACACAGTAAGTCCCACATGTTTTTAACAAATCGATATGACTTCCATCATCCTTTTTAATGGCTGTGTAATATATTATGGAGCATACAAATCATAAATCATTTGACTAGCCCTGTTCTCCCCAGTGATGAACATTTGTATTGTTTTCTTTCTTTTTTTTTTTAATTATATAATTTCTTGTATATGCCTCATTTACATTTACTTCTTTATTGTAAATTCAGAGGTTTAAGATTGTTGGGTGAATATTTTGAATATTTTTGTACTGCTCTTCTAAAATGGTAAGGCTAATTTATATTCAACATGGGTAAGCCTTTTTAGGCAGAGGTAAGAGGTTGATGTCAGGGAAGAAGGGTGTTTTAAATAGAAGTGTGACAGTGTGAGCAAAAGCAGAGAGATTGGAAAATATATGCTGTATTTGGGGTGACTTCCCACTTTTCTTGAGCTTGTTATTTTTCACTTCACATTTTGTGGAACTCCATATCTTATATTAACTGTTATAGGTGATCCATTTTTCTAAAAGGTATAGTGTGGGTGAACCCTGATCTCTTCAATTTTTTAATCACTATTGGTTACTTTTTTAACACTAGGGTTTACTACGAGGAACAATTATAACAAAAAGTTTTTAAGTTCTGGCGGTTTTATTTATTTCTGTGGGATAGATTTCTAGGATTGAGTTGGCTGAATTGAAGAGTACATATATTTAAATTTTTAATCTATATTTTAATCAGCGTTTCCAGATTGGTTTCTCAAGGGGCTGTAACATTTCACACTTCCACCTGAAAGTAGAATTTTTCCACATCTCAACCTGTAATAGGTATGTTCCGTCCAAATTTATGCCAGTTTAACAGGCATAGCATAAATTTGACTTACATTTCTTTGGTTACTGGTGAATTGAAGAACCGTGCACATGTTTTCAGCTCATTTGGGCTTGCTAATCTGTGAACTAGACAAAAGACCTCATTTCTTTTGCCCACTACTACATTAAAATTAAAAAAAATGTCTATTGAAAATAATGCATGCACATCGCAAAAAATAAAGTAAGACAGAAGCATTTAGAATGAAGGCAACAGCCACTTGTCCTAACCTTCCTTACTCTTATTCCTAATCCCCAAAGTCAGGCCACAGAATCCACATTAGTTTATTTAAGCAGAAAGTGATATATGTCAGGGTAATATGTGGTTTACAGAACTTCTGCGTTCTTCAGAGAAGATGTGACAGGGCCAGGAGCGAATGTTTTATCCAGGAGAAACCCCCTAGCCCAAAATGAGAATTTTGGGAAAAAATGCCTCTGCTTGGTAGCCTGCTACTCAGCACCTGGGATGTTATGAAAGAGAGAAGAGAGTTTATAGCCAGCTGCCTCAGAAAATACCATGTTACCTCCTAAGGCAGCTGGCTACTGACAACGGGGGAAGGGGAGTTTCTGACCTTTGTCTCTGTAGCATACAGACTCACAGAAAGGGGGTTGGCATGGGTATTGGGTGAGCTAGCTGTGGTGTCTGCTGCAGCTATATTCTAGTCTACCCCTTCCTCGTCTCTTTATTCTGTGACAGTAACTCCCAGGTACATTAAAATAAAAATGCAACTTGCCAGATGCCTTTCCTGAGCAAACTTCCTGAAACCTGTCAGAAAATGTATTGATTTTTTTCCCCTCGTCACCTTAGATAGTTTGTCTGAAGATCTGAATTTTAGATTCAATATTATAATTTTCTACAGAGCTTTGAAATCATGACTCATTGTCTTCTAAATAATGTTACTATTGAAAACTGATTTGCGTTCCCTGGTAGGTGAGGCATTTTGTTTGTTTGTTTGGTTGGTTAAACAAACAAAAAAAAATTTATGTCTGTGGAGACTTCTGAGTCTTTTCACTCATTGAGGCCATCTATAGTTTTGTGAGGATGTGTGGTCAGCACTCATCTGCCTCTCTCAAAAGAAGAATCATCTGTCTCTTCAGTTCAGGAAAATTTTTTTTATCTTATTTTGTTGGTTATTTATGCTCCTTAATATTTTTCCTGTGGTGTTTTTTTGTTTCTGTTTTTGTTTTTGGTTGTTGTTATTGTTGTTATTTGTTTTTTCTTCTCCTTCAGAAACTGTTGTTAGATGGATGTTGGTTGGGCCTTCTGTGTTTATCTTCCATTTCATTTGTATTTTCTACCCTTGTCTCTGCCTTAGGATCTGAAGTTGTTTTCAGCTTTATCTAGGCTACCTGTTGTATTTTTGTTCTAAAAATCACGATCTTCTTTTCTAAGAATATTTATAGAATTGCTCCCTTTTCACGGCAGACTATTCTTGTTTAATGAATGTAAAACTTTTAACGTCTTTGTGAGGATACTAACTAAAAACTTTAAATCTCTGCCCCCCGCCCCCATCTCTCTTTCCTCTGGGATTAGTTGTTTTGTGTGTTCTTCTTGATCTTTCTCTTTTGTGTGGGAATTAGACCTTCCCTGGCAGACTGTTCAAATTTTTTTGGAGAGTGTTTATCCAGCTTTATTCCAAGGGCAAGCATTTAAGTGTTACCAATTGTTCTGACCACCGTATGTGGCACCAACTTGTATAGCTGCTTGGAACTATCTTGTATCTAAAGCCTTATTTTTTGTCCTGCTTCTTACTCCACTCTGTATCACCTTACCATATGTGCTAGTCAGAATAATGGCCCTCAAAGACGTCCACATTCTAATCCCTGAACTTCTGAATACATTGCCTTACCTAGCAATAGGGACTTTGCAATATGATTAAGTTAGGGATCTTGAGATGGGGAGAGTATCCTAGATTATCCAGGTGGCCCAAATAATCACAAAGGTTATTGTGAGAGGTAGGCTGTAAGGACAGAGCCAGAGATGGAGACATGACAGCAGGAGCATTGGCAGGGTGCTTGGCCCTGGACCAGGGAGCATGGGCAGCCCCTAGAAAGTAGTGAAGACATGGAAACACATTTCCCCTAGAACCTCCAGAAAGAACACAGCCTTTGGTTGGTCTGTAAGACCCATTTCAGACTCCTGAACTGCCAAAGAACCAAGATAATTGGTGTTGTTTTAAACCACTTAGTTTGTGGTAAATTTGTATACTCCAAGTCATGGAAGAAGTGCACATCTGAGGGGAAGCTCACCTCCCATTCCATGGACTTTTCTCAGCATATTCTGGGCTGTGGCCTCATCCATCTATTTACAGACCAGAACTATCCCATCCCCTTTTTAATTTCTGGAAGGCTGTAAAGCATTTCTGATCGGGCAGTGGTCCACCCCTCCCTGTTCCTAGTGCTGTCAGGAGATGGTTTTCTTTTCTGTTTCTTTCTGGTCATAGAGTGGGTTTGAGAAGGGAGAGAAAGCATCAGAGTGCTCTTGGAGTCAGTGACACCCTGATGAACACATGGGTTTACAGAATGCTTCCAAAACCTCATTATTTTAAAGTCACAGCTGTCAAAGATGACCCATCAGAAGGAATTCTTCTGGCTCTTCCTCCAGCTCCCTGAAACCTCACTTTAGTTCAATACAGGCATTTGTGAGACAGCTGGTAGAGATTAGCAGTGCAAGCTCTGTAAATTATGCAGAGTGTTTCTTCACAGAAAGATAACTGGAGTGAAGCACGAACCGGGCCACTAAGCCCCAGGCTCCAAGCCACAGAGCCAGCCTCTCAGCCATCTGATGCAAATTCCAGCCAGGTACCTACCGCTTTGCTCGGGGCCCCAGGCCGGCCCTGCAATGAGGAGAAACACTGCTTTCCTCCAGGAAACTTTGGGAAAGTACCAGAAAGCTGGGCAGGCCTGTGTGGAAGCCTGTATTCTGGAGTGGTGACTGCTGTCTCTTGGTCTCCTCCTGCAGGCAGTGACCTTATTGCCTTGTTAAGGCTCATTACTTGACTACCAAGTTCGGTTCTCACATTTCTTCAAGTTCTGCAACTTCCTTGCGCTTCATGGAGAGAAGTCATGTATCTAGTGGGTTGGCAGCCTTGGCATTCAAAGGGGAGAAGCTTCGATGTTCCCTCCAGCATGGGCACAGTCCACAAAACACAGCCGTTTCTTCACCAGTTATGGCTGAGACTTGGAAGGTAAAATGTCACTTTTATTGTTTGACTATTTCTATCATTTGAGGAATAGTAGAAAGTGTAGAGGTTGTAGAAGACAGACAGGCCTGAGTTTAATATTCAGCTCTGCTATCTCCTAACCATGTGATTGTGGGTACATTTCTTAAGCCTCCATAAATGTCAGATTTTCCCCTTTCAGCTGAAAAGGTGGATAATGTTTATAACATAGTCCTTTTGTGAAGATTAAATGAAATAATGAACATAAAGCTGTTAGCACATAAATATTCAGCCCTTGTCTGCCTCTACTGTAAGGGCTCACAATGTCTTTGAAGATGTTAGCAAGAGCTAATGATTCTCACATACTTTTTATGGCATTTTTTTTCTGATTATGAACATTATAAACATAAGCTTATGCAGAGACTTTGAAAAAAAAAACCCAGAAAATATTATAAACAGAACTCTTACTATCAATCTCACCCTCTAGAGATAATTGCTATTTAGCATTTTGGTATTTTTCCCATTGTTTTTACAAACAATGATGGTGTGGATGTTCATTTTGCATGGAAAGCTGTAACCTGCTTTTGTCACTTAACATTACACGGATACTTATCTTCTCGACAAAGGGATTTCCTCTATCAGCAGCTGTGGGTGTCTAGTCTTGGTGGGATTTGGTATGAGGAAGATTAGACAGGAGGCATGTTGGCCCTTTAAAAGGAAACATTTTAAGGGAGTGAAGTGTAGTGCTTTGGTTTAGCAATCCTATAATGTAATTATGCTTGTGTTTCAAGATGGCATGTTTGGGGTATGAGAGGTTTAGAATACAGTTTGCTTGGACCTGGCTGGACCTCATGCTGAGGAGGCCAAAGACAACACCCTCTGTTGGAGCTGAGAAATCAGCTTCATCAAAATGCCTCCTGTCTGTATCTCCTCCGATACTTTGGAGAGGACGTATCATTTGAGTAACTGCACTGCTATAACATGCACGTACCAGAGCGTTCCTTTGCATCAAGCCTCAACCCAGGCCTCTGCAGGAACAGGACAAGGACCCAGCATGTGACTGGGAATGTATGCTTATAGAGACAAAGTCCAGGGGCCCCAAGACAGTTACTAGAAAAAGCTATTTAGTGACCAGTTTCCCCTGAGGAATCTATAATGAGGCTCAATGGGCTCTCTGTGGATCTTCTAAAATTCTTTGTACATATATTTTTCTAGGAAAATAAGATTTATAGGGGAGTCTGTGCCCTGCTCCCAATTATTAAGAACTATTCATTTCAGAGAAGGGGCAGAGTGCATATTCTGCAGACAGTCTCCTGGGAAAAATGATTATTTTTATCATTGAGCCTTAGATAAGGACCAGAGAACAGAGAACCTGGTTATGTTCTCTGGCAAGAATCTGCAATGCAAATATTCAATATTGCCAAATAAGGGAAGATTCATGTGTTTTTTTAATCTATAATTATGTCTTCCTTCCTTCCTTCCTTCCTTCCTTCTTTCCTTCTATTTATCTATCATCTATCTCTTTATATCTATTATCTGTTGAGAGACTGGTTTTACTTTAGACAGACCTGTAAGTAATTTATCTTCTTATTACTTTCTTCATTGCCTACATAAAGCTCGGATAGCCTTTTACCTCCTAAGGTTATTGTAAGGATTAAATGAGGTATCATTTGATGTAAAGTGCTTAGCATAATGCTTAATATATAGTAAGTTCTCATTAAATATTTGCAATTATAATTATACTAATTGCTAAATCTAGATATATTATAGCTCTTAGGCCATTATATGCTCAGAGGAAGTTCCTATACTGTCTATCTCTGCCCTGTCTTCCTTGGCACTATGCCATATGTTGGAATATTGAGTGTTAATGATTTTGGTCTTTATCTATATTTCATTTCTTTAGAAATGTGCTCTTTCCTAGGGTTAATTTGTTAATTGATTGTTTTTATATTAATTACTGATAACATTGAGTTAAAATCTGCCTTTCAGGGAAACTTGTTGGCTAGTTTCGTTGGAGTAACTCTCAGGTTGGGCTGGGTTATGCTTCATTAACAGATGACTTCAAAATCTTAGTGACTTGAGGGGTGCCTGGGTGGCTCAGTTGGTTAAACATACAGCTTCAGCCAGGTCATGATCTTATGGTTCTTGAGTTTGAGCCCTGCATTGGGCTCTGTGCTGACATTGTGGAGCCTGGAGCTTGCTTCTGATTCTGTGTCTTCTTCCCTCTCTGCCCCTCCCCCACTTGTGTTCTGTTTCTGTCTCTCTCAAAAATAAATAAACATTAAAAAAAATTAAAAAAAATCTTAGTGACTTGATACAAGAGAGGTTTGTTTTATGCTCATGCCACATGTCTCTCATGAAGTGCTTGTGGGCCCTGGTTATGTATCCTCACCTTGGTTTGTAGAGCAGCCACCATCTTGAATGGTGCAAGTCACTGTATTGTTGGAGAGAAAGCACTCTGGAAGCATTCCCACTGGCATTTACATCCTCCCAGCCTGCTGCTACACATGAGACTTTTGATTGCCACTCATTTGCCAGAACCAGTCACTTGGCCACACCGAACCACAAGGCGGGAGTAAGAAATACAATCCTACTCTGTTTCTTAAAGACTGGAAAACCAGAAATATCTCATGAATTTATCCATGACTAAAAAAATTGGTAATGATGAGATTTTAAGTCATGTATGGTAATCAGTTTTGAATATTCAGGCCATTTGTTCTCCCTCAAGTCACGCTACATGAATAACCAGCTAGCACAACTTCCATGTAGAAAATGTAAATGCTTTGGAGACTTGTGGTGATATCCTGAGATGCTGGAGAAGAAGAAGAAGGAATTGGTTTTCTCCTTTGTTTTTCTTAATCACCTTCAATTTGGGTTGGGTGTGTCAGGACTGGTGTTGATAGGCTTAGGCAAAAGTGGTCTTTGGGGCATAGTATTCTCTGTGTATGGTGTTTGAAATGGCATAAGGAAGAGCCTTTGCTGATAGACATGGAAAGGGTGAGGCATGGAAAGCATCAACCTGGGGCAAACTCTTTTGAAGGGGAGATGTAGAGGATTTCTTTTTCTTCAGGTGACCAAAATATATCTTGTGTGGAGTATGAGGAGGTAGCATTATACCAAGACAATTTGGGTAAATTTTAATCTTACCCATATCCTCTGTGAGCTTAGATTACTTACTTACTTTTCATCAATTATCTCTTGAATTTCATAGTTATGAATTTGGTAGAGATTTTTTTTTGTTTGTTTTAGGGATGATAATATTGAAGTACATAAAGGAAGAAGGAAAAAAAAAAAAACTTTAAAATATTTACTGAGTACCTGTCGTGTGTCAGGCACTCTGAGACACTTTCATATATTTTATTTGATTTTAATCTCCCAATAGCTCTGTAAGTCATGTATTTATTATAATATTAATAAGAAAACTGATGCTTAGAACATTGAAACTGGTTGCATTTGGGGATGCCTGGGTAGCCGTTGGTTAAGTGTCCAACTTGTGATTTCAGCTCAGGTCATGATCTCACAGTTTTGTGAGTTTGAGTCCCACGTTGGGCTCTGTGGTGATAGTACAGAACCTGCTTTGGATTCTATCTGTGCCCCTCCCTCGCTCATGCTCTTTTTCTTTCTTAAAAATTAATAAATAAACTTAAGAAAAAGAAATTAGTTGTATTCAGACTGCATGAGAACCAAGTTTCCTAATTGCTAGCATCTTCTTGGGCCATGTGATCTCTTTTCTTTGCTTCATGTGGGTTTGTTGGGACTGAAGATTTAATCTTGAATTAGTGTTGCCTCTATTCATAGTATTTCTGCTTGACACATTCAATTTGACTAAAATGATTAAAATAGCTTCCATTTTGTTTGGTGAAATTATTACTAAATCATCATAGAGATGGCTCTACTGAGATGGTTGAAGAGCTGACGTCTAACTATGCCAGTGAGGTGTTAGGATTTTCTATGCCAGGGAAGCAAGAAAAAAAAAAATCTTCAGTGCTGATGATACTGGTACCTGATACTCCAACACTGTTACATTCGTTGGTCTTCTTTTTCCCATTTCAACTGGATTCAATATAGATGACTTTAATAATTTGTCAAAAATTTCCAAGATTCCTAGGTATAGATTAACAAGGAACAATACTGGATTCAGCACAACAGCATCAGCAATAACATTTTTAAAGATCAAGGTGACAAGATTTGTTTACTCAATTTAACATATACACATATATACATGCATGGGTGTTAGGACTTTATCTGAAATTTATTTTTCATTTTTCAGTAGTCCATTGGGATTTTCTAATTTGATGTCTATGTCTTTGATCACTTGCTTGAAACCCCAAAGGTCCAAGACACATAGTAATTTGACATTTCATTGAAGCATAAATCTGAACCACAGAGTTGATGAGAAATATAATTTGTAGAATAAATTATACACCTAGAAGTGAGGTCAGCCTGAAGCTTAGCATTTGCGTCTCAACTTGGCTGTGTTTTTTACCATGTGCCTCAGTATATAGAAATAAAAAAGGAAATTATTTTCTGGATAGCAATTGAGAATTGGTGAATTAAATCTAATCCCATTTCTTTTCATATTGTTCAGCATGGGTATAGAAAAAGTAGCTAGGACTTTTACTATTATTTATGTTTTAATTTAAGAGTTGGTAAAATATGGCCCAATGGGCTGAATCCAACCTACCACTTGTCTTTGTAAATAAAGCTTTATTAGAATATAGCCATACCTATTTGTTTACATATTGTCAATGGATGCATTCATGCTACAATGGCAGAGTTCAGTGGTTGTAACAAAGATCATATGGCCTGCAAAGTCTAAAATATTTACTATCTGGTGTTCTAAGAAAAAGTTTGCTGACCCTTGTTTTAATATTTTCCTTTAAATGTTTTGAATATTTTATAGTGTACTTTATATAACACATAGTAGTAGTACATGTATATAATTTATAAATAAATATAGACACATATTGGAGGTACACTTAAAAATCATTTACACAGGGGCGCTTGGGTGGCCCAGTTGGTTGAGTGACTGGCTCTTGATTTCAACTCAGGTCATGAACTCACAGTTCACGGGCTTGAACTTTGCATCAGGCTCTGCATGGAGCCTACTTGAGATTTCCTCTCTCTCTCTCTCTGCCCCTTCCCTGCTCATACTCTCTTTGTGTCTCTCTCAAAATAAATAATAAAAAAATTATTTACTCATACGTGGGCACATTTAAGAACTTTTGGACACCACAGGTTTTAGGCTTACTATTTAAGGAATGCTCACTAATGATTGCCTTTGTTGTGGTGGTTGATGTCATGAAAGGCACACATCTTGTTTTGTGCAATGTTTGTATTTTTATTAATCAAATTCTATGGGAGAAAGAAGTACAGTGGCACATTAAGGGTACCTAATACAAAATGGGAGAGAGGGAGAGGGACAGAGTGGGGAGAGAAAAAGGAAAAAGGAAGGGAAAGAGAAAAAAAAGAGGCAGGCTACCTGCCACCAGCAGTGTCTTGTCGAATACACTTGTGTTAGGTTCAGAGTCAAAAGCACCTCTAATCTGATTGCAGTATGTGCTGCCTGCATGGTGCGATTTCAAGTATTTGAAAAGCTCCTCCCATCCTCGAAGAAAGAAAACACTATCTTTAATTGCTTTTTCTCAAAACCTGAAATTTTCCTAGTTAGTCTGCCCCTCAGATTATGTATGGGACTTAAGGCTCTATTGAAAATACATTCTGGATACTGGGGAATCATATTAGGGCATCTGCAGCCGTTAACTCCTTTTGTTAATTAGCTAATTGGATTACTTGGTGCTCATTTGCTTGGTTGAAAAGTAGCTGAAAGACCCTGAATACAAACTCCTTCTTTGGTTTTGGTGAGAACAAACCAGCTCAGAATGGCAGAGATAGATCAGAGGTGCCGTGGCTCGGGGCACAGAGTCTGATGGAGAGGCCTGTTCCAGGCAGCTCTGATCACTGGTCCGTCTGCAGGAAACATGGTGATCACAAGTTGCTTCTCTTGAGCTTGAAGGTTCATTAGTCAGTGAGGTAATAAGGACTATATATTACCAAGAACTCAAGGCCCACTGAGAATTTCTCCTGTATGTATTCATCTCGGCAGAGCAAAGCCATGCCAAGCTTAAAACTAATCTGCATTAATGAACAGTCTCCTTGATTTCCATTTTTATGATGTGTACTGGGTGGAGATTTGTTTCTCCCCTGCTCTCAATGGGATGGCTGACTGATGGATCACCTTCTCCGAGAAGCTTGTCTGTGCACAGTAACATTGCAAATGGGTGCAAATCAAAAAATCTTTTATTATTTCATTAAAATGATGACACAGGCTCCTAGTTTCCAAAATTATCTCCTCTCTTCACACGCCCAAACTGAGGTTTCTGTCTTGTCGTGTGGGTGGGTGTTGAAGAAGTCTCTGTGCTAGTGCTGTATGTCAGAAGATGAAGCTACTTGGGACAATTTTGACATATCCTAATTTTGCTAGTAAAGCAGGGGAGAAGACTGTCAGAGATTATTGAGAGTGGGATGAGAGTGAATTGGAAAGAAGAGTTGAGAACTAGGACCAGATCCAGAAAGGCTGGAAACAGTGGGACAGGAGTGTGAGGAGAAATAAAAGGGGAACAAAATAAAGCGAAATGCGGATGGATCACTCTTGGGTTTTAAATTTGGGCCTTAAGCCAGTAGCACAAGATACTTCCTGAGATGATGACCCCACCACCACCACCACCATCATTAGTATCATCCATTCTGGCACTGTGCTAACTGCCGTAGATGTCTTTTTTAAAAAAATTTTTACTTTTCACAGCAACCTTTCGAGAGAGATACTGATATTATTCATATTTCTTTCCTTTTTAAAAAAAAGTTGAGATAAAATGCACAAATCATAAAATTCATTCTTTTAAAGTATACATTTCAGGGGCACCTGGGTGGCTTCAGCTGGTTAAGCGTCCGACTCTTGGTGTTGGCTTCAGGCATGATCTCACATTTCGCGAGTTCGAGCCCTGCATTGGGCTGTGTGCTGACAGCTCAGAGCCTGGAGCCTGCTTCAGATTCTGTGTCTTCCTCTCTCTCTGCCCCTTCCCTGCTTGCACTCTGTCTCTCTCTGTCTCTCTCTCTCAAAGATAAATAAACATTTAAAAAATTTAAAATATACATTTCAGTGGTTTAGTAAATTCACGGAGTTGTGCTACCACTGCCAGTGTCTGATTCCAGAACATTTCCATCATCCCATCGATGCCTGTTAGCAGTCACTTTTATTCTTTCCTACCCCACAGACCATGGTGATCACTCATCTACTTTCTGTGTCCATATTGGCCTCTTCTGGACATTTCATGTAAATGTAATCATGTAATATTTGACTTTTTGTGACTGACACTTTTCACTTAGCATAATGTTTTCAAGGTTCATCTATGTTGTGGCATGTATCACTACCGCATTCCTTTTTGTGGCTGGATAATATTTAATTGTATGAATACATCATATTTTGTTTATGCATTCATTGATGGGTATTTTGTTTTTCCCCCATGTTTTGGCCATTATGAACAGTGCTGATGTAAACGTGAACGCACAAGTGTTTGAGTGGACATATGCTTCCAATTCCCTTGGATATATACCTAGGAGAGGAATTGCTAGATCATATGGTAATTCCATGTTTAACTTTCTGTGGAACTGCCAAAATGTTTTCCATAGTGGTTGCACCATTTTACATTTCCACAAGCAATGTGTGAGAGTTTCAAATTTTTCACATCCTTACCAATATTTGTTATTGTCTCTTTTTGATTATAGCCATTCATGCAGATACGACATGGTATCTCATGATTGTGACTTGCATTTCCCTAGTAACTAATCATGCTGAGAATCTTGTAATATCTTATTGGCCATTTTTATATGTGATTTGGAGAAATGTATATTCAGATTATTTGCACAGTTTGTAATTGGGTTATTTATTTTATTGTTGAGTCAAAATAGTTCTTTATGTTTTATTTATACTAGATCTTTATCAGTTATATGGTTTTCAACCATTTTCTCCCATTCTGTGGGTTGTCTTTTCATTTTTTTTTTTTTCATAGTAAGTATCCTTTGAGCATAAAAGTTGTCAACTTTGGTAATGTCAATTTATTTTTTTCTTTTATTACTTGTGCTTTTGGTATCATGTTTGAGAAACATTGTCGAATCTGAGGTCACAAGGATTTGCTCCTCTGCTTTTATCTGTTTTATAGCTTTAGCTCATACATTTAGATCCTTGATATATTTTACTATACTTTTAATATGGTGTATATATAATTTTTGTATATGGTGTGAGGTAGGGGTCCAATTTCATTCCTTTGCACGTGGATTCAGTTGTTTCAGCACTATTTCTTAAATTTATTTGAAACATTTTTCTTGAGAGACAGAGAGAGACAGAATGAGCAGGAAGGGGCAGAAAGAGAGAGGGAGACACAGAATCCAAAGCAGGCTCCAGGCTCTGAGCTGTCAGCACAGAGCCAGACATGGGACTTGAACCCACAAACCGTGAGATCATGACCTGAGCTGAAGTTGGACGCTTAACTAACTGAGCCACCCAGGCACCCATTTCAGCACTATTTCTTGATAAGACTTGTTTCCATTGAGTGGTCTTGGCACCTTGATGAAAAACAATTGACCATAAATGTATGTATTTATTTCTGAATTATGAGTTCTATTCCATTTATGTATCTATCATTATGTCAGCATCAAGCAGTGTTGATTATTGTACCTTTGTCATAAGTTTTGAATTTGGGAAGTGTGAGTCCTCCAAATTTGTTCTTTTTTCAAGATTGTTTTGGCTATTCTGGGTCCCTTACACTTTTATATGAATTTTAAGATCAGCTTGTCAATTTCTGCAAAAAAAAAAGACAAAAAACAAAAAAAAACAAGCACTTGGGTTTTGATAGGGATTGTGTTGAATCTGCAAATCCATTTTGGTGAATATTGCTATCTTAGTAATATTGTCTTTCACTTCATGAATTTTGGATGTGTTTTCCCTTGTTTAGGTGTTCTTTAATTTTTTTTTCAATTATCTTTTGTAGTTTTCCAATGCAAAAGTTTTTCACTTTTTGGTTAAATTTTATTTCTAAGTATTTTGTTCTTTTTGTTGCTCTTGGAGATGAAAATGTTTTCTTTTTCTTTTTTTTCAATAATTTTTAAATGTTTATTTATTTTTTTCTTCTAGTCTTTAATTTTATTTATTTATTTATTTATTTATTTATTTATTTATTTATTTAATTTACATCCAAATTACTTAGCATATAGTACAACAATGATTTCAGGAGTAGATTCCTTAATGCCCCTTACCCATTTAGCCCATCCCCCTTCCCACACCCCCTCCAGCAACCCTCTGTTTGTTCTCCATATTTATGAATCTCTTATGTTTTGTCCCCCTCCCTGTTTTAATATTATTTTTGTTTCCCTTCCCTTATGTTCATCTGTTTTGTCTCTTAAAGACCTCATATGAGTGAAGTCATATGATTTTTGTCTTTCTCTGACTAATTTCACTTAGCATAATACCCTCCAGTTCCATCCACGTAGTCACAAGTGGCAAGATTTCATCTTTTTTGATTGCTGAGTAATACTCCATTGTATATATATACATATATATGTATATACATATGTACATATATGTATGGTATATATTGGTATATAATTGGTAATTGGTATATACACACATATATATGTATATATGTATATATACATATATATATGTGTATATATATATACCACATCTTCTTTATCCATTCATCCATCGATGGACATTTGGGCTCTTTCCATACTTCAGCTATTGTTGATAGTGCTGCTATAAACATGGGGGTGCATGTGTCCCTTCGAAACAGCACACCTGTATCCCTTGGATATTTATCTAGTAGTGCAATTGCTGGGTCCTAAGCTAGTTCTATTTTTAGTTTTTGAGGAACCTCCATACTGTTTTCCAGAGTGGCTGCACCAGCTTGCATTCCCACCAACAATGAAAAAGAGATCCTCTTTCTCTGCATCCTCACCAACATATATTGTTGCCTGGGTTATTAATGTTAGCCATTCTGACAGGTGTAAGGTGGTATCTCCTTGTGGTTTTGGTTTGTATTTCCCTGATGATGAGTGATGTTGAGCATTTTTTCATGTGTCGGTTGGCCATCTGTATGTCTTCTTTGGAGAAGTGTCTATTCATGTCTTTTACCCATTTCTTCACTGGATTATTTGTTTTTTGGGTGTTGAGTTTGATAAGTTCTTTATAGATTTTGGATACTAACCCTTTATCTGATATGTCATTTGAAAATATCTTCTCCCATTCTGTTGGTTGCCTTTTAGTTTCGATGATTGTTTCCTTCGCTGTGCAGAAGCTTTTTATTTTGATGAGGTCCAGTAGTTCATTTTTGCTTTTGTTTCCCTTGCCTCTGGAGACATGTTGAGTAAGAAGTTGCTGCGGGCAAGATCAAAGAGGTTTTTGCCTGCTTTCTCCTCAAGGATTTTGATGGCTTCCTGTCTTACATTTAGGTCTTTCATCCATTTTGAGTTTATTTTTGTGTATGGTATAAGAAAGTGGTACAGGTTCATTCTTCTGCATGTCCAGTTTTCCCAGAACCACTTGCTGAAGAGAGTGTGTTTATTCCATTGGATATTTTTTCCTGCTTTGTCAAAGATTAGTTGGCCCTACGTTTGTGGGTCCATTTCTGGGTTCTCTATTCTGTTCCATTGATCTGAGTGTCTGTTCTTGTTCCAGTACCATACTGTCTTGATAATTACAGCTTTGTAGTATAGCTTGAAGTCTGGGATTGTGATGCCTCCTGCTTTGGTTTTCTTTTTCAAGATTGCTTTGGCTATTTGGGGTCTTTTCTTGTTCCATGCAAATTTTAGGATTATTTGTTCTAACTCTGTGAAGAATGCTGGTGTTATTTTGATTGGGATTGCATTGAAAATGTAGATTGCTTTGGGTAGTATCAACATTTTAACAATATTTGTTCTTTCTATCCAGGAGCATGGAATCTTTTTCCATTTTTTGGTGTCTTCTTTAATTTCTTTCATAAGCTTTCTATAGTTTTTAGTGTATACATTTTTCAGCTCTTTGGTTAGATTCATTCCTAGGTATTTTATGGTTTTTGGTGCAACTGTAAATGGGATTGAATTCTTGATTTCTCTTTCTGTTGCTTTATTCTTGGTGTATACGAATGCAACCAATTTATGTGCATTGATTTTGTATCCTGCAACTTTGTTGAATTCATCAATCAGTTCTAGCAGTTTTTTGGTGGAATCTTTAGGGTTTTCCATATAGAGTATCATGTCATCTGTGAAGAATGAAAGTTTGACCTCCTCCTGGCTGATTTGGATGCCTTTATTTCTTTGTGTTGTCTGATTTCAGTGGCTAAGACTTCCAATATTATGTTGAATAACAGTGGTGAGAGTGGACATCCCTGTCTTGTTCCTGACCTTAGGAGGAAAGCTCTCAATTTTTCCCCATTGAGGATGATATTAGCATTGGGTTGTTCATATATGGCTTTTATAATCTCGAGGTATGATCCTTCTATCCCTACTTTCTTGAGGGTTTTTATCAAGAAAGGATGCTGTATTTTGTCAAATGCTTCCTCTGCATCTATTGAGAGGATCATATGGTTCTTGTCCTTTCTTTTATTGATGTGATGAATCACCTTAATTGTTTTGTGGATATTGAACCAGCCCTGCATCCCAGGTATAAATCCCACTTGGTCGTGATGAATAATTTTTTAAAATGTATTGTTGGATCTGGTTGGCTAATATCTTGTTGAGGATTTTTACATCCATGTTCATCAGGGAAATTGGTGTATAGTTCTCCTTTTTAGTGGGGTCTCTGTCTGGTTTTGGAATCAAGGTAATGCTGGCTTCATAGAAAGACTTTGGAAGTTTTCCTTCCATTTCAATTTTTGGGAACAGCTTCAAGAATAGGTGTTAACTCTTCCTTAAATGTTTGGTAGAATTCCCCTGGAAAGCCATCTGGCCCTGGACTCTTGTTATTTGGGAGATTTTTAATTACTAATTCAATTTCCTTACTGGTTATGGGTCTGTTCAAATTTTCTATTTCTTCCCGTTTCAGTTTTGGTAGTGTACATGTTTCTAGGAATTTGTCTATTGCTTCCAGATTGCCCATTTTATTGGCATATAATTGCTCATAATATTGTCTTATTATTGTTTTTATTGCTGCTGTGTTGGTTGTGATCTCTGCTCTTTCATTCTTGATTTTATTTATTTGGGTCCTTTCCTTTTTCTTTTTGATCAAACTGGCTAGTGGTTATTAATTTTGTTAATTCTTTCAAAGAACCAGCTTATGGTTTCATTGATCTGTTCTACTGTTTTTTTGGTTTCAATAGCATTAATTTCCATTCTAATCTTTATTATTTTCTGTCTTCTGCTGGTTTTGGGTTTTATTTGCTATTCTTTTTGCAGCTCTTTAAGGCATAAAGTTAGGTTGTGTATCTGAGATCTTTCTTCCTTCTTTAAGAAGGCCTGGATTGCTATATACTTTCCTCTTATGACAAACTTTGCTGTGTCCCAGAGGTTTGGGTTGTGGTGTTATCATTTTCATTGGCTGCCATATACTTTTTAGTTTCCTTTTTAATTGATTGGTTAGCCCATTCATTCTTTACTAGGGTGTTCTTCAGTTTCCAAGTATTTGTTACCTTTCCAAATTTTTTTCTTGTGGTTGATTTTGAGTTTCATAGTGTTATGGTCTGAAAATATGCACGGTATGATCTTGATCTTTTTGTACTTGCCGAGGGCTGATTTGTGTCCCAGTATGTGGTCTATGCTGGAGAACATTCCATGTGCACTGGAGAAAAACGTATATTCTGCTGGTTTAGGATGAAATGTTCTGAATATATCTGTTCCATCTGGTCCAGTGTGTCATTCAAAGCCATTGTTTCCTTGTTGATTTTTTGATTAGATGATCTGTCCATTACTGTGAGTAGGGTGTTGAACTCTCCTACTATTATGGTATTACTATCAATGAGTTTCTTTATGTTCGTGATTAATTGGTTTATATATATGGGTGCTACCACATTTGGTGCATAAATGTTTACAATTGTTAGGTCTTCTTAGTGGATAGACCCCTTAATTATGATATAATGCCCTTCTTCATCTTTTGATACAGTCTTTATTTTAAAGTCTAGATTGTCTGATATATGTATGGCTACTCTGGCTTTCTTTTGTTGACCATTAGCATGATAGATGGTTCTCCATCCCCTTACTTTTAATCTGAAGGTGTCATTAGGTCTAAAGTGGGTCTTTTGTAAATAGCATATAGATGGATCTTGTTTTCTTATCCATTGTGTTACCCTATGTCTTTTGCTTGGAGCATTCATGAGTCCATTGACATTTAGAGTGAGTACTGAAAAATTTATTGACATTATGTTGCTTGTAGAGTTGGAGTTTCTGGTGGTGTTCTCTGGTCCTTTCTAATCTTTGCTGCTTTTGGTATGTATGTATGTATGTATGTATGTATATATGTATGTATGTATGTATTTATTTATTTTTTCATCTTTTCTCCCCTCAGAGAGACCCCCTTAAAATTTTTTGCAAAGCTGGTTTAGTGGTCACAAACTCCTTTAATTTTTGTTTGTCTGGGAAATTTTTATCTCTCCATTTTGAACAAAAGCCTTGATGGATAAAGAATTCTTGGTTGCATATTTTTCTGATTCAGCACATTCAATATATCCTGCCACTCCTTTCTGGCCTGCCAAGTTTCTGTGGATAGGTCGCTGCAAACCTGATCTGTCTTCCCTTGTAGGTTAAGGACTTTTTTTCCCTTGCTGCTTTCATGATTCTCTCCTTTCCTGAGTAGTTTGTGAATTTGACTATGATATGCCTTGTTGATGGTCAGTTTCTGTTGAATCTAATGGGGGTCCTGTGTGCGTCCTGGATTTTGATGTCTGTGTCTTTCCCCAGGTTAGGAAAGTTTTCTGCTATGATTTGCTCACATAACCCTTCTATCCCTATTTCTCTCTCTTCCTCTTCTGGGACTCGTATGATTCTGATGTTCCTTTTTAACAAGTCACTGATTTCTCTAATTCTTAAATTGTGCTCTTTTGCCTTAATCTCCCTCTTTTTCTGCTTCATTATTCTCCATAAGTTTGTCCTCTATATCACTGATTCTCTGTTCTGCCTCTTTTATCCTTGCCACCGTGGCATTCATTCATGATTGCAGCTCAGTTATAGCACTTTTTATTTCATCCTGACTAGTTTTTACTTCTTGTATCTCCACAGAAAGGGTTTCTAATCTATTTTTGACTCCAGCTAGTATTCTTATTATCATGATTCTAAATTCTGGTTCAGACATCTTGCTTGTATCTGTATTTCTTAAGTCCCTGGCTGTTGTTTCTTCCTGCTCTTTCTTTTGGGGTGAATACCTTCATTTCATCATTTTGAAGGGAGAAAAGGAATTAATGAGGTAGAAAAAATTAAAATTAAAAAAATTAAAATTAAAAAAATATTAAAATTGAAAATTAAAAGCACACACATGCACACACACACAAAATCGAAAAATGATGCTAGATCCTAGGTGTGTTTTGGTCTCAGTGTTGAAAGTGGCTTGATAGATTGGAGAAAAAAATGGGAGAGAAGAAAAAAAAATGGAAATCATTTGAAAATTTGGAAAAATGAATACACTGAAGTAGACTAAAATGAAATGATGGAAGTAAACTAGAACTTGAAAAAATTTACACAAAAGTAAAAAATATAATAGAAAAAATAAAGAAAAATATTTTTAATAAAAATTGAAAATAAAAGTGAATTTTTTCTTTCTGTATTCAACAAAAAGAAACGAAAAAGAGAAAAAGGAAAAAAATGAAATCATTTGTAAATTTGAAAAAAATGAATACACAAATGAAAAAAATGATGGAAGTAAAATAGAATTTAAAAATTTACACAAAAGTAAAAAATATAGTAAAACATTTAAAGAAAAAAATTTTTTAATAAAAATTGAAAATAAAAGTGAATTTTCCTCTTTCTGTATTCATGAAAAAGAAATGAAAAAGAGAAAAAAAAAGAAAAAATAGAAACAAAATTGAATAGATGGACCTGCTAACGACTGAAGTACGACTGAAATTACTTTGTTTTCCCCTAGAAGTCAGACTATGAAGCGCCTTATAGTTCATAAACTAAGCAGGCAGTGAGACTTGTGTTCTTGAAGAGTGAGGTTGGCCCAGTTGGGCGGGGCTTAGTGTAACAGCTCTGTTCTCCACTAGATGGTGCTGATAGCTTACTGGGGTGGATTGTTGTGGCGCTTGTAGGTGCATATGCACATATGGGGGAGTGGTGAAATGGCATCACCCTGCTACCCAGTCTCTATATTGGAACTCTGTTCTCCCCATCAGCATTCGCCCTTTGTCCTCAGCTTTTGTCCACTCCCTGCTTCTTCACTGTTCATGACCAAGCCCCAGGTAGTACTTCTCTCCCGAGTTTTGTCTTAGATGTGGCTGTTTTCCCTGGCCCTTTACTTCTGAGGGACTGTGGCTTTGACCCATTACTCCCTTCTGTGGAGGCTCTCACTGAGCAATGGCAGAATGCCGGCTGCACCCAGGAAAGTTCATGGGACCATGCTGCTGCCGATGCCCAGAGACTGTGGCCAGGTGCCAGCCCACCCCAGAAAAAGTTTGCGAGATAGTGTAGCAGCAGCACTTCAGGGATTATGGAAAATTACAACACACATCTGGCACCAGGCTTCATGCTTAAAGACCTTGTTCCAGCATGAGTGGATGTGACTGTTCTCTGGGGTCTGCTGGGCCCAGGTTGCCTCACAGCCTCTACCAAGTGTCCTTCCAGCAGTGGAACTGCTTCTCGTGTGGCCCAAGAACCTCCTGGACCCCTCTCTGCTCCTGGGGATTCACCTTTCCCACCAGAGCACCTCTGGGTATCTAGCTGCAGAGTTGCAGACTCTGCACTCCCCTTGTTTACAGTCTTAATGGAATCTAAACCCTCTCCTTTCTCCTTTCTCCCTTTTTAGCTCAGTCCCTGCAGCTGTTTCCAATTTTCCACTTTCTCTCCAGCTGCTTTTGGGAGGGGGGCTTTTCCCATATTCTCCTCACTGTCTTGGTCCCCTCTCCACACACAAAAGTACCTCCCTGCCCTCTGTGGCTTCTCTTTCCCCAAGTTCACCTCTTCATGCCACGTACCTGCTGAATTCTGTGGTTCAGGTTGTGCAGATTGTTGTGTTAATCCTCAGATCAGTTTTCTACGTGTGCAGGATGGTTTAGTGTTGGTCTGGCTATATTTCATGGACGTGAGACACATAAAAAACTTCCATGTTGTTCCACCATCTTGAGTCCCTCTCCTGGAAGTGTTTTCTTAATTTTACTTTTGGATTGTTCATTGCCAGTGTATAGAAATGTTGAGAGCTGACATTCTTGTCACCTTCACCAAAACCTTTTAGCTTTTTGCTTTGCCACCTAGACATACTGTGTCAAATTATATATATGTATATGTGTGTGTATATATGTACACATTATATATAAAATGTAAAATATGTGAGATTACTATAAGTTATATGTTATGCACATAAAATGACCTAATTGTATATATATTATATATTTGTATTATTGATTCCACAGAGCTCTACTAGCTTGGACAACAATGTTTTTCTGTAAGATATGCTTAAATTTCTTACTAATAATGAATAAGAATTTCCTCTAGCTCCAAGTCTCTGATAAGGCTCATAGCTTAGGGCTGGCATTTAGGACTGGAAGGACTGGGGAGTGGGTTTAATTTTATCTTACACACACACACACACACACACACACAAACACACACACACAGAGTCAGGCATGGCTTTGGCACTTAGTTGCATTATATACAGTGCATTTTATATAATGTATATTATATATAATTTGTGTATACTCCAAATCATCTACTGCTTAGTTAATACCCTCTTCCCACTCTTCCTGGTCTTCCCCCATGGAGTCAATTCTAGAACATGAAGGTTTCTCCAGACCTTGAGGAAACTGCAAGGAATTGTGCTCTGACTTAAGAAAATGTATGTGAGGAGTGCCTGGGTGGCTCAGTTGGTTGAGTGTCTGACTCTTGTGTTCGACTCATATCATGATCCCAGGGTCACAGGATCAAGCTCCACATTGGGCTCCACATTGAATATGGAGCCTCCTTAAGATTCTCTCTCTCTCTTTCTCTCTACTCCCTCCCCAACTTGTGCAGACTCTCTAAAAAAAGAAAAATAAATAAAATTTATGAGACAACTATAACTGAAGCTTTTATATGTGTGGTGACCATATAATTTGTCATCAAATTGGCACAGTTCTGAGCGTGAAAGGGGAAATTATTAATAATTAAGAAGAGGCAGCAGATGAAAGCTGGATCTGGCTGAGGAAAACTGAGACATAAGTTAAGGCTACTCATAAAAGAAGAATAAGATATACTTTTAAATATCGATTTAATGCTTTGATTTGAACACCAAGTGTCAAAAATGTATGGCGTATGTTTTATCATACCAATCCCTGTTGTCTGATGAAATGTGAGTCTAGAATTACATTCTAGCTTCTATAGTCCTAAGGAAGAGTTTACAAGAGTGGTTCAATGTGCTGTCTTGCAAAACAGCCTTAGATATAAGTATGTTTTTCGAGCAATGTGATACACTGATTTGGATTCTCAATAAGGTACTTGGTGATGTGCTTTTCAAGATATTGTTTTTTCCTTAAGTAAGCATTCAGTCTGGGCCTAAGGTTCATGCAGTGTGCAGGCCTCTGCTAAAGCAGATTGTTTTTCTGGACCAGATCACAAACCAGGATTTTTTTTTTTTTCAGGATTTTAAACTTTTAACAATGAATAACTATTAGGCCTCCTGCATGCCTAGAGTCTGAAACTGACAGCTCCATTTAACCATCAGCACAGATCACAGGCACTCTACAGCTTACCAATATGAGGAACTCCAAATATTCCAAATGTTCATTAGAAAGTAGGCTGTTTGACACAGTTTATTTTCTCAAAAAACAGTCCTAATTCAGTTCCCAGGCTTGCCAACAGAGCTCTTTATACCCCAAATGAGCTGTATTATTGAGCCCCACAGAACTCTGCTAGCCCCGTTTGGACAACAATTTTTTTTTTTCCAAAAAAAAAAAGATTTCCTAAAGTTCTAAGTTGCTGATGACAGAGCTCATGGTTTGAGGCTGGGGTCTTAGAAAGGCAGGGCAGTCGGGTCTTTGGTCCTGTGTTAGTTTTCCACTGCCACAGTAGCAAATTACCACAAACGTAGTGTCTTAAAACCACACAAATTTACTATCTTACACTTCTAAAAATCAAAAGTCCTATGTGCGTCTTATTGGACTAAAATCAATGTGCCCACAGGGCCTCATTCCTCTCAAGACTCTAGGGCAGAGTCTATTTCCTTGCCTTTTGCAGCTTCTAGAGGCTGCTCATGTTCCTTGGCTCATAGTCTCCTCCTCTGTCTTCAAATCCAGCAACAGCAAGTGAAGTCCTCTCCATGCTGCCCTCTTTCTGTGCCTCTTTCTTGTGCCTCCCTCCTCTCTTCATAAGGACCCTTCTCTACATTGGACCTGCTTGGACAATCCAAGTTCATCTCCCATTTCAAGGTCAGGTGAATAGCAGCCTTACTTCCATCTGAAACTTTAATTCTCCTTTGTCATGTAAAGTAACATATTCACATATTGCAGAGATGAGGATGTGGACATCTTTGAGGGGCCATTATTTTGCCACAGGTAACTAGGGGCAAGGGGTCCTGTCTGAGTATCGGATTCAGTTAGTTGCTCAATGTTATCAATGTTTTAGAACTCTATGTAGAACCATCCCTACCTTTTAATTCTCTCTGGATATTATTGCCTTATTGCCTTTCACCCAATGTAGTAATTTTCCAACAAACTGATAACTACAGAAGTCCAGCTTTTGGAAAGAGTACAAATTATTGTACACTAAAGAGACATAGGCAGGCTCATGGAAAGGGCTGGCCTTAATGAAGAAAGATGAGTACGTGGGAAAGTTTTCCAGAGGGGAACCTTGGGACAATTTGTTAGGAACGGTTAGAGGTAGTTGATGAGAAGGGAGAAAAGCTGATGTCTCTCTTGCCACATACAGGAGATGATTCTGGATGCTCTGGAGTTCCAGCCTGTTTTGGATCTGATTTGTAAACTTGCTGGTGTGAGAGAGAACATCCGTCCTAAAGAGCTTCAGATGATGCTGTGTTCCGGCCAGCCTAATCCTGCCTGGGATGAGGTCCTACAAGGCCCCATCACTGTGCTGCTCCGTGCCTCAGATGCGGAATGAAAATGCATTATGAATCTTTAGCTTCACAAAGAGCCTGCTTTGTAAGCCCCCCTGAGGCCCATCCTCTTTGAGGTGCCTCTCTCAAAGACATTCTGGTCCAGCATATAATAATACTTGAAAAGCAATTAGATCTTGACTTCAGTCTTGAGAAAATGCCATAGAAGGATTACCTTCAATGCACAATGCCAAATTTTCAAAGCTCTGTTCCCTTTCCTTCCCTTTCTCTGGCTCCCATATGGAGACTGGTTTCTCCCCCTCCTGCTGCAGCTCGGAGGACACTTATTAGGTCACATGGATGTATTTGCTTCCTTGTCTTTCTTGCTTTCTTTCCTGTTTTTCTTTAATTTGGTGAAAATCCAGCTGGACTCTTATTTCTTGATCCAAGAAAGTGAAGCCACATTCTCCTTAGTGGGTGGCAAGGGGACAGGCTGGTGACACTCATACATTAATGTATTTTTCCTGCCACATTTAGTTCTTTCAGTCAAAGGAGAGAGCAGGGAGGCTAGGGCTGGAGGGTATGCAGAGCCATCAACAGGGCAGTCCCCAAGTGGCAATGGCCTTCTTGGGCTAATGCAATCAGTGTTGTGAAGCAGGGAGGCTCCACAGGAGCTGAACGAAGGCATCACAGACAGGACCACAGGAAGAGGCAGAACCTTGCTGGGGTTTCATTTAAGTGGATGCATTTTACAAATATTGGATTTTAGCTCACTCAAGAAACAATTAAACTCCAACTCTGGTTGTACATATTAAATTATAACAGTGGTAAGGCAAACGGAGAGGTACTTAGCAGATTTAAGTAAAGAATTAACAGAATAGAAATTGGTAGCGTGAAATGAGGACCGCGTTGATCTAATATAATGGTGCATTACCCACAGCACCAAAATAGATACAGTAGGCATAGCACTTATCTTTCTTGTGACACCTGATGGCTGGAGGTCTTAAAGAACTTTGCAAATTACCCTTCTAAATTAATTAAATCTCTGCCTGGAAGTAGGGGGAGGAAGGAGAAGCCATCTGTAAAATAAAATGCAAAGACTCTTGCTTTCTTCGTCCCTTTTTACTGCTGGCAGGAGTGTTTCTGTCTCTGCCCTAGCGTGCATTTTTAAAGAGCTGGTAGGTGACCACTAACCTTGGGTTAACATTCTTTGGGACTACAGTGAATCCCAACTGATGGAGTATTATTCGTCAGCCCTTCTAGAAGTGATTGCCTTTTCTGACCTAATGAAATACTTCATACACAGAAGTAAATACTAAGTGCCTAGTGTTATTATTTTATTTTATTAAATTTTTTTTCACTTTATTTATTTTAGAAAGAGCATGAGGCAGGGAGAGGGGCAGAGGAAGAGAGAGAGAATCCCAAGCAGGCTCTGTGCTGAGCATAGAGCCCAATGTGGGGCTTGATCTCATAACCCTGGAATCATGACCTGAGCCGAAATCAAGAGTCAGTTGCTGGACTGAGCCATCCAGGTGTCGTGCCCCTCCACCACCTGCCACCTTGTGTTATTATGAATGGCCTGAGTTTCCCCAGTCAGGTTCCTCTCTTTTTGGGAATGTGGTCCATGTCTTACAAATCCCCCCCTTTTTTTTCTCAGCAGCAACCAGCATGGTATCTCACACATAGCTGGTGACAGGTGTAATATCAAAAATATTTAATGAGTACTACAACTAGGGCACCAACCATTCAGAATAGATGCTGGAGACTAACACCCAGTACAGCCATGCCCCACGAACTCACTGAATGTCAGCCCTATGGGGTACAGAATTGTTTGTTAACTCATAAAATCAACCCAAGCAATGACCAGCTTCTTTGAAGGAGAGTTGGTATTGCCAGTGTGATTAAAAGGAATGTGTAGTACCTTTATTTAAATGGACAAACATTTTAAACTAATTTCCTGAAATGAAACTAAGGCTTGCAAATTGCATTTAAGTATCACACTTAATAATAACAATATGATGACACTAATAATGACAATGCCATGCATTTTTTATGGTTCTTTATAAATGTTTAAAAAATATTCCCATCCATGATGTTATTTTATTTTCTTAGCAACTCTGAGATAAATCGGACAAATGACAGAGAAAGAAAACTTATCCTCAGAAAGATTATGCCTTGCATATTTTATCATGAACATATACACACATGCCCCCATGTGCATACACACATACACACACACACACACACACAGAAGAGATGCCTTTCCTCAGGAAAGAGAGAGGTCAGGGAGCTAAAATATCATGGGATTATTGAGAATATGTACAGTGTAACATATTGAAAATTTTGAGGATGGACATAGACATTAGGCTCCATCTCAGGTTGGTGAAGCTTCTCACCAAAGGTGACTTTAGAACAGAACTTTTGAGAAACTCAGTGCTAAAACAACTTCAGGACTTTGGGGAATATATTTATACTTATATAATTTTTTTAAGTTTATTTATTTATTTTGAGGGTGGAGGGGCAGAGAGAGTAGGAGAGAGAGAATCCCAAGTAGGCTCTGAGCTGTCAGGTCTTGATCTCATAAACCAAACTGTGAGATCACTACCTGAGCCAAATCAAGAGTCAGACCAACTGAGTCACCTGGGCACCCCTTTACTTATATATAATTGGTTAAACTTCTCAGTCTAGCACAAGGTGCCATATCTTGGGATCCAGTGATAAACTTTCAAAAGGGTCTTTGAATACCCTGAAAATATATGTGTAGATGTGAACTTATCTGGGGACTAAATCCACACCTTTCATTGCATTTGCAAAGTATCAGTCATCCAAGATAGTTACTAATCACTGCTTCAGAGAGTCTTAGTTATTTACCTTAAATGAAAAATAGAGTAGCATAAATTATGGTTTAGGATTACCACCATTCAGTTGCAAACTCATAATGATGTATGAGTTTAAGTATTTCATTGATCTATACACTTCTCATGACTTAAGAATATATTTCTCTTTTATTCCAAATCTTTTTCATGTTGCTTCTCTATATCTACCATTTCTTGCAGTCTCAATCTTCTTATCTCAAAGTCTTAATTTTACAATCTTTGTTACCTCCAGGCTGACTTCTTCTTACTACTTAGAGTATCCAAAGAGCTTGAAAGATCTCACTAGAGAAAAACCATGTGGCTCTACCACTAACATCTTCCTGGGAAAATACCATGACTCAGATTCTGATTCTCACCTGGCCTTTCCTATCCATATTGTACCCAAGAGTAGAATGGGCTGCACGTTTCTTTCCATATTACCCAACTCATTAATTTTCTGATCAAGAGTAACTGCTACCAAATGATCACCTTGCTGGTGACAGTAACATATTGATTAGCTTAGCTTTCCGGTAGGAAGTAATGGAGGTTAATGGCCCACATTTGATTATATCTTGTTAATAGGTGAGTCTATGGGGGATTGTGGAAAAAATTGGGAATCAGGGCATTTGGGTTTCATCCCAGCTCTACCCCTGCATGCCCTCATCATGACACTTAACCTCTTCTTTATCTCTGAAATGGATTCAATTGTAAAAGGTCTTTTCTGACAAACCGTTATACGATTCTTTAATAGGCCATCTAAGCAGATTGGCAATCATTTTGGAGAGATCTCCAACAAATCGGAGATATTTTAGAGTTTCCAAAATGCTTGCCTCATCTATTGCTTAATCAGTGGTTTGTAAGAAATCACTGTGATTATCAAAGCACAGGGCACTGTTTTTACAGCTTCCATTAAGGAGTGAAGCCAGGCTGTGGCCAGGCTCACTCAGTAAATCATTTGTATTGGGAATATATTTGTCAGTTTCCCTGCAGATTGTGTAATTATTGCATCGTTTTATATCTAGAGCTCATAAGTAGGGATTAGAGCTGACGTTTGGTAATTGAAAGAGTGTTCTCCCTTTCATGGCATAGTTAGCAGTGATTGGTAAGAACTTTATTTCCCTTGGAAGGGTTTCCTCTTACTCGCTGCCTCAGAGTTCCTGGGCTCTCCAACAGTCTGCTCTGAGCAGGCTCTCCAGGCTGGGACCACCAGCAACAGCTGCTATAAGTTTAAACCATTTAGAAGAAGGGGAAAATTACAGTTTGCTCCTGAGAGTTTGTTTACAACATTTGTGAAATATTGAGACACACATAGTAGAAGAATTTTAATTCTTATTCAAGTCTGAGGGGAAAGAGGGGCAATGTATTCTCTTCCTTCCATATTCCTTACTGCTTTCCCCTGCCCCACAGCACATTCAGGGCCAACATTCACTGGGCCCTCACTGTGTGACAGACCCAGGGCAGACTCAGTCAGTAGTCATCACAATGACCCGAGGAGGTACTCAATATAATAGTCTGCATTTTACAGGAGTGTGAGCTGATTGGCTTCAGGTCAGAGTCTGTCTTTCCTACTGACACCCCATTGCTTCACACATTCACACCCCTTGAGGAAGGATTTCTTCTCTAATTTTTGTTAATCCTTTTCTACCTATAATGGCATTAGGGTTGACAGCTTTTTCCCAATTCCATTTCATCTCACCCTCATCACACACACACACACACACACACACACACACGAACACACGAACACACAGGCATATATACAATCTTTCGCACACAGACATAAGCACAGATTCATATGAATATAAACTATCATTGATGTTCTAATGCTTGCACATGCATGCATGTGTGTGTGTTGTGTGTACATGCCCACACACTTGCAAATAAAACTCCCAGAGTCTCAAATGGTGCAGTTTTCTGTTTTCTCTAGCCTTGGACTGTGACTTCTCATGGGCTCTAAGCTAACCCTTCCCATCCCTGCTTCTCCCTTTTTCAGAAGTGCATCCAACTTCCTGCATCTTCTGCCACATGCTAAGGATGGAGTCATGCAGCTGTGGGGTTAAGACCAAAGGCTCTGGCTGCATGCATGTGGGAGTTTTTAGGGGGATAGATGTTTCAGATTAGGGGTGAGGTTGGATGTGCTGCTGCTAGGCCAACATCGGGATATAAGATCTTCCACGTAGAAACTCCAGGAATAGATCTGAGGTTGGGGTTCAGGCTGAGAATATATGGAAAAGGACCCTTGTCTGTTCTTCCCACTCCTGCTTATACATCTGCTTCTCCAGAGGTGCTTCATATTGACTTAGCAATAATGACACAAGATTCATAACGGTGTGATTTTAGAGGCAAACATTTCTCCCACTGGATGACTGATGTCAGAGATTCCCTTTGATATGAACAAAGTCTTATGCCTTTCCCCAAGTTTAAAGAGAAGGGGGAACATGTGGGTATCCATGGAGAGTTGACAAAGTGTCTTTCACATACACCGAAAAGCACTAAGGTGTGAGCTTGGAGCAATGGGCTGGGGCCGGAGAGAAGGGCCTCATCTCTGGTGGCCTCAGCCAAGTCACCACCTCTCTCTGTGTCAATTTTCTCCCTTAAAAAAAAGAATAAAGGGGTTGGATTAGAAAATCTTGAAAGCCTTCCATTTCTAACTCCACACGTGTGTTAGGATAAATTGACAATGTAGCACTTACATGTTGTAATGGAGAAAGGGGTAGAATGAGAACACAGGGAACCAGCATTTGAAAGGGACCCAAATGAAGTAGGGACATTGGCCCTAAGGTCAGTCCTGCTTACTTTAAACTGGTAGATCAAAATTTTGGTCAGAGACATATTAGGTTGTATGAAGTTGGCCATGTTCTTATCACCATGGGGAGATGGCTGCCAAAGTTGGATGAGGGGCAGAAGATCTGCAAGAATAAGAAAGGGACAAAAAATTCTCTCTTTCATCAAAAGTCTCCTAGGTGCAGTCATAGTCTCCTAGATTAGGCACCATAAAAATTGCAGGCATGGAGTGCCTGACTGGCTCAGAAGGTTGAGCGTCCAACTCTTGATTTCCACTCTGGTCCCAGGATCATGGGATCGAGCCCTGCATTGGGCTCTGTGCTGAGCATGGAGCCTGATTGAGATTCTCTCTCTCTCTCTCTCTCTCTCTCTCTCTCTCTCTCTGTTCATTTCCCTTGCGTGCTCTCTCTCTCTTAAATTAAAAAAAAAAAAAACAAAAAAAGAATTGCAGGCATGCATGCCTCCTGTCTAGTGGGATCTCACCAACTGTTGGGAAAGCTAGTTAACCCCTCTGAGCTTCAGATGATTCAACTATGAGGTGGGGATAACAATTCCTACCTCAGGGGTTACATGAACTAGGATTTGCAAACACACCAACTGGAGAGCAGGGTGTACAGGAGGCTCTTGGTAAATGACAGGAATGCACCATGATACAGATGCTTGACCTGGTATTGTAGCAAATTCCATAGAGCAGAAAAGAGCATGAATGTGTAACACTGAGCTCTTTGGTACTTGTATATTGTTTTTAAATATTTCTGCTTGCAAGAGGCTTTGTAAAGGTCAGCTCTGCCCAGCTTAATATGGAAGATGATGAAATCATCTGGCAGTTTGAGAAGAAAAGGCAGTTGGATTTAAACATCACCCTCCTCCCGTGATTGACATTTTCTTTTACCAATCGAGGTGAGATTTCCTCATATTATTCTACAAAGAAGACTGTGGTGGTGCTGGGCTACGGCTTGGGTGGCTTGTTCCTGTTTATACCCAACTATTATCCTTATTCTGTCATTTTCCATTACTAAAGAATCCATCACGCCCAGGACTCATGAGAGGGCTTCATTTCTACTTCCCAAAGAGCAGTGGCTGGGGCAGATAACTTCAGGAGGTGAGCAAATTGGATTGATTACCCTCTGTAGACAAGGTGAGATCTTTGGTCCTAATCATGCTTGTAGGACTGCCAGGGTGTCTGGTTCATTCAGCAAAAGCCTCAAGACAAGGCACAGGCTTAGGATTCCATATGCTCACCTGGAAGTCTGGCAGCCACTCAGGATTAAGCAAGCCTTCAGAATCATGGAGAGCATCTTTGCTACTAATAAAATCCCACACATGTCATAACCAAGGCTCTGGATTATGTGCTTTGCTTTATAAGAGACATCCAAAAATCCATTTCTGTGAACTTATGTGTGTGGCTTTCTGATCTCAATTGAGATATTAATTGGTACATGTCTTCCTTTTTGCACTCCCCTTCTTGCAAGCAAATGGCTCAGCACTTCATTGATTCAGGAGAGCTACAATGTGGGGTAGCGGGTGGAAGCAGTCTGTTGGTCCTTTTGTGTTGGTTTCTTTAAAGCCTAATTGCTCAGGAGAACGTTTAGGGTTTGTTAAGGAGGTAGAAGGAAAGGAGAAATAATTTTGGAGAATTCTAGAGAAACAAGAGGGATCAGAAGACTCTCACCACTGACCCCCACCACCCCTGACTGTGCCCTCTACTAGACTTGGGGATGAGGGAGAGTGACCTCTTGGAAGCCCCACTGATCCTGATTTGTTCTATGAATTTATGTATTATCACTCCCAGTGCTCGCTCCAGGGTGTATAAGCCACTCTCTCTTTCTCATAACCAATGCCTTTGGCCCTTCTCAAGAACATATGTATTGCCTACTTTCATGAAATATCTAGAATTTCTTTATTTAAAAAAAAAATTTTAATGTTTATTTATTTTTGAAAGAGAGAGAGAGAGCATGAGCCGGGGAGGGGCAGAGAGGGGAAAAGAGAGAATCCTAAGCAGATTCCATGCTCTCAACCCAGAGCCTGATACAGGGATTGAACTCATGAACCATGAGATCATGACCTGAGCTGAAGTCAGTTGCTCAACCGACTGAGCCATTCAGGTGCCCCTAGAATTTCTTATATTGCAAAGGAAGAGTGCTAATTTCTCAGAACAACCAGGCAATCTGTATCACATGGCACTGAGCATTATTGGAGATATTAGAACAGAAGACATGGTTTTAAATGATTTTAAAATAAGATTGTACTTTAAGGTGGAATGAATAACAAAAGCATACAATGTTTCCTATGGACTCCAGCATTTCAATTTTATTATACTTTTATTGAATATTCAGTTAAAGAATATGACACCCTTTCAAACTGTGTTCTTGTAACCTACTGCTATGATGCTAAATGAAGACAGATAGCAGAGATGTATTATCAGTACAAATGGCATTAAATTAATCCTAGGAATTATATTTTTCCTGTATTGAGCATATTTTCAATGCACAGCTTTAAAATCCTTGGTTCCTAATGGCTCAGTAATTTCACTTGCACATTGCATATCATGTGACAGTTCAGCATGTTGGTTTTAGAACATTTATGGACTCCAACTGGTGCTATTGTTGGCTAGTAATAATACTATTTCCTTCATTCATTCCACAAAATTTACTGAGTGCCTACTTGTTGCCAGACATTGCATTTGGCACTAGAGATGAAGCAGACATACTATCTTCATTGTCAATGATTTTGCAGTCAACCAGGCAAGACAAACTCAGCTGACTCAATCCTAATGGTCCTTTTTAAGCTCTTCAGCAGTGTGAAGCAGAGAGTTATGTAATAGTCACCCATTCCAAGCTTGGGCAGGGTGGGCAGGGAAGGCTTCCTAAGGGGGAGGCATATGAGTTACCAAAAGGAAGGGGAAAAAGGGAAAGGGACAAGAACATGTTTAACTTAGGTACATGGCAATTGGATATGACTGTGTGACTGAGGGGCATTTTCAGATTTCAAAACACAAACCAGTAACTTTTGGATGAGTAAATGTGCAATAGGCAACCCAATCCCAGGCTCTAGCCAAGTTTATAGTCCAGACTCCATCAATTAAATCATGCCTCCTTTACGTAGAAGGAATAAAATACTTTGAAAAAAGAAATACAAATGTGTATGTGTAAACATGCAGCATTTAACATTTTCGGATGATGATTACGATAGACCAAGGCCTCCAGGGAATCTAACTTTCCACGTCCATACTCAGCCCTCCTGCCCCTTCCATTGGGTGCCTCATCAGGCTACCGGAACTGGAGGTGATTCTTGCCCTCTTGCCCCTGCTTCTCTCCAAGCCTGAAGTAAATCTTTAATTTCATGATAGGAAAATCCCCCCTTGGACCATCAAGTTCCCTAAAACTAGGAATATGTCAATAGAGTCTTTTAAATGCAACAGAAATGTAAGTAGGACAAATATATGTACTGGATCTGACAGTTAGGGGGGTGGTGACCTTAGCTCAGAGAAGCCAGAGTCGGGTGGGTTGAAACATGAATGGGAGATGTACAAGGTGGGAATCATGAGTGGGAGCTTCTCCATCACAACTTGGCTTGATAGGGGGCAGTGGAGAGGGGGTGGAGGCAGAGCTGAGAAGGCAGAGGGAAAACAATTACAGGCACTCCCCATGCTACCTATGGTAAATCCCAAGCTCTTAAACTGAAAGTCATTAAAAACATACACATATTTCCATTTCCCCTTACTAGCCACTTTTCCTAAGCAGAAAAACAGGAACACACTTTGCCTATCATTGACATCCAGAAAGAAAATGCAGCTCCTTTTATTCCCCCTTCCAAATCATTAAGAGCAACACTTCAGAAAAATTG
Source organism: Panthera pardus (assembly GCF_024362965.1). Lineage (NCBI taxonomy): Eukaryota > Metazoa > Chordata > Mammalia > Carnivora > Felidae > Panthera > Panthera pardus. The sequence goes on from NW_026526655.1 coordinate 97,824,310, forward strand.
TTGTTGCTGTCAGCTTGCTGAAACAGGCTGTCGTTTTGCAAATGGGCATCGTGTTATTACATGTTATTCTGTCTGCTCATACACAGAGACCCTGGGTTGCCTGTTTCTGCACAGTCTGCCTGTCATCTCTTACGGGACCTTCACACATCAGTGACACCGATTATCTCACGTCACAGCCCATCAGTTGGCTGAACTCCAGAAAAATGTGAAATTGTCTAACAAGCCTCCAAATGTGAATGGCTCCGCATTGGCCTAATCACACATGATGTTCTCCCATGTCATCTGTTCCCATAGAGTGGCTGCAGCACTCATCTGTTAGACAAATACAATTTCTAGAGCTCTGACTGGGCTATGCCAGTTACAAGTTGTTTGTTTTTTTTAATCCCCATTCCTCCATTTTGGGGTGATTTCCATTCATTCTTCTGACTGCACCCTACCATGCCCTTCTTCCACCCTATAATCTTTCCATCATCTCATTCCCTAAAATTGGTCTAGGTAATCTGACAAAATTATTTTAAGCACAGGCTTTTAACTGTGTTTGGAGTGATAGAGCATATTGAAAGCTTTGGAACCTCAACTAGGAGTAACGCACACATCCTTGTATATATGTCCAAAAAGTCTTAGCAGTTTGGAAGCTTATATGCTGTTCCCTTTGTGCCCATTCTCTCTTGAAAAACTATCATACCAGGGTCTTTATAATCGACCAGGTGTCAGTGGGGATGGTTGCGGTAAGAACGGTCTCCTTCAAAAAGGTACACATTGTCTGAAGTGTAAGGAACTGAGGTTGTTGTAGAGATGAATAAAATGGTGGTTCTCCTTCATCCAGGGGCAAATCAACAAGGCAAAGGGCCATAGACAGTATCAGAGTTGCATATATTACATGAAGTATTGGAGAACTGGGGACATGGTGTCCTGAAGGAGGCCAAGAGAGTTAGTCTGACCATTTCTTAAAAAGGAGACATGCATGCCTAGGATAGGTACATACTTTGTTCTGTGGTCCAGAGGTTCAGGGGGTAGCTGTTTATTCATAGAGGCTGTGTTAACTCTATTTTCTTATTTTCCATTTTCTTGATGATCTGGTATTTGAGGCCTCACGGACTAGGGTGAGACTCCCCCTCTGCCCAGGGCTAGTCAATTCTTAGAGATTACCAAAGGGCTCACCCCAAGAGTGTGCCTTTTTTCATTTGCCAACTAACCATTCCAGACCCCTCACTCAGAACCACCTACTCCATGTGACTATTAAAGACTAAGAGGTAAGATTCCTCTGTCCTACTCAGCCAGGGCTAGGAACCAGGCAACTATAGATAACATTTATAACCCAGAGTTTGCTGATATTATTCAAATGAGTCCATCCTAACCTGTTTCCTATGGAAAACAATGAAGGCTCAGGGCCATGCTTTCCACTTACCCCTTTGGGCTTCTGACCAGAACTGGTGGTTTCTTATGTGGCCATGCATGGTGTGATGTGCCCTGTCCTCTTGAGAGATTTAAGTAATAAGATAAAAATTCTACACTGAACTCTTTTGACGGCATTAGCCTCTCTGTGTTGTCACTCAATCACTTCTATAAACAAAAGTCCTGTAGGTACATTTTGAGACACAAGTGGTTCTAAGGAGGAAGGTGACTGCCTAAATTGAAAAGACTCTTGAATCTTGGGCCATCTGCTTCTTAGAACCTGAGGGGGTGTGTGTTTCCTCTTGTCATTCATTTACAAAAACATGCTTTGTAGCAGTGGCAAACTATTATACCAACATTTACACAACAATTTGTTTAATCACCCTCTTCATTTTTATAAAGAAATGTTTTCACTTTTTTAATCACAAATATCTCTGTGATAAGCATATTTTTAGATAAAGTGTGAACATTTCTTGCTTATTTCTTCAAAAAGTTTTAGAGGTAAAATGACTGGATCCAAAGTTAGGTTTTTACTGAGATGGGATGAGCAGAGGAGAAATGCGTTCCCTGAAAAATTCTGGAAGTGTAGTTTATTTTTTGTTTTTGTTTCTTATTTTTAAAATAACACCTAAAATCATGGCTTCCTGAGTAAGATGAAAAGTTTTCACACTCCCTGTCTCCCCAGCCCTGTTACCCACATACTGGGCTAATTGCCAGTGGACAATTTTAAGAGTCACATATTTTAGTCATTATAGTCAGATCCTTTTATGCAATGTATGGCCATTTCCCACATGTTAATAAACACAAAGAGTAAAATGTTAGACAGTGATTTCATCCTTGTCCTCACAGTTCTTTTAAGTATTTCCACATGCAGTCTTGTAGACCAAGCTATTTGATGCATACCTTGTTGAGCAAGCAGAGGAAAGATGACAACAGTGATCAGAACCCTGGAAAGGTGTGGAAATAAAATGAGGTTCAGAATGTTACTATGACATGACAGTAGATATTTTTTTGAAGTAGGGACACTAGGACTTCTACATCCAAGTGGATACGACCTCAGTAACAAAAGTACTTTAGAGGCTCTGTATCCACAAGAGTGATGCTTCTGTTACCTTTTGGGAACATCTTTGTGGCCTGCAACACCTATAGCCACATTTCCTTGGTGGTCTTTAGTGGCTGCAAATCTTTATTCTTTGAGGGTGTATTTGTTCATTGATGAATGCTATTTGTCATTTGGGCCCCTGTCTGAAGTCATTCTGGCAGAAAGGAATCATGACTTCTTTAAGCCAAAGTCATCACTTTTTCCTACAGCTTATAAACTGACTCTAAAGACTCTAAAGAGTCTATAAGACTCTTTTCTTTTCCCAAAGAAAAGATTTCCAAAGTATTTTGAGCAGTGGCAGCATTGATGGCTTGGATCTTTGGATTCCCAAAGGATGACTCAGATGTAACATTTTTGGACACATGCATGCAAGTACACAGTGATATTGGCCAAGGGGCCAAGGAAATAGACTGGATATCTACTAAGGACCTTTTTAACTCTAAAATTCTTGGTTTCTTCTCTCAATTTGGTTAGTCAGAGAAACTGTGGAAAGTGTCAAAGCTATCTTCATGCCATCCACCCTCCACATCTGCCTCTATAATTAATGCAAGAAGGCATCTCCCTTGTGGTAAGCAGCCCAAATAAAAAAAATTGGTAGGAATAATTTCTGAATATTAGAAGAAATTGGTTTTGTTTGACAAAAGCTGTGAATGTTATTTCCAATTTAAGATCATTGTCTAAGTGAAATGGCTAAAATGAGACTTTCCTACATATCGCAGGAACCCAAGCATCTTCCAGATGAAGAGTCTGTGAAGGAAATGGCTTATACTCTCGTCTGAGACACTCGGGTTGAGTTGACCAAGTCTCCCAGGGAAGCCACATTTAGTCTCCCCAACTAGTCAGACCAGCAACTACTCATGTTAGTATTGGCTGAAAGAGTTGGTTGCATCCTCAAGCCACTGCTGGGGAATAAATCCCAGTCTTGCCTACCTTGTGGGGTTATTGTAAATGTCAAAGGAGGTAATGCAGATAAAAGACCATTTAAAGAAGGTTTTATATTTATATTATCATTATTAGGTTATGAGTTATCTCATAGTATTAAGGGTGTTATGTAGTCTGGCATATGGACTACTAGAACGTTAAGAGTCTATCTGAATATCTAGAGATTCAACTTATGAAAACTTGTGAAAATCATAGTCAAGGTGGTTTATGAGATGGATGTTATTGGTATGGTAGCAGGTGTTGTGGAGAAAACCCAGCTCAAAGACATGAAATCCATTCCTGAAGGCTTAACCTTCTTATGACTACTCATTCTCATAATGGCTCTGCGTTTAAGGTTGAGGCTTAGGGGTGGAATTAGGGGAATCCTTTCCCCACCCTTAAGGAATCTCCAATTGTGCTCTTAGGGCCACTGGCCAGTTCTGTGACCTCTCTGTGTATGCCTACATGATACATTGTAGGATGGATTGAATTGGAAGAATTTTATGGTGCAGGGAAGAGCATAATGAAAGTGGGAACTACTCATTCATAACACAAATACACATGGAATCTTTATTATAAAGTACAGCACTAAAAGCAAGCTGGTCCTGCAGTGGGGAACATTAAGCAGGCAAGAAAATCAATGTAGATGGAAGTGAAGCTATTTAGAAGCGAGGGTTGAAGGGCATGGGTTGGGCAATGGAGGTGGGCAGGAAAAATTCTCTCAAATCTACCCATCCCCCGCTACTGCTACCTCTAGTCTAAGCTACTGTCATCTTCTGCCTGAGCTATGAGCCTCTTCACTGACCCACTAATGGACACCTGGGCCCCCTTCTAATCTGTTCTCCCCCTTGCAACCATCTTTAAAAATTCAAGGCTGGTCATAACATCTCCTTCCAGATAACTGTTGGTGGCTTCCCGTTACTAATGAGATGAAGACAAAACTCTTAAACAGATTAGCAAGGCCTGTGTGGTCTGGTTTCTGACCCCCTCCACTTCACCTTATACCATGCTCTCCCTCCCAGGTTGTGTTTTAGCCCCACCCTGGTCCCCTTTTTGTCAATCTTGTGGTCACCATGCTCCTTCCGGTGATAGGGTCTTATACCTATGGTTCCTTCTGCTAGAGTGCTCTTTACATGTTTCATTTCCACATCTCCAGAGTTAATGATTTCTTCCAAGAGTCCCTTCTTTATCTCCTTGTCTTGGTCAAATCCCTATTAGTGGTTCTGCTCTACATCACCTATTCAGCAGTTTTATATGCTGATGTTGTTTTAGATCCCTGATGAGAAGGACCTCACCTGGTTGGGGTCACTGTGGTGTTCCCAGCACCTGGTACATAGTAGGCTCTCAAATATATATGTTAAAAAATGAATAATGAATAGTGACAAATAATGAAATACTACTGTAAGATTAGACCAGAGAAATCTTTGCAAAAATTTTCCAGACAGGGATATTGGGTGAGTTTATAAGGTCACTCACCTGTCTGCCTTTCCTACTCCAGGTGAGCAGAAGTCCTATTTTCTAACTTTGAATCTTTCTACTGTCTTAGAAGTTATTGCTAATATGGCACTTTTAAAATTTCTTTTATTAAAATAGCTTAAAATTTTGGCTGGAAAAGATTTTTTCTATGAAGGCAATCAATTTGGTTTAGATTTTATGTTATTTAATTTGACCTGCAAACCAAGAAAATAACCAGACTCAGTTAGACTTACTCTAGGGCTGGTTGGTGGTTTTTCTCCACAGCTGTTTGTTTCTCTTTCTGTGGTCTCACAGATGCAACCATGTACACCAATATGATAATGCAGAATGAAATTCATGTACTGCAAACAGATTTAGAGGTTTTCTTGCCAAATGCTGTTATGTTCATTAAGACTGAGCTATCACCAAAATAACAACAACAAAAAAGAGTCATTCAAGAAACAAGTTCGAAACATGATCTGGTACAGACCATCCCTTACTTGGAATGGTTTGACTTATAATTTTTGATTTTATGATGGTGCGAAAGTGATACTCATTTAGTAGAAATTGCACTTGAGATTTTTTAAGTGTTTATTTATTTATTTTGAGAGAGAGACAGAGAGAGAGAGAGAGAGAGAGAGCACATGTGCACCCAAGCAAGGGAGGAGCAGAAAGAAAGGGAGAGAGAGAATCCCAAGCATGTTCTGCACGTGGAGCTTGTCATGGGACTAGATCTCACGACCACAAGATCATGACCTGAGCCGAAATCATGAGTTACATGCTTAGCCAGTTAAGCCATCCAGGCACCCCTCTACTTGGGATTTTGAATCTGGATAGTGACGAATGAGGGCATCAGATGCTCTCCTGATGCTGGTCAGTGGCAGCTCCCAGTCAGCCGTCTGATCATGAGGACAAACAACTGATACACTTACAGCCACTCTATATCCATTTAATCATTCTGTTTCTTACTTTCAGCTACAGAATTCAATTGTAGGAGATAGTCAACATCTTAGTGTTGTAGGCTTTGTGTTGGATGCTAATATAAGTGTCTTGAACACGTTTAAGGTAGGGGAGGCTAAGCTGTGATGTTCAGGGGTCAGGTGTAGTAAACACATTTTCATCTTATGATATTTTCAATGTACATTGGGTTTATTGGGATATAACCCCATCTTAAGTTGAGGAAGGTCTGTATTACATTTCTGATAACAAGAATAAATCTCCCTTCTGACAAGTCCCAGTAAATAGGTTTTGACTTCCTTTGTAATTTTTGAATGGTGTCCTTAACTTATTACTTATGTGTGATTTATTTGAAAGGATTACTACCAATATATTAAAGACTCAAGTTTGAGAATCTTTAATCATTTCCCATATCATCAATCACCAAGACAGGACGTTGAGGGAGAGCATGTACTGCCTTCTAATAAACCTTCTGAAGACCTGGAGGAGCAGTGGAGGCAGCAAGTTTTAGCTTTTATATGACATTTGCTCAGTTCAGTAAGCATTTATGGGGTACCATTAAGTGGAAAGCACCATGCTAGTCAAGGAGGGGGTAAGCAAGAATTGTAGTCCTAGAATGACCCAAAGTAGATTCTTAAAGATTATTCCATGGACCAGGATTTTACCTCACACAGTATTCTCAACACTGTCATAGCTTACATTACACTAAGATTACCCCAAAACTGATGGACTAATGTGTGAGAAAGCACCCAGCACATTCCTTGGCACCTGGTAATAGTAAAAGTTGGTCATAAATGTTGAGAGCTGGAATTTGATGGCAGTTTCTTGTACTGACTTCCCCAAAGTTTATTTTAGGGAGTTTTCTAACTAGGAAATCATAATAAAGTCTTTTTCTCTTATAAATTAATTTCTCTAAAAATGGGAGCTTGCAGATTCATATCTTTTCCAAGGCTTAACTTTGCTTCCAAAGAATTATGATTTGTTCTGATGAAGGAAACCATAGACATACAGAACTAATTGCAGACTGGATTTTGCAGGATTCACTAAAGTCCAAAGTTTTAAATCATTTTCATAAATTATAGTAGAAGAAGGAAGGGAACTGATGTGAGGGTGGAGATAGTTATTTTTGTGACTTAAAAGAAAAGTGTTTCATTCTTTATAATTACTCATTCTTTGGTAGCAGGATCAATCCTTCATATGGGAAAGGCAGCCAATCATAGTATGAAAATGGAAGGGCACAGATAGGTCTCTTTTCCACCCCAATGAAGAAATAGCCTTCTGATTGGCCTGCCACCATGTCTGAAATTCAAACTATGATGCCTGAGTCTAAAGACAAGAACCTGTTATAAAAATGCAAATATATTCTCCAGGAAAGGTAATATGTTATATCTGTACCAGATACTCAGAAAACAAAAACCAAAAAACAAAAACCCTCGTATTAGCTGGTCCCTTAGCTTATCCTTAAAGAAATGGGTTCCAGTCCCTATAATATATTCAGTCACAGCTAGATCACCACTTGTTAATGACATTATAAGGGTGACTCCTGCAGTGATCAGGACATTATCTGTGATTCCATGAGTTCTAGCCTGTGTGTTCCCAGGGAGGGCCCTATCTTCCTCTTGGTGTCCCCAACATGTAGCCTGTGGCTTGCTAGCACATACTAGGCTCCTTAGTCCCTTTAATAAAAATACAATTTTTTTTAAAGCAGTTCTACGTTTACAGTAAAATTGAGAGGAAGACAGAAATTTCTCATATATTCCCAGCCCTTACACATGGGTAGCCTTCCCTTCTTACTCTTATCAATGCCACTCACCAGAATTGTACTGTTGTTGTTTTTTAACCAAGGATGAACCTACGTTGATGTACCATAATCATCCAAAGTCCATTGTTTACCTTAGGTAATGAGGTAATCCTATAGGTCTGAACAAATGCATCATGATATATACCCACCGTTATAATATCATACAGAGTATTTGCACTGCCCTAAAAACCCTTTGTGCTCAGCTTACTCATTCTCATTCATCCTTCCTTTAACCCCTTGCAATCATTGACCTTTTTATTGTTTCCATAGTTTCACCTTTTCCAGAATGTCATATAATTGGAATCATTCAGTATGTAGTTTTTTTCAGATTGGCTTCTTTCACTTGTTAACATACATTTAAATTTTTTCCATGTCTTTTCATGGTTTGATAGCTCGTTTCTTTTTAGTGCTAAATAATATTCCATTGTCTGCATGTGCCACTGTGGTCCTTTTTCTCAAGTGAAAATGAAACTAATAAATTCAGTTGGCATGTGTCATTTTTTTTTAATTTTTAAAGCAATGTGTTGCTTTTGTTTAAACTTGTCTGTATGCATAGATGCAGTCTCCTATCCCTTGCCATGCCATGTTTCTATGCATCAGGTAAATTAAAAAAAAATTATGTCACAAAATGAAGTATGATTAGAAAAACTTGACAATGCTGTTATTATTTACCACACATTTAAGGTCATTTGGTATAAACAGTGTGCTGTGTATGTAGCTGGTTAACAATCTGAAGAAATCTTATCGGGAATCCACGCTCCAGAGGTGGGTCCTTCATATGCTTCAAACATTGCTATTTCTGACCTACACTGGGGAGTTTCATTTGCCTGGGGAGTGCTAGAAGTCATTTTTCACTGGGGGTAATGATTAATGTTCTAGGATGTGACTGGCTAGAAAGTATAAGAATCTGGAAAATTCAGTAATGCATCACTTGTGCCCTGAAATAAAAGAGTCCTGGAATAAAAGACCACCTAAGTAGAGCTAAAAAGAGCCTTTGCTCATTGCTAGCTGGAGGGTGTCTGAAAGGGAAACAGCCCTATTTTTTAGTGTTAGCACAGTTTCATGGGGTTATACTCTCCCAAGTTAGAAAAAGAAACAACAAAACAAGAATGTGTTATGTGGAGCAAGACAAATGTTCAGTGTTCAGTTCTTAGAAGTGGATAGTCTAAGGATAAGAAAATTTAGGAAAGAAAACTCTGTTAGTTCAAGTTTAGCAAGGAAAATGGGCATTTACGAAGTATAGGAGAACAAGTTTCTCAGTTTTGGGTTTAGCAAGAAACAAACTAGGGTCTTGCAAATCTTGGTAGTGGTGATGGTTGTGGTGGTGTTGGTGGTGGTGTTTTATACACATATGTCTTAACCTTTTATACACCATGCAAGGTCTGGTTCTAGGTCTGGATTTGTCTTGATCTTGTGTCTTCCTCCCTTCCTGGCCATTGTCACCTGACCTGACAAGAAGATTACCATATCATGCTTTCAGAGCACCACCGAGTCTGCCTGGGAGCTCCATTTTCTATTGTAGGGACTTGACAGATTGCTCTAGGAGAGAAGCAGGGACATCCCCAAGTTTACAGACACAGGAAGTGGGATTGATTTTATGTTTACGTACTATATTTGTATGACTGATAGAATTCCATCTGAAAAATTTTTTTTTTCCTATAGCATAGTAACGGGTGGCAATATATCTGTAGTAGTAGACATATGCGCAGTCAATGGAGGTTCCTCGTACTTCACAGAAAACCTACACATGAATTTAGGTCAATTTACAACCAATGTGGGCAGGGAAAAGAAACTAAGATAGTAGGTTTTACTGGGGCTAACACTATTCTTGGACTACTGGAGTCTTCCTAATAACCCTACAAGATAAGAATTATAACCCCATTTCATAGGTGAGAAAATCCAGACAGAGGTTAAGTAATTTTCCCAGGGTCAGTAGCGGATTTAAAATCTGAAACGAGTTGTTTCACATTTTCTTATTCCAGAGCCTAAGCACTTCCTATAAAAACATTTTTCCTCTCAATATAGGGAATAAGGGATGTTGATGATGTCAGTTTGTAGAATAAAATTATATGGAGCCTAGAAGACATTCTAACTTAGTGTTCATCCTTACTTTTAAAATACTTGTTCTCAATGTAAATGATATCACAAAAAATAAAGTTATAGCTAATTTCATATTTGTTGGCTTGTTGAGATTTCCAGATGTGGTTAAAAATAAAATGTGTTATTTTGCTATTTACGGTTTGAAATTCAAGTTCTTTGGGAAGTCTGAATTATTTGTGGGTTTACAAAGTCCCTGATTCTTTCTTGCTCATTTTCACTAGGTTTGAAATTGAAATGATCCAGAGCAGCAATAGCCTTGATGTATATTCTGTATTCCATCAAGAAACACAACATGTCCTTTCAAAACTTAATTGAGCAGCACAAAGCTAATTAACTGTCCGAAGACACGCCATTTAATTCACAATCCAGCATTAATTTGTTCAACACAATGAGCTTATCTTCCATATAAATGCCTTTGCCCTATGGCTTCTCAAGCAGCTGCAATATACAAGAATGACTGATAACTCTTTCGTTTAAATGTGATGGTTGTTTTTTATTCTCTCTTTCTTCATTTAGCCAAAGGGATAAATAGCATGCCAATTGTAATGGGAGGGTTTTTTTTTTTTTTTTTTTTTTTTTTTTTTTTGTGCGTGTGTGGTAACCTTAAAGAAAATAGATGTCTAGAAGATCATAGCATGTGGTCCTCAGAAAATCACCAGACTGTTAGGGGATGCAGTGTCCTGAACTACACAGACTAGGAAATTGATGCTCAAATGAATTCTGAGTGTTGTCTAAGGTCACTTAATAGGGTGTGACATATACATATTACAAAGTTCTACCCCACCCCCAGGAAAAAGCAATTGCTTTACTCTAAAATAAAGACCTAGTTTATTGTTGATCAGTTGGCAACTAAAAGATGGGCATATTGAGAAACTAAATAGTGGTCCAAAAGTGTGCATAGCCAGCATAGTGATGTCTGTAAATGCTGTGGTTTCAAATCTACCCATCTTTTAAGGCTTAGTGCAAGTCTTCCCTAGTTTCTGCATCTTCATTACTTTCACCTTCCTAATGTTTTAGCTGCTCACTGTGGAGCTAAAAAGGTTCTGGGACCCAATTTCAATGTGTGGGGGAGGGAGGGTTCCCCACACCAGCAAGCAATTCTTAGACATCAGCTGAGCATCCTGGAATTCAACTCAATTCTAACACTATTTACCCAGAGGTGGCATCAGGTCCCACAGGTTGAGGGCTTAGTCCTATAAGACCATACCTCACCTTCCTTCAGATGCCAGTTGCAAATCTGGGTTGCTACCTGTTCTTCTGAACCCACTGGCTATGCATCAGATGTTCCCCTGACCCCCTCCATGGGTTCAGTTAATTTTCTAGAGCAGCTCACAGAACTCAGGAAAACATTACTAGATGACCCGTTCATTACGAAAGGATGAAACTGAGGATCAACCAGATGGAAGAGAGGCACAGGGCAAGGCATGTTCTCAGATCCTCATGGGTTCACTGACGCTGCTGGTATCCTAACCCTATTTTTTTGGATTTTCACTACATAGAAAGTCTTCATTACATAGAAATTATTGATTACATTATTGATTTAACAGTTGATTCAACCTCTAGAGCCTCCCTTCTCCCCAGAGGGAGGTGGAGGCTGGTTTGGACTCATGTGGTTGGGTTTCCTCCCAACCATCCCCCATCCTTAGTGGTTGTCCAAAAGCACATCATTAACATAACAAAAAGTCATCCCTGTGGCTCTCCAGACTTAGAATTTTCCAAGGCTTTTAGGAGCTCTATGCTCCAAATGGGGATTAAGGCCAAATAGATGTTTCTTATTATAAATCACAATATCACTTAATCCCTAATTTCTTTAAAAATTAATTTTTGATGTGTGCATGTGCATCTATGTGTACCAGATTTTAGAAGAAGTGTTGATTTTATAATGCCTATCATTATAACAAGCCTAGTTCAACTCATCGGAATAAGGTTTTGGCAAAGTTTTTATATATATCCAAGCACCTTAATGAGCTTAGGGTCTCAAATCCAACAATAAGCAGAGGTAATGCTTAGGGTCAACAACCAGGAGACAGATGCTCATGGACGAGCAGGAGCAGGTTTGGCAGAGAAGGGAACAGGAGCCTGCTGTGGTTTTGCCTACGCAACTTTTACACTCAGGTGGGACATTTGCTTCTCTTGTTAACAATTACCTGCTGGGGCCCAATTCAGTGGAAATTTCCAAGGCCTTATTTTACTTGCCACAAGCTGTGACTTTTATGAATAAGACTCCTATAGTTACATCATTGAGTCTCTGCTCCTTAGAGAATTCAACACACCTTTACCTGCATAGGCACATAGTAATACTTTGTAGAATTGAGCAGGGAGCTGATGAAATGTATCAACGTTCTGACGGTACAGTCCGTTCAAAGTTCAATTAGTCACTGAGAGGTTTGTTTGCATCATGCCAAACAACCTAAAAGATACCTATTAGACAAGATTGAGAACTGGGTTTTGCTGTTTGAAGGCATTACACTGGTGATGACATTGACAGTTTAATACCCTACATCTGTCCAATTAGGCAAAATTATGCTGTAGTAACTTCCTGAGTCCTAGAGGTGTTTAACTGTAAAGTGTGGTTTCTTGTTAAGCTGCATCACCACTGAAGTTCAGCTGGGTACTCTACTCCATGTCTTCTCACACCAGGACAGCCATTATACAGAATGTTTCTGATCTATGTACCAGAGAGAAAAAGAGCTCCAGAAGGTATTTCACTGGCCATCTAATGCTTAGCCTGGAGGTGATACATCCTCCTTCTTTCATTTCAGTGGCCAGGACTGTGTGGTCTCTCCCAGCACAAGGGACCAAGAAGCACCAGGAGTTCCTGGGCCCAGGTGGCAGAAAATTGGTTATATTTGACTGGCAGCAGCCATACCTACTGTACTGAGTGCAGGCTGATCTGGCCATGGACTGGTCAGGCCCTCTGTACCCCAGTCTCCTTATATTTCAGTGAGAAGTGTTCTCACTTTCACAACTTTTTAGGCTTAACCTTGATACCATTGGAACCATGGCATCCAGAGAAGGAAGAGAAGCTGGAAATGTCAGAAGCATTTAAGGCCCAAACTAGGGCACTGGATCTTGTCATGGCTAGTATCCAAAAAAAGAAGTCCTTGTCAGAATATAGACAGGCCTGATTTTGGCCTTAGACCATTAGGATAGAGACCAGAGTAGACAAAATATTGCTACCCCAAATTGATCTTTTTATATCCTCTTGAAAAATCAGAGTCCATAAGAAAATGTAGGTTGAAATTGTTTTTTCAAGGTAGGCTTCAAATAGTCATCGGTATTCACAGTGATTATATTAATATTCCCAGAGTGGGGAAATAGATTTTGAATTTAGATGTTTTTGAACCACTCAAATTTGAACACAGATGAGAAATGCTAAAATGCCGCTATGGAATTTGCCTGTAGGCTTTTTTCTTCATAAGTCACACATTTCATATCCCAGGACACCTCTTGTGGATAAAAGCCATAGTGCATCGCTTAACCTAACCAGATGTGTCACGGCCGAACTGATTGGTAGGGCACTGGTAATTTAATGACATAGCTCTGCAATGTAAAAATCTGCTTTTCTTTGTGTTGTGATCCTATAATGCTAATTGCAAGTGATTTGGGACAATTGTCAAATGCATTTGATCTGGGTAGTCATTCCTTTCATCTTGTTAAACCGAGAGCTTTTCACCCCTTGATCTCACATCCTTCCTGACAATTGCCTTAATATTGAATTCTCTGGGTATTCCTTAGTGGACATTCTGATATAGACCTGTAAACATAGGTTATGCTACATTGAATTGAACACATGGGTCTATTGCTTTGCCAGTTCTTCCGTCGTATTTGTAAATGCTTTCAACTTCTCCAATGAGATGCTGAACTTTGTGAGCTTGTCTTCCGTTGATCTCTTATGCCTTTGAGAGCTAAAACATTCTTCAGTCGCAGCAGAGAGCAAGTCATGTTGTTAAGTGTATTTCTAGTGGCAAAGCATCAGAGGCTCTGGCTAACTTTAACAGAAAAGTAATTTACTTCAAGGATATTGGATAACTCATAGAAATGATAGCAAAGCTGGAGAAAAAGGGTTGACAATGGCAGGAACTGAGGTAGATTTGGAGATCCAGAGAGCAGAAAGAAGCTAGTTGTCTTTGCAGGGCCCCACTGCTAGAATGAATGTGATTCAAATGGTATCTTTTCTTTCTATCATGATTCAAAGCCCTGAGAGAGTTCGTTTGATTATACAAGCTCAGTCATGCTCATGCTTTGTTTGGAGGGCAGGAGGCACCTTGATTTACAGACCCACTGTGATAGCACACAAAAAGGGAGAGGTGAAAGTCCCCAAAGGAAAGTTGGGGTACTGTTACTGCTGGGAAAAGAGAATGGTACAAAAACAATAAAATGCCCATTACAGAGGGAGATGTTTGAAGATAAAAGATTTGACTACCTTCACAATCAGGGTAACACGTACTTACCTGCCTTCCTTCAGCTCTGCAGACCGCACTGGGGGAAATGAGTGGGCTTTTGCCCAAACCTGGTGTTTAGCCAGATTTGATTTTCCAATTAGTGAAGATTTCGATTTGTCTGTGATTTGACTTTGCTGCCACACTTCTGATAAATTTATGTTAGTGATGGTAATATCTAGAAAGCTACAAAGCTATTTGGTTATAAATGAACACTTTTCATTAATATTTAGAGATTAAACTCATTTTTTATGAGCAGATAGAAACAAATGATAACTTGGCCTTTACTGTGCAAAATTAATAGCAATTTATCAACGTTCAGGCAAACGTGAGGCAGGTTCTAAGTGCTAGAATTTGTTGATTAACGTTGCTTTCTCTTGTTAATTGACTTTTTAGACAACAGAGGTCTATTCCAATGACTGTTTTCTGAGGATGTGGCTGCATCAGGGTCTCCAGTGTTTCCTGGAAACCACAGCTGTGTTGGCCCGGAGATTAATGAGTAAAGAGAACTGTTTCCAGCAAAGGCCCTAGTGGGTGATTTGGGGGACGTCCTCTCTCTGACGAGAACTTGAGATTCAAGTTTGATTGTCACAAGCATTTGGATTAGCATATGTGCTGCCATTTCCCATATATGCAACACAGTATTATTATTATTATTATTTTTCATATGATGTTTGGTTTGCCAGTCACGGTTTCCGTATAGTCTTATTGGTTCATGTGTGTGTGTGTGTGTGTGTGTGTGTGTGTGTGGTGTGTGTTTGATCAACAGAAGTTGAATTCCCTATTTTAGGAAAGGTCCTCTGCAGGAAATAGGGCCAGTTTCATGGGCCTGGGATGTGTGCAGTCCCAAAGAACCCCATGCTCTGGAGGATCCCATACTTGATTTAATGCTCTGCTGTTGCTATCTTGACAGTCTTAGTAATTTTTGAATAAGAGTCCCTGCATTTTCATTTTCCACTGGTCCACGCACATCCTATAGTTGATCCTGTCAAAATAAGGCCACCAAAAATAGCTGTGCTCTTCCCCCATTTGCATTTTTTAGTTTGAAATTTTTTTGCCAGAGTCCTGCTTTTAGGCTCCCTCAGGTACAAAGAGGAGGGTTCAGAGCATCCCTCTCTCACTGCCATTGTGGGGCTCTGGAGTTTCTCCAGGTTCCTAGAATCTTTGGCCTATGTGTGACCTATGTATTCCTTCCCTTTTATTTCAGTAAGTTTTCATTGTTGTGGTTTTTGTGTTCATGGCTGTTGTTGAGGGAATAAGGTGGTTACAGGAAAAAATAAAGCTTGAAAATAAAGAAAACATAAGGAAACAAAATGAAGACAAGCTATGTATCCATACATTGAAGCAATCAAATAAAGAGATTGATGTTAAAACCCAGCCTCAGGTTCCCTAGGTTGTCAAATGTTTATAGGGGATCAGGCCCTATTACTTTTCATCCAAGGGTAATCACTAAATGAAGCTTCACAGAGTCTCAGCCATGGGCACAATGGTATCAGGAAAGCATGTGATTAAGGCCTTTGGGCTCTTAGGGCAGAGAGACCTGCATTACATCCAGGTTCTTTCTGAGTCTTTTCCTTGTCTGGAAAATGGGCTTTTATGAAACCGTGTGACATAATGCAGGTAGAGTGTTGAACACAGTGCTGCACATAGTAGGTTCTTTGTGAGGGGGAGCTTTATTGCTATGCTGGTCCTTTCCCTCCTTTCTTCTTTTCCTCTAAAGACTCAGATCATCACCCCTTAGCTGGAGATGTTAGATTCTGCTCCTCGGACAGTCCCTGCAGCTCCAGGAGAGGGAAAAGCAACCACTTTTACTGTCATTTGTTGCCTTGCTCCTCTCTTGGCTTTCCTTGACCTCAATGTCCATCCCTTGGTCTCAAGAATCTTGTGACATGTGGCATAAAGTCCTCTGGTGTCCCAGTCAGGATTCTGACAAGATTAAACAGGAATGGAGGAGAGTTTAAGGACTGTCTTGTAGACGTGCAGACAGCTCTCAGAGGTACCAGCAAGGGGTAGTGAAGAAACATTGAGCTAGCACAGTGGGGAGCTGACTAGCCCCAGGCCTGAAGGGGAGCGAGGCACAGGATAGGAGCAGGTACCAGATGGCAGCTTCCTGCAGGTGCTATCGCCCAGAGCCTAGCCGTCCTCAGGTGAACACCTGGAACCCACCTTCCTACCTCCCAACTTCCTGCCAGTGCCTCCAGACAGGAAGCTGGAAGGCAAGACAGGCCATTGGGTTAGTCCATCAAAAGTTAGCCTCCAGGGCAATGGACAGTGAGGGATGGAGGCTGGACCTGCAGGGGGGATGGGGGAGGGGGCGTCCCACATGTGGGAACAGCTCCTCTCTCCCTGGCCACGACCCTTTCTTTAACCCAAACTCACATACGTTTTTGTTTGCTTGTTTGAAATCTATTTGACACATAACATAATGTAAGTTTAAGGTGTACAACATGTTGATTTGGTACATTTAAATATTGTAATATGATCGCCATGGTCACATTAGTTAACACCTCAATCAAATCACATAATTGGCATTTCTTTTTTGTGGTGGGAATAATTAAGATCCAGTCTCTTAGCAAGGTTGGTGGTGATAATACATCATTTCTGTCTCTATTCACTGTATTGTGCATTGGAAGTCCAGGATATACATTTTCTTAAAATGTAATTTGGGAGCAGGAAATTAAGTAGCAGAATTTTATTTGTAATTGCATTTAAGTCTGCATTTTTTATTTATATCATTTTTTACTGTAGGTCAGAAGTTAATTCTTTATTATGATACTGTGTGTGTGTGTGTGTGTGTGGCCAATTTTCAGGTTACTTGTGTTAAGAAAAATGGGAACAAGAGGAAACCAAGCCATCATCACACTTTCTCACAAGGTGCATTTTTTTCTACACACACATCTCTATTGAGTTTATCTAACTGCTTCCCGTTTTATGGGGATACCATTCTTGTTTTGGGGGACTTTACAGCTCAAAAAGACACTCCCTCCCCTACGTCCCCATGTGCAGGCTTATAATACCTGTGGAATCACAGATATCCGTTCAGACCTCTCTGGGGGCTGCTGGCCTGTGGGCCTCCTTCTCTGATGAGACTCCCCAGGTCTCTCCTGAAGGCTCCCTGGGTCTCAGCCCTGAAAGGCTGATGTCTGTCTCTGACTGGTGTCTGGAAGTTCAATTAAGATGAAGCCTTTCAGCAAGTCAGTGGTTAAGCTGATTCTCTTCTTTACTGAAGCTCCACTTCAAAACCTGTGCTTTCAGGCAGGTGTCTGAGATTAGTCTCCACCCAGGTCAGGTTGTTAGGGCTCCTTCATTACTTACTGGCTATTTGACCTTTATCTTTGCCTAAATATCACTTCCTCAGAGGGATCTTCCTTAATCCTCCAACCTAGGATAAAGCCTTTATGCCTGTTACCACACCCCCATATTTCCCTGTACTTTCTGTACTTGTAGTTACACTTTCTGTGTTTGACTTTTCTTATATTCGAAGTCCATGAGGGCACTGTCTGTATCTGTTCACTGCTGGCTCATGGCTGCCTTGGAGAACCCCTGTGATTTAACAAATCATTGTGCTTGCCTGACCTTGTCTTGTGGATTCTATTTGAATCCTATCAGCTGCTTCCACTGGCCACAAGCAGAATCTTTGTTTTTACCTGTATCGAAGTTGTTTCCCCAGCAAAGACCTCCCTGCTCAGTTCCCGTTTCTTATTTGTGGGTCTCTGCTCCTTCAGCTCATATACAGAGCAGACATGCTTGACAAACTCACCAACCCCATGACCCTCAGAACTTGGCTGGCCAAGGTTATGACTTCGTCACATGCTCTGGGTTTGGATGACTAGTCCTCAGGTCTCACTGCATTCCCTTGCTGGGTTGGGAGCCAAGGAGGCCCAGCAGTCCAGAACTATCTTAGCCACAGCAGATGGCTTCTCTCAGAGGTAAGCAGAGGTTTTGCTTTATATGTTTGCTAGGTGGGGAAGAAAAGTAATTTCTGCCATGCCAGAGACAGTGACAAAATGATGAGCTAGTGTGCTGCCTCTTGCTCTCTTTTTGCCTGCTTTCCTGAATCTCACAGCTGCTCCAAGCTTGACATGCTCATTGGCATTCAGTTTCTCAGTATAGCATTTTATTGGAGCAGCCTCTCATCCAATAAATAGATATCTTGGATTATTTGTGATAGACTTAAAATTTTTTTTTAATGTTTATTTTTTGAGAGACAGAGACAGAGCATGAGTGGGGGAGGGGCAGAAAGAGAGGGAGACACAGAATCTGAAGCAGGCTCCAGGCTCCCAGTTGTCAGCACAGAGGCTGATGTGGGGCTTGAACTCAGGAGCCATGAGATCATGACCTGAGCTGAAGTCAGATGCTCAACTGACTGAGCCACCCAGGCACCCCTATTTGTGATAGAATTTTAATGGGCTTTTCAGATTGCCTCAACAGGGATGAAAAAAGCTGAAAATTAACTTATAAAGAATAACTGGGAAGCTAAATTTTGGGGGAGTGCTGTCCCAAAAGGATGCCCTGGCATATGGTTCCATTGTACCACTCAGCACATAGTGTTTTCATTCATGTACGTGTTTACCTTCTCTGTAAGATTGTGAGCTCCTTGAAGGCAGGGACCATCACTTATTCATCCTTGTATTTCTAGTATTGAGTGGTTCTTGGTATACAGCAAGTGTTCAGTAAATGCATGCCAATTTGACTCAGATTGAACCCCCCCTCCCCATCAGATATACTCATGGATAAAATGCTGTTAAAAACCAAATGTTCTCTAAAAACATTTGCTTATCTCAGTAGGCTATATCACCATTCCTGTGTTGGATGTAGAAGACAATAAAGAAGCAGTAAATCTAACCTTTTATAGTTATAGATACCTTCGAAATGGAATAAGAGGAGATTCACACTGGGAAGCTCAGTTTTCTTTGGAGGCAAGATAAATAAGATTCTTTCTTTATGGTCTCAAACCTCCTACTTCTCTGTATGATCTCCCTATTTAAGACAGTATTGGATAAATGGCCTTACATTGTTATTTCAGATGGAATCATGTGTTTCTTGTACTTAGAGTTCTACCACTTCCTCTCTGCCAACCCATGTCTAGGGTCAAGACTTAGCTCAAAATCTCAGTACTCCCAGGAAATCTTTTCTGGTTCATATCAATTTGTTTCATTTATTTATTTTTCCTCCCAGGCCCCCAAGATTTAAGTACTGTGTTTATTCATTATCATTAAAAATAGTCCAGGGGCGCCTGGGTGGCTCAGTCAATTGAGCATACAACTTCGGCTCAGGTTATGATCTCACAGTTTATGGGTTCAAGCCCCATGTTGGGCTCTGTGCTGACAGCTCAGATCCCCAAGTCTGCTTTGGATTTTGTGTCTCCCTCTCTCTCTGCACCGCCCCCCCTCAAAATAAATAAATATTAAACAAATTTTTAAAAATAGCCCATGTGCATAAACACTTTCTATATTTAGTCTTGTATTTAGATATTGTATTTAGGTGCTTCTTTGTAAGATTAGTTGCGTTTTTAATGTGTAAATATTTAATTGGTAGTACTAGTAATGTTGGTATTGTGCTGTTCTCAAGCTGCTAAAACCTTCTCTATTTCTTGTCTCCTATTTCTTCAAGGGAGCTTTTCTGTCCATCTATTTACCCACTCATCTATGTATCCACCCACCCATCCATCCATCCATCCATCCTTTCACCCATCCACGATCCAACAAATATACATCAGAAAGCTACTCTGTGCTACACACTGTGCTGGATGCTAGGGATATACCTACCTGTAAATAAAATGGGCAAAATTTTCCCATTTGGAATGTTGGGGAGAAGTTTTACAGAAGTTGAGCCCGGATGTTGATTTCCTGATCTCTTTCATGACCCAGGGAAGTTTGAAGTCCCTAACTCAGCACCGACCTTTAATTTGTATTTATATGAGCACCTTTGGGAAGGTCCTCCTTTCTGTAGAAGGCATCCCCATTTGTGCCCCATGCCGCACCCTCTCCCTGTGAGCTGAGTTTGCCTAGGACTTGATGAAGAAAGTTCCTAGAATAGGTGTGGTGGATAGGATGAAGAAACATCTCTGGTTATAGAGCAGGAGAAGCTTTTCCTTCAGTATTCCCAGATGGTGCTTAATATTGGTTCCCTAGGGCAGCAGTTTACAAATGTTTCAACTGAAGGAAATATTTACACTTTTAAAATTATTAGGGAAACTGAAGAGTTTTTGTTTTATGTAGGCTGTATGAAATTTACTGTTAGAAACCCAAACAGAAATTTAACATATTTATTAATTCATTAAAATAATAAATTAAGTGTGACATTAAAAAACATTTTTAAAAATTAAAAATAACATTTTATAAAACAAAAAAATTGTAGTGTAAGGAATGGATATAAAACTATATTCCTTTTATGGAAATCTTTAATATCTGGCTTTATACAAGGCTCTTATTTGTGTCTGCATTCAGTCTGTGGAAGTATGTTTGAATCATATGCAGAAAATCTGGCCTCACACAGATATGTAGCTGGAAAAGAAGGAGTATTTTCATAACCTTTTCAGATTGTTGTGGATGTTCTTTGATATTACACCAAAATTCAACCAAAGGTAATTTGTCAAAGATTAGTTGCAATGTGGTATCTGAAACTCTATCAATCTGTAAATGTTGGGACACTGTCAAGCTCATGGTGATGGATACAAGTTTTCCAAAATTCTAATTTTTATTTGAAAAATCAAATTTAACTGTCAGCACCAAATACATTAATTATTTTGCTGGAAGTGTCAGGCTCACTTCATTCAGTTTTGAGAAAAGATCTGTTGGATACCCAGGTCTGAGTAATCATAGTTTGACAGTTCTTTTTCTCCATGAAAAAAGTGGCCGGTTCACTTATAACTTGAACAATCACACATGTTTTTTTGTTTTTGCTTTTTGCCTGGAGACAACTGTATTATGTTGGTATATAACAGAAGCACATTATACTTATTTCCCCTCTTATTACATAAAATATTAAATAGATGTGCCTTCAGAGTTGTGACTTAATAAAATAAATAATGTTTACCTCATTATCATGGACAAGTGAAGCTGGTGGTTTTGTTTTAATGTGTGTGAATGTGGGAAAGTTTATAAAACTATTAGTTTAGTGCCCTTGCCCTGGTCTGGGCTAAAGCATTGGTAGTTCCATTCACCCTTGCTTTGGGACCCTCAGAGCAAATACTGACACAGCGGAAAGGTAAATAATGTTTCAGTGTGATTATGAAAATAGTTTTGGCCTTGAAAGCCTTGAAAGTGTCTCATTGGTTTCTTAGGGTCTACAGGATTACAGTGGACTACACTTTGAGAACAACTGTTCTAGGAAAGCAATTTCATCACTGTTAATGGGGGTAGAAAGAGTTTTATTGGGTTTAGACAACTAACCACTTTGTGCAATAAATCTTCATGGGAAAAATAATATTCTGAATTCTCAACATCTGACTTACTAAGAAACTTTGAGAGCTCACTCAATTTATAAGTTAGGGATGGACTGTATGTTAATAGTTTGCATAATGCACCTGTCTCCTAATTTACAAGATACTTAGGTTTTTGAAAGGAAGCAGGTAATGAAAGAATACTTAAATAAAATTAATTTTCTCATAAAAAGGGAAAAGAAAGAGGCAAATTTCAGTGAGTTAGATAAAAATCAAGTCAGGTACTTTGCTGCAATGCACTAATATTCTTGGTAAACATTTCTAGACAAAGTGAATATGGTAAAAAAAATACATCTATTTAGGAAATAATAAAATTACTGAAAATATTCCATCAAATTCCCCAAGACATTTACCTACAGGCATTGTAAATTCTATTCTCCATCTTCTTCATTTACAGGAATTGTTGTAAAACAAGTTTTTCTCATACTCATTGACGGCCTAGATTTAGCATATTCTTCAGTCTTGACTGTGTTATCTCATAATGCTTTCCCACCCACCATGTTTAATGAACATCTACTAGCTATATGCCACTTTTCATATGGAATTTCATATGCAATGATAATGCCCACACAGGTAGCATTTATTGTGTAATTGGCACCTGGACTATTCTTTTATGAGTCAACCAGTAACTCTGCAGGTTTTCAGATGATGCTTGCCCACATGCAAAGCAGAGGTAACAAAAAAAGTAGAAACTTACTGCACATTTTTATTTTCTTTGGCTTTGTTTTTCTTGGAGGTAAGGAACACATTTGATAAAAGTTTCTTAAAAACACATCTCATAGGTTGTATCTTCTCTATAGAACTTGAAAAAAATAGCACTGAATATTTTATCACTATTAATAAGAAAACACATGTCCAAATTGTATTTCAGCCACTGACATATATATTTATATGCCAAATTGCTTTATATCTTATAGTTTTTTCCATTTTTAATAATTTCATCCACATAAACATAACATACCTTCTCAGTAATTGATTATTTTAAGAATAATAATCTAATCCATAATAATCAAGTTTGATATTTTTAGGACTGAGTTTATTTACAATATATGCATACATGTAAAATGTATATTTTGTAAGAGCACATACAAGACTTCTACACTAACATGTGAGAAAGGTTACTCATGTAGACATGGGAAGAAATAAACACATAAACAAAACAAGGAGGAAGTCTTCCATAAACTACTGATAATATGACATGAACAGAGAAGTATGGTTAGCTCAACCCTTGACATCTGAAATAAAACAAATTTAATATGTTAAATAATTAGATATATTTGTAAAGATACAAAATTTCAGCCATCTGTAACTAGTCCCATATTGACTGATTGCTTTCACAAATGGAAACATGAAGAAACAACTGAGAATCCTACTGCTTTTCCTTTTCTGCCCCCACCCACATTGTTTTAAAAATTTTTTGCTGTATATATTTTTAAATACTTGCAAAAGAAAAGTATAATGAACCCTTATGAGCTCATCACACTGAGATTCAATCTAGTCAAAGTTATATGACACTTGTTTTACTTTTCATTTCTCTGTATCATCCGTAATTCTTATCTTAACATTTAACCCCTAATTCCTTCAGTATGTATCTCTAAGAATATTTGCCTTTCTCAATGTTTATGGTTAATACCCCTTGGCTATAAATGGTGAGTGCCTTTCACTGACTCTTCACCTAGGATCTTCTTTTAATGTTAATTGATGTTTTCCAGGAATGCTTGTACTTAAAAAGCAAAATACATACTCATAGTTTGAAAAACAAACATGTTCAATATTGTCTCAAGGTATCTGAGTAGGACAGCACATATGGCCCTAGGTAGGTGGATGTGGGAAAGGGGATTGGCCTGCTTCATGCTCTAAAGAGGGACATATTGTATGAATTGTCTCTTGCACTCTGGATGCATGACCCTTCCTTCCTTTTTTCTTTATTAAAAGATTTTAAAATGTATTTTTGGCAAGTAAAAATTATATGTATTCAAGATATACAACATGATATTTTGATACATATATACCTGTGAAGTGATTGCCCCAATTAAACTTATTAATGTATCATCACCTCCTATAGGTAGCATTTTGTGTGTGTGTGTGTGTGTGGTTGAGAATCCTTGAGATTTACTCTCTTAGCAAATTTCAAGTATACATTATTATTAACTGTAGTAATCATGCTTTATATTAGGTCTCCAGAACTTATTCATCTTATAACTAAAAGTTTTTCCCTTTGGTCAATATCTCTCCTTTTCTCCCATCGTCAAGTCTTTGGGTAACCACCATTCTATTGTCTGTTACTGAGAGTTTAACATTTTTTTTTTTTAAGATTGCACACATAAATGACATCATCCTGTGATATTTACTTTTCTGTATCTAGCTTATTTCACTTAACAGAATACCCTCCAGGTTTATCTATGTTGTAACAAATGGCAAGATTTCCTTCTTTTTAAAGACTGAATAAACCCATCGTGTGTGTGTGTGTGTGTGTGTGTGTATACACATACATACATATTTTACGTTGTTTCTACACCTTGACTACTGTGAATAATGATGCAGTCAACATGAGAGTGCAGATATCTCTTTGATATAGTGATTTTATCCTTTGTATATATACTCAGAGTGGAAGTGGGATGGTTAGATCATGTGGTAGTTCTATTTTAATTTTTTGAGAAATTTCCATACTGTTTTCCTTAATGGCTGTACCAATTTACATTCCTACGAATAGTGCACAAGGGTCCTGTTTCTCCATACCCTTGTCAACACTTATCTTTTGACTCTTTGGTAATAGCCATCCTAATAGCTGTGAGGTGATATCTCATTGCAGTTTTGCTTTTCCCTGGTGATTAGTGATGTTGAGCATCTTTTTATATATCTTATTTGGAAAAGTTTCTATGCAGTGCCTTTGCCAATATTTAATTGGGTTATTTTTAAAAATTTTTTAATTTTTTAATTTTTTTTTTGCTTTTGAGTTGTATTTTTGCTTCTTGAATTGTATTTTGTTTGCTTTTGGTGTCATAGGCAAAGAAACCATTGCCAAACCAGTGTCAAAGACCTTTTCTCATAGGTTTTATTCTAGAACTTTTACGGTTTCAGGTCTTGTGTTGAAGTCTTGAATCCATTTTGAATTGATTTTGGGTATGTGTAAGATAAGAATCCAATTTCATTCCTTTGCATGTGGGTATCTAATTTTTCCATCACCGTTTATTGAAGATAATATTTTTTCCTCACTGTATATTCCGTCTCTTTTGTCATAAATTAATTGATCATATGTGTGTGAATTTATTTCTGGGCTCTATTCGGTTTCATTGGTCTATGGGTCTGTTATGTCAATACTATACTGCTTTGATTACTACAGTTTTGTAATATAGTTTTAAATCTGGAAGTATGAAGATCCCAGCTTTGCTCTTCAGGCTCAAGATTATTTTAGCTTGTTGGGGTCTTTTGTGGTTTCATATGCATTTTGGGATTGTTTTTTATATATCTGGAAAAATGCCATTGGAATTTTGGTAGGGATTACATTGATTCTATAGATCACTTTGGGAAGAATGGACATTTTAACAATATTCTTTCTATCTATAAATATGGGATAT
This sequence comes from Panthera pardus, assembly GCF_024362965.1. Lineage (NCBI taxonomy): Eukaryota > Metazoa > Chordata > Mammalia > Carnivora > Felidae > Panthera > Panthera pardus. Next base: position 97,849,505 of record NW_026526655.1, read on the forward strand.
CTTTACATTTATTTTTATCTTCTTCAGTGTGCATTGTTGGGGGATGGTGGGGACTGGCAGCCAGGGCCTGGTCTGACATTATGCAAACATGTAGCCAGAGAGGCTGGGGCTGGTTGCTGGGAGGGGTGATTGTCCTGTATCCTGGGGGCTGGGGTGACTCCATCAGGGATAAGGATATGGGATTGGGGAGGAACTCAGACAGGTGGAGCCTGCAAACTTGAAAGTCTATAGAGGGTTCAGCAGAGAAAGCTTTAGGACCTCCAAGACAGCTCTGCTGGCTGCTAGTTTCTTCAGTGGTGAAGGCTGGGGGTCCTCCAGAAAGCCGACCATTGAGAACACACTAGCTCTCACTATGTGGCTGATATTGGTAGTCCTTGCCCTTCTTCCTCGTTCCTGGCTGTCTCCAGATGCCTCAGCTATGTCGGTCTCTGTGTGGTGTGAAACAGAAGCATGTCCTTTGTACAGTGCCACAAAAGGCTGGAGAAGTTGGTCACTCACAGTGCTCTCCTTTTTCTGCTCTCTGGGGCCCTGAGCAGTGCTAGTCTGAAGAATGAGATAATGCAGGCAAAATGAAACTCTTCTTTCTTCCCTTTTTGTGCAGTTATTATCAGGTGCTTTATTCCATTGTGGTAGACTCTGGAGATGTTCCAGAGCTATTTTTGTTCATGGATAGCTATCTAATTTTTCTTTGTGGGGACAGAAAGTGGTGTGTCCTACTCCTTCATCTTGGTGATGTCAACCTTTATTCTTTTTTTTTTTTGAAGTTTTTGTTTAAATTCCAGTTAGTTAATATACAATGTAATATTAGTTTCAGGTGTATAATATAGTGATTCAACACTTCCATACAACACCCTGTGCTCATTACAACAAGTACACTCCTTTATCCCCATCACCTATTTCTTCCATGCCCCACCCAACCTCCTCTCTGGTAACCACCAGTTTGTTCTCTATAGTTAAGAGTCTGTTTCTTGGTTTTCTTCTCTCTGTTTTTTCCCTTTGCTCATTTGTTTTGTTTTTTAAATTCCACATATAAGTGTAATCATAGCGTATCAAAACTCCAGTGAGATATGCCCCCCCACCTGTCAGAATGGCTAAAACCAACAACACAGGAAACAACAGGCGTTGGCGAGGATGAGGAGAAAGGGGAGCCCAGTTGCACTGCTGGTGGGAATGCAAACTGGTGCAGACACTCTGGAAAACAGTATGGAGGTTCCTCACAAAAGTTAAAAATAGAACCCTATGATCTAGCAATTGCACCGTCACTCCTTATTCTTTAAATTAAATTAAAACCAGACAGAATTCAGCAGATCAGATTAGTTAATGAGGTTTCCAGTTTGGGATGCCATCTTTCCCTTGATTTTCTTTTAGAACTCTGGGATGGGCTGGCTAACACTGATCCAAGTAGTATGTCCACTTGCCTCTCACCCCTCTAAATTGAAGCCCACCACTTTCTGCTGCCCCAGAAAGTGTGGGTGAGGGCCTCAGCAGAGTCAGCCTACTGCTGTGCCTGCTCCAGGGTGCAGCTGTGGAGAAAGGGTGATCTCATTCCAGGGTGTCAGCTGTGATGAGTGGTACTCTTTTGTTTTACATGCACTGTCATTCCCAAGGCAAAGACATGGGACTAGGGACTCTTATACTATCATGCATTTGCGCTGTTCTGAATACAACTCACTACACAGACCCTGTCCCTTGAATCCATTCTGGACTTCCCTCTACCTAAAAGTAATTTTATTCCTGGAGCCTTGTTGGTCTTCCTAGTCACTAAAGTTTGGTTGGAGAGTTTGACTGAAACTATTTCAGGTTGCTTTAACTCCTTGTCCTGGGATGCTGGGGTTGACATGTCAACTATTTTCCTTCCAAATGCTGTGTGTTTTATACTGAAATTAATTGCTCTTTTATAGTGAACATCTTTGAATAGTAACGACTGAGGGGGTTAATAGCCTGAGTAGGTCACATGATATTTGTATACCCTTATCCTAGGATGCTGGCTGATTACACTTCTTCCTTTGCTATAGGTGCTTCTTTGCAGAGCAAAGAAGTTGAGTTTCTTTACATTAAAATGGACGTGAGAACACATATAAACACAAATGAATAAAATAATCCAGTACATTTTTAGAACACTTAATTAAAAATACACTAAGTGGTAGACGTATTTCTTTTCAATAACTTTACACACATAAGTATGTGTTGCCTTGGCAGTGAACGCTTTGAGATTGATTGGGGTGGTCTTCTATTTCTTTTGAATCCCCCAGGACAGCTCATGGTCAAACCCTAATAAACCATGGTGACTGGCTGCTTCTAGTGGTGAGTTTGTCACCTCTGAAAGCCAAAGTAACTCTTTGGGGACTCAGATACAATTTTGTTACTTACAACAAAGAGCTCACTGCAGAGTTCTGAAAGAGTAACTGCTTAATCTCTATGCAAGGGGTTGCTAAGCAACCTAGGAAGCTGGTTGTTGAAGGTTCAGATGCTGCAGACCTTTTTTCCCTGTGCTGCTGCTTCACAGCCTGCATAGTTTCTGCTATCTTCTCCTAATTCCGCATCTTAGGGCCCTGCTTCAGGATGCAGACTGACATCTCCACTCTATGGCTCAAGTGGACAGATCCGTCTAGCTACGTGTCTTTAAAGTTGATACATACCATCTAAATGTATTACCAATTTCTGGTTTCTATTTTTCTAACTTTCCAATGGAGATAGAGAGTATGATCCATGTTTTCTCAGGTTTCCCCAAACTAGGGGCACATTAAGATCATAAGAACAAAACCAACAGCATTTCTCTGCTTCTGCCTTCACTAGACTTACTGCAAATATACTCCTCAAATCTTACAGCTAGTTCAGAAAGTCCACAGAGGGCATTGTCTATGTGTTTGGAGCAGTGTGTTTTATGACCTTTTATTTTCTTCCATTTTCTCCTTTTTTACTCTAGGTGTTGGACTTGCAGGTTTATGACTTGCAGATGGGTCCCCTGAGGACGCTTCTGTCCTTGGCGGGGTTGATGGCCTTTGCTGTGAGGCCTGTTGTGTTCCTGGAAAGTTGTCCTACACCCCAGTATGTATACCAAGTTTTGAAATGAGAATGCTTTGTGTTCCTTGTGAACCTATTGAATTTACACAGTTTTGTTTCAAATTTGTGGTGCATTCACATTATTATTTAGCTCTGGAATAGTATCACATTTACCGAAGTAGAGTTTAATAACCATACCATAATATGAAAGGAACTTCATTTTTCACTTTTATCTATGAAGAACATTAATCCCCTGCAGCATTTCTGGTACTCACTCTTCAGTTCTCCTGCACTCCACACCGCCCAAGGCTTCTCCTTCACCACTTATTGCTATTACTAGACCCATCTGCCTTTACTTTCTTTGTCCCTTTTCTTTTTTTTAATACTCCTTGTTTTGTGTCTCATAAGACTTGGGACTTGTCTTTATTCTCCCCCCAGATCCAGCTTATATGTATCCATTCTTAAATCCTATAAGATAAGATAATCTTTTCTTCTGAGGGCAAAGGGTGGGTCAAGGGAGTTGGTCTGGCAATTATAGAATTCTCTTGGGTGGTGTGGGGAGGAAGAGAATGTTTGTGGCCAGGTTTGCAGGAATTACGTGCTAGCCTGCTGCATGGTGATTGCTGCAGTGGTAGAGCAATGTGTAAGAGAGGTTATGAGCAAGAGCCCCGGAGTCAAAACTTGACCTTCAAACTGTCTCTACCACATATACTTATCAAAACCCTAGGCAGGTTAACTAACATCTTTGAGTTTCCTTTTCTGTAAAATGGACTCTGGTGAGCTTGAATAAGATAATTATGTAAAGTGCTCAAAAATTGTTACCTGTTACATTATTGGTTACTACCTTCTTTCTTCACATTCTGAAAGCTCTGGTCCAGTGGCGGGAACCAGCGGGAATTGATGTGGAGCCAGAGGGCAGTCTGAAGAGTATAGACCCTCCTGTATTTGAACTCTCCCTTTGACCTTCCCTTTGACCACGCCTGGGCTTCTGTGTGTCCTGTGTTTCTTTTTCCTCAGGATGAGCTGCCTCCAGAATACTGTAGCAGAGATGTTCCTGGGAGCAGGCACTTCAGATTCCCTGCCAGCGCTGGAGATGTAGGGAATATACATATCTTTGTCATTCTGAAATTTCTTGCTGCAAGTGGGAACAAAAGGGCAGGGGTCCTGAATCTGAGATTCTTGTTCTGGGTCCACACTGATTAAATTGGCAAAAATCACTTTTCTTTGGGTCTCAGTTTCCCAGCCTATAAAATGAGTATATAGGAATAGAATATTTATAAGGTCTATCTTTAAAACAATTATACTTTTACTTATGGGAGCCACTGGATGTTGATTCCACCTTCTGTCTTACACATGGACTGTTGTTGTAGTGCCGTTGGTGAGCAGACCCTGGGGCTGGATATTAGTCAGTATGCAGACTTGCTCTTTCCTCTGAACTTCCCCTAATCCTCAGCACATCATCAGAAGAATTATGCTATGCATACATTTATGAACTATGAATCATGAACTTAGCCAAGATAACTGAAGACAACTCAGGAAATTTTTATTAAGAGAGGAATAAAAAGTAATTTGGTACAAAGCACTTTTTCTCCTGCTCCAATATTTTTCAACCTCTGTCAGTTCCACTGGGCACATAATGCACACGGAGTCCAGCCTGCAGCCCAGTGGCCTCACTCCCTTTGCTTTGTCATGGCTACTGAAAACTGGCCACTGGCGGTTCCTCATTGTGCCTCTGACTGTTACTGTGCCAGGAGTGAATAATGTACAAGTAGAATGTTTTTTTCTCCTCCAAATGGTCACAAATGGCCTGTCACAGTGTAATAATGTATGTGAGTTTTCCCATAATGGTCAGAAAAGGTAGTTTGACTTTTGCAATCAATATTTTGTTAGCTTGTAGCATTCTACCCTATTAGAGCCTTTTCTCCAGGGGATATCCTTGTCCTCTCAAAATGGATTCTCCAATTCTCCTTACCTACCCAAAGCCCCTCTGTAGCCTTCTCAGACAACTCCAGCCTACTTAGACTACACCAACTTCTATTACTCTTAATATTATATGATTTTACACTGTAATTTATTCTTTCATTTGTGAGCCACTTTTTCCTTAGACTGTCAATTCTTTGAGTAGGAACACATCTTCTACCTCCTTGTAATGGGTAGATGGTTGGCAGTCAATAAATACCTTCTAGGTTATCAATAAACATTTGCATCCATAGTTCTGGGTGGATGGATAGAACACCAAGAAGGTATATTTTTAGTTTTTTTATGTAACCAGAAATCTCAAAAATCTCAGTGGCTTTCAGTAGTAAGCATTTATTTCTTTCTCATAAGTCTATAGTAGCCTGTGATTTGGCTGATTTAGGCTGGGCTTAGCCAGGCCAGGCTGGATTCCAAGGCTCCTGTCTGTGTTCTGTTCTCTGCATGTCTTAATTCTGGGGCCCTGTCTGAAGTGGCAGAGACTTTTCATCAACTAACATTTCTGGGTTATGTTCTCTACCCATAGATACTCAAAGCAAGTCACATGGCTCAGCTGATATCAGTGAGTTAGGGAAGTTTCTCCATCCACTGTGAGAAGAGGCACTGCAGAATTCCCTCTTTGGAAGTCAAGAACTGGGAACAAAAATGAAGCCATCATAGGATGGCTAGGTCATTGTCCTTTGATCTGGAAAAGATGCTGAAGATTATCCACTGTAGGCCCCTGCCTTCTAGTGTATAAACCTGCACTCCAAGTTGGTTCAAGGGCCAGCAGCATAAACATTACCTGAGAGCTTGTTATAAGTGCAGAATCTCAGGTCTCACCTCAGACTTGCTAAATCATAATCTTCATTTTAAGAAAATCTTTAAGTGATTCATATACACATTGAAATTTGAAATGGTCTCAAATATCATTTTTGGAATATTTTCCTTGAAAGACTACTAGGTGTTAAATCAAGGGAAACTATTTCCAAGGTTAAATAAATTTCGGGTATTTCAAAATTTCTCAAAACTTTTGACCTTCTGAGATGGAAGGTTTTATTATTTCTTAGGGCTGCCATAACAAATAACCATAAACTGGGTGGCTAGAAACAACACAGATTTATTGTCTCACAATTCGAGAGGCCAGAAGTCCAAAATCAAGGGGTTGTCATGGTTGGTTCCTTCTGGAGGCTCTGAGGGAGAATCTATTCCATGTTCCTCTCTGAGCTTCTGGTGCTTTCTGGCAGTTTTTGGTGTTCCTTGGCTTATAGCTATATGACTCAAATCTTTGTTTCTGTTGTTACATGGGCTTCTTCCCTGTATTTGTTTCTGTGTATCCTCTCCACTTCTTATAAGAACACCAGTCATTGAATTTAGAGCACACCCTATCTAGTGTGACTTATCTTAACTTAGTACTTACATCTGCTAAGACCATATTTCCAAATAAGATGAGATTCTGAGATTCTGAGTAGAAATGAATATTGGGGGGACACTATTCAATTCATTGTAGAAGTAGAAGGATATGTATGGAATGAAGCATTCCCTTAACACAATTGGTCAGGGAACCCTTTCTTCAAAGAGGAGACTTAGATGAGAAGCTAAACCATCCTAGATATATGGTTGTTGATTTTCCCCTGAGAGTTTTTTAAGAATGGAACTCCATAGGGTCCTCTTGTAGTCCATTCCAAAGTGATCCCAAGTCTCATCTGTAATTATTTATCAGAAATAAGAAACTTGGAGCCTACGGCTAAATGTGGCCTTTAGATAAATTTTGTCTGGCTATCTCATAAGATTCCATTGAGAAAGTTCCATCTTTAGAAGGGAATTTGATATGATCATGAATTTGGGAGGACTGATATTTAAAAAATGCTAAAATATGCTGGTTTCTTTGAATGAAAATCTATTAGAATTTTTCCATCAATTCATACATGAGACTATAATGATATCTAATATGAACTAAAATGACAGTATTAGGGAATGGCAAATTTGAATATCTAGTCTCCATTGTTTTTTGAAACAGAACAAATGGCTGGTTCTGAAATCAGAGAAACTGTGTTTTTGGAGCACCAAGATGTAGTATGTGGGAACCACTGAAAATATTGCTGAATTAGGAATTTCCTTGGGAATACAGGATTTAACCAAATGTGTGCATTTTTAAGAAAAATATTTTGTTGGTATAATTATAAAGTCACCTGCAATGGCAAGAAATAATGCAGACAAACCTCTGTACCCTTTATTCAGCTTCTCTTTAATGTAACATTTTGCAAAAAAAAAGAAACCCACTTTAGTACAATATCACAACTAAAGTATTGACTTTGATATAATCCAATAACCTTATTCAGAGCTCCCCAGTGCTACTTGTACTCTTGTGTGTATGTGTGTGTGTGTGTGTGTGTGTGTGTGTGTGTGTATTTAGTTCTGTAAAATTTTATCATATGAGTAGGTTGGTGTGTCCACCCCTACAGCCAAAATATAGAACAGTTTCATCACCACAAGGAGGCCTCATATTATTTTTTTTCATATAGGCATTTTGAATTTAAATTCTCCCAGCAAATTTTCCTGAGCCATCTATGCTCATGGAACCCTAGAAATTATTCTGATATAATCCAATAACCTTATTCAGAGCTTTCCAGTGCTACTTGTACTCTTGTGTATATGTGTGTGCATGTGTATGTGTGTGTGTGTGTGTGTGTTTAGTTCTGTAGAATTTTATCATATGAGTAGGTTGGTATGTCCACCCCCACACACAAAATATAGAATAGTTTCATCACCACAAGGAACCCTCATATTGTTTTTTTTTTCATACAGGCATTTTGAATTTAAATTCTCCCAGCAAATTTTCCTGAGTCATCTATGCTCATGGAACCCTAGAAATTATTCTGCTTGGAATGAACAGCCTCCCACTTGAATTGGCGGCGGGCAGTGCCAGTCAGCAGTTGTGCGACATCACAAAGTCAAACTGGACAGCAGAGGAGGCCGACTCATGCCCTTGGCCTCCTTAGCATCAGGCACTAACTAACTGAGCTAACTGGCCAAAGATAAGGACTTCAATTCAAATAACAAATTAACAGTTTCCCATAACTCCATTAATGCATGGCTGTGATCCCATGAAATTGCATCTCTGACAAACTGGCTGCACTAAAATTTACTCTATGTAAAATGATTGTGCTAATTACTTTCTCTTTATGCTCTTATAATCGGCTGGCTGGCAATAACATTTGCAATGTAGTCATGCACTAATGAGAAAAGCCATCCAATCTCATGCTGCAGGTCATTAGTAAATGGCTTGAGGGGTCAAAGGGTAACTTCCCCCTTTGGTGCAGTTGAAGAGGCTGATGGAGCAAACATCTTTTCTTTTCTTTTTAAAACTATTTTATTTTTTGAAGCCGGATTTGTTAACCAAATCTGGATATTGATAGAGTAGTGTGTTTGTCAAGGCCTTGGACCTTTTATAAGCACTTTCAACTTTTCCCTTTTTAGAAATAGACTTCAGAAATATTGTAAAATTGGTAGTTTTTCTTAGTAATTTCCCAAATCCCATTCCATTTTTCCTCTTCTTCCCTCAGCACACACACACACACACACACACACACACACACATGTAGTTTGCTCGTTTAGATCCTGACTACTTTATATTAATGATTCTCAATAGGCGTGATATTGTCTAATACAGTATGTCACTGGGCATACTTTTGGACTTCACAGTGAAAATGATATACAGCCAAGATTTCAGACATCCTGCAATGCATGAGGCAGTGATGCACATCAGTAAATTGGTCCCAGTCCACAAGTCTTTCAGATGCCCCATCAGTCATTCACACAGATGTAAAATCTGGTTACAATAGTCTGAACCTGCATACTACCTTCTTTATGCTATGAACACAAAGTATTTAAGCATGGTTTTAATGGACACTGAGTTTTCCAGGAATGTAACTGATGTTTAAATGCACAAAAGATTACATTTTGTCTTGTCTTGGAATGTGAGTTGTTCTATGTTTTGGAAACTCATATCACAATAACAATGGTTATTAAGGAATTTAAATTGCTGACTGAGCACATTTGTATTGATCAACGTCTGGAGCCCTTGACCTCACAGTGATTCTGGGTATGGGTGCTGACTACCTTATTACATCCTATAGTTTGGTTGTGCCTGGGCAGTAAATACATTTACCAGGGGGAGGTAAGGGAGGAAGTGGGGAGAAAATACGGGGAGAATCTAGAGAGATGACTAAGGTCATATATGATTTCTTTGTGTAATATCCCACATTTTAAATAATGTTTCTAACCCTGTGGAATCCAGGGAAAAGGGTGGCTTTTTATTGACAATCAGGGAAAGATTTGGGCTTCTACATCTAGATTGACATGGGATGAAGACAAGGCAGTGTGCAGTAATGCAGGCACACATTGGCTGAAAATAATGGGGGAAAAGGAGATTTTGAGAATTTGCAAAAGCTAAAGAGAAGTTTCTAAGCTTCCATTAAGTCTTAGAATTGTGGTTTGAGTCAATCTTAACCAGATCTGAAAGGGGTGAGAAACTGCCTGACATCTGGGCTGTATAATAAAAGACACACTTGTAATGATGTTCTTCAAATGCATTATCAGAGATAAAGGATTGAGCTCCTTTTGACTCTTGTCCTTATACTCTTAAAGGTTTTCACTGCTTAAAAAAAAGTTTTCACTTCTGATCTCTGAAGGAGAAACTCATCAAGTAGAGTATTTCCTCAGTGTGTTAAGGTAAACCTAGGCTGCTCTCACAGAGACTTGACAATAATTTAGTGGCTTAAAAAAGGTAGAAGTTGGTTTTTCTCTCATGGAATGGTCCAAGGTGGTTGTGCCAGGCTGCTGGGAAGCTATGTTCCAAAGATCATTCTGAGAGGGAGTCCATGGACTTCTTTTCATCTGGTTTCTCTGACTGTCTGGTTCAATGTTCCTCAAATTTCCACATGCAGGTAGATCAGTGGTAGAGCTTGTTAATGCAGTTTCTGACTCTGGGATGGAGCCCTAGGTTCTGCATTTCTGTTAAGTTCTGAGAATAGTAAGGCAAGAAGACCTTGTCCTGTTTACTTTTCTGAGTTTGGGTCTTTCAGCTTATACTGAGGTGGTGGCATGGAGAAGTCCACGTGCAGGTCTCAAGAACAAAGCTTGAAAGTGGCACATCACACCTCTGCTTATATTTCACCAGTTCAAAGTTGGTGATGTGGCACAGCTGCAAGGGAGCCCTGGAAATGCAGACCTAGGTGGGCAGCCATATTCTGTGACTGTGGAAGAAGAGGAGGAGGGATACTGGTGGAGAACCAGCAAATTCTGTTACATCATCTTTGCTGAGTCCTTTCTTAGCAGCCAATACCAGGGAGTCATTACACAGAGCAACTAGCCTCCATTCTCTTAGACATGGTGTCATAATGTGCTGGTTACTATTAATCGGTAGAATATGAGAGTATTGAAGTTTGAGAACACACCTAAACTTATATAGGCAAACTCATGTTGTTTCTTATAAGAATTACCCTCTCACATGTTGGTATGCCTCCTTAGTTAGAAGGAAAATGGGTGGCTTTAGAACTAGTGTGCCAGCAAAACCACACGTGAGCCTCATTGATTCATTGGACAAATGTTTGAATGCTTACTCCTTGAAAATCACTATACTTGGTGTCGGGAATGTAGCACTGAATGAGACAGGTAGAGGAGGCAATACTGGGTAGTAGTTGAGGGCATTTACTCATTAAACAGTCTACTGAGTTCAAATTCCATCTCTACCACTTAGTCTTGTGCAGGTTGGTTAACACATCTGCTTCAACTTCCTCCTCTATAAAATGATATAATAGTAGTATCTCCTTGGTTATTATAAAGATTCTATAAGATAATGTATCAGTCACTATTATTATTTTGCCTGTCCTCAAGAAGCTTACGCTTTAACATTCTTCATCATGTGTGTCCCTGCAGAAAATAAACTGAAAGTCACTGCTCTAGGAATTGTCAAGGCAGGAACCCAAGAAATTACATGCCTCCTTTAAAGCAAAGGGTGGGAGTCATTGGATCTAAGGCCTGCTTCCACTTCCCACCACTTCCACTGAGGGAGAAGTGGCTCCTTTGGTAGGAATAGGCTACATTTACCACCAGATTTAAACTTCCTTTCTGTGATGAGATGTGAACATTTTGTCAACCTTTCACGTCACTTCAGTTTTCTTTCTGATGTTGGAGATTTTTCTATCAACCATACAGTGAGCTTACTAGTGGCTAGTGGTCTTTCATTTATTCTGTATCTCTGAAGAATTTTCTCTTATTTACAGGAGCAAAATGACCTTGACTTGCAGAAGTTTTCACATCTATTTGAGCTCAAGGCTCCTTTATGTGACCTCCTCTCACATTGCTGTAGCTCTCAGTTAGAATTCTGTACTGTGCTTTCTTTTATTTATTTATTTAAATTTTTTTCTAATGTTTTTATTTATTTTTGAGACAGAGAGACACAGAGCATGAGCAGGGGAGGGGCAGAGAGAGACACACACACAGAACCCGAAGCAGGCTCCAGGATCCGAGCTGTCAGCACAGAGCCCGATGCAGGGCTCGAACTCACAGACTGTGGGATCATGACCTGAGCCGAAGTCGGACGCTAAACCGACTGAGCCACCCAGGCGCCTACCTACTGTGCTTTCTTTTATATTAAAACTCTAGTGATTTGGAATTCTCAATTGGACAAAGGTTGCAAAATAACGCACAGTGTCATCATAGGTGGCTCTTAAATGGAAAGCTTTAAAATCATATGTCAATTTTAAGGCTACTTGGTAATTTTCTGATTTATTTTTTTAACTTACCTAGAAAAGGAGAAAAATACATACATTGGACATTATCTTTTATAAACTACATACTCTTGTGACAATCTGACAGATTTCATAGACTCCTTTTACTCTCTCTTTCTCATACACACACACACACACACACACACGTAGTAACATACATAAATTTGCATAAAAGTCCAGGAGTTTCACAGATCTCCTTAACTCCATGTACTCCACGCCAAGAACATATCGAAATGGAACACCCTTGGATATGTAGGCTAATGGCAAATACTTTATATATGTGAGCTCATGTGTCAAAGGTTTTATTTTAAACAAAACAGTTCAATATTGATTGTATTGAAGCAACTCTCAACATTTATTTTAGTCATATTTTTAAACAATGCTTTAAAACCCACTTTTATTGACTGGGCCTCATTAAGTAGGATTCTGCCTTTTTAACTTTCTGTGCAGTTACAGGCCAGTCACTGGTGTTGCACACACAGAAATGCACATGATAGCATTTCACCTCCAGTAGTAAGTGCAGTAACGACTTTCATAGTAATCACTGGTTCATTTATTTGAATCATTCATTTCCTGGATTATCTTCCCATCATCCCTACTTTTAATCCAGTGGAGAAAGTCTCTTTTGTGCAAATTAGCACTCTGTCCATTAGCTTGTGTAGTTGGATAATTTCTTGAAATTTATTTTTAAGTATTTTCCTGTCCACATTCAAAGGAGTAGACAGTGTTTTGACCTCCTACACCTTTGGGAGGGTTGATTGAAGAGCAGACAGTGGTCTGCTGCAGGGTTGTTTCTTGGTTTCTGTATTCTTTTTTTTTTAATGTTTATTTTTGAGACAGAGAGAGACAGAGCATGAACAGGGGAGGGGCAGAGAGAGAGGGAAACACAGAATCTGAAACAGGTTCCAGGCTCTGAGCTGTCAGCACAGAGCCCAACGTGGGGCTCAAACTCACGGACTGTAAAATCATGACCTGAGCCGAAGTCGGACGCTTAACCGACCTAACCACCCAGGCGCCCCTTGGTTTCTGTATTCTGAAAGCTGGAGCAGGGGAATTATGTTGGCAATGGGAGAAGTGAGAAAACAAAACAGTCCAACAGAGTGGTGGTTTCATCAAAACCTAGAGGGGTTGGCATGGCCTGTGGTCCCTGTAGTCACCTCCCTCTCAGTAAACTGGAGAGCAGACAGGAGCTTGGATGCTGAGACAGGAGCAGGAAGGGCATGACTGCTTGGTCTGTCTTCTGTACGGACAGGCTCAGGACTCGTAGACATCTGTCCTGGACAAAGTTGGACTCTAAGGGACTGTGTGCATGTCAGCAGTGATTCCTGAGAAACCAGACCAAAGGCCTTGGGAATGTTTTCCTTATACCTGGGACATTCACAAGGCTCTAGAGAGGAAGGACCTGAATAGTGACCACTAATAATTTTTTTACCAGACTGGCCATGAGGAAGGGTTGAGGTGTCGGAATCAGATCTGTTGTAATTTCAAGATAATAAGGTTCCACAGCAGATAGCCACCAAGCTATCAGTATCTAGCATGTGCTGATGCCCAATAAAGTGGTATGTTATATACATTATTGTATATATTATATATTATATTATGATATTATATTGCCACTCAGCTATTCAGAGTGTGAGGAATCTGCAATATGTGCATACTTTACTATGCTAGACTTTTCTAAGTCTCATCCAAATTTCGAATTCTTTCGTCTTAGTGTATAACTCCTGGAAATTAGGCATGAGCATGTGACTTACAATGGCCAATGCAATGTGAGTGAAGATAATGTGCTACTTTGGTATGGAGGACTTTAAATGATGACACACAAGCCTCCATTTTTCTTTCTCTACTGTGGAACACAATGAACCATTGCTTGGAGATGGTGGTATCAGAAGATGTTGGAGCTTCTGGTAATCTGAGTTCCTGAGTAATTATGATGAGGGGAGTCTTCTTCAGTCCTTGTGCATACATATATGGAAGAGATAAAAATCTTTGTTTTTTAAGTCATTGAGATTTTGGGGATGTCTGTTACTGTAATATAACCTAGTATGTCCTGACTGATGCATCTTTGGTATATAGTTCACCAGTACAGATATAGAGCATAGCTCTCTTTAGCTTGAAAGAGATAATTGGCTTCTCTTCTTAACTTAATCTAGGCCAACTATGACGACTCTCTCAGGCCCTTCCCTTTCATACGATCCCTGCACACTAAGTTTGTTTATCAGTCTTCCCCCAATCCACCCTCCAAGGATCTCTTTCTAATGCTTCAAGCTCATTCTTTAAGCAGTTCTTGTGTTACTTTCAAAACCCACTGGGTTTTTGAAATTCTTTTTAGCTATAAACCTAGCCTCTTTTGTGTCTTATTTGTCATTTGATCTGTGTATAGCAAAAACAACTGAAAGTGAATCCCATATCACTAGGAGAACTGCTATTAGCCTAAGCCAAAATTATAATGATAATAGCATTATGGAATGTGTACTACATAATAACCCTATGCTAACCAAGTACTTTCCACAACACCCTGTGAAGTTAGTACAGCTATTATCCCTACTTTATAAACTTTATAGAAATGGAAGCACAAAGCTCCCATAACACTGTGAGAGAGGTGGGTAACCAGAACTCAAACTCAGGGATTCTGACTCTGGAGCCCTTACTTTTAAATGCTCTATCATCTAGATGTAGTCAGGGTCCAGCTGTTATTTTATCAAAAGAATTTATTTGGGCACTGCTCTTGTCTTACCAGATATTCTTCGGTATAATTATCAAGCAACAAGTATTTGGTAATTCCCTCTCACCCTTTTCTCTCCTTTTCTTCCACAGGTATTATTAAGCATCTACCATAGATTCATTTATAGGACGTCATATTTTTAAAGTCTCAAATAAATCATAATGTAGGTAAAGCAATTTCTTTTAAGTTTTATAAAATTATTAGAGAGCAATAGAATTCCAAATATATGGTGAAGTGCTAAATTATCTGATATAGCCTAAGTCTAAATGAGCTAGAGAAGGGGAGATCAGTGTGGCCTGGAGGAAGCAGAGCATGCTTCCCAGGTCTGGGCTTGAAAGATTGCTGGGAATTGGACAGTAGAAAGAAGGCAGAAGTGACAAGCAGGAAGTAAGTTGAATCTGTGATTGATAAACGGATAATCGGAGATTTTGCTGAGAAAACACGATGGTAGTTAACCTTCTCAGCATGCAGATGTGCTTGTAAGAGCTATTTCTTTGAAACTACTTTTCACTGTATCTTAAAATAACAACAGGGCCCCAAATTATAGATACAGAAATTATAGAAATAGAGCTCAGGAAGACAGATTTTTATGGGAAAGTATTATTCACAGGGAGTTAAAAGCTTTTATGTTTTATAGAAGCTCTTAGGGTTGAAGCAAATCTAGTGTTCATTTATAGCTAACTCATTTACGCATTGCTGGGAGATTTTGCAAATGTAACCTCAGTTCTGCCCTTGCCTGAACTCTGAGAATACCCCAGGCTGTATTTGTTCATAAAGGTGAATTTCTTTTTGAAGAGCAATTTGATGTAATTTTTGTTTTTCATGAAGCCTATTTCTATGCGCGTACAATTTGCAAGCAACCAGGGCTCTGCTTTCTCCTTCTGTAATGAGAGAACTGTGCAGTCACCTGTGCTTTTCTGACTGTCTGAGTCCCAAGCACAGTCATGTTCCTGGAATGGAAAAGCGGCCACAGTTGGAAGCAAAATCTCTTTTTTGGTTTTCCACCAAGATTTGCCACCATTTTACTACTTAATCACTTGTCTCATGATCCAAATGTATTTACTGAATCACCAGCCAGGATCCAGTAAGCCACTTATTTCTATGCCCTACTTTTATTGAGTTTAGAAAGGCAAGGAGTTACCGGAAGCTATTTGCTCCAACTGGTTTATTTTATAGGTGAAGCTCCAGGGTCTGCAAGAGGTGAGCTTCTCCTACTTGCCTGTAGCTAGTGGTGACAGAGGTGGGGACCTGGCTCTCTGGCCACCAGCCTAGTTTTTCTGGGTCTCCTGGTCAGATTGTGCCCGAGAATTGGGTATGGATTAATGACTGATTGATCGTTAAAGACTCACAGAAAAGGTGACATGGAGGATGCAGATTATGCAGTTAGGAGTTTTCTTTGTTTGACCCTTTGACAAATCAAGCCTCTTTAAGACTCTTGATGGCTTCTCTGTGGAGATAGAAGGTAAGGTTGTTAAGGGAATAGATATTACATTTTATAAAATGATATATTAATCAACAAACATCTATTGAGCACAGACTCTGTTCCCAGCACTCTGCCAGGTGCCTTATGTTGAAGGATAAGCCATGACCCTGAGTGGAAAGGATGGTACAGTGTATTTCAGAGAGGTACAACTCAGCAATAGCAAGGAATAGCATGTGTAATGAGAGCATGTGTAATGTGTCAGTTCCTGCAGAGGGGAAGATCACTGTGGTGCTACTGGAGGCAGCTGGGGAACGCTCATGGAAGAAATGGGACTTGAGTGGCATCTAATGACAAATGTGTAAAAAGAGTATGAGCGTTCCCCTTGGCTTCTCTCTCCAGACTCTGTGACGTCCATGTCTGCACATACCTACCTATGTTCATGGTTTTCCAGAGCAGCTCTGGTTTCAAGTACATTTCATTTCATTAAATTATATAATTTATTGTCTACCCAAATGTGCTTTAATTCTTAATACCATTTAAGACTTGCCATATACATTCAAAAGAAGGAAATGTTTTGTCAGAACAAATGGGATATTTTCTCTGGTTTAGAGAATATGGTTGCAGTCCTCATTATTTGCATTTACTATTTTTTAGTTCTAATGTCTCTCATTTTTATGACATTTTATTGTTTGTAGTGTGATTTCTCAAAAATTATTTTGATCATAAAAGCCAACTATAAGGAAGGTAGAATATTGTTAACATTCCTGCTTTAGAGATAAAGAGACAGATTCAGTACTTTGTTCATGGTTACATGACCAAGTGAAAACAACAGGAAGTGAACACAGACCCTCTGAGTTTCAGCCGAGGGCTCTTTTTCTGAACTTACCTAATCATTTTAATTGGTATTTTATTCTGTGGTTCTTATCCTCTGTTTCCCTGAAGAATACTGGAAAGATAAAACTGGCTAATATATCACTATCTTTATAGAACTATTCAAAGTAAATTTTTCAGAATTTAGAGTCAATGAAACTTTCAGAACAGCAAGAATTATTATTAGTTCCAGCCCTGATTTTTTGGTCAGCTTTAGATTGCCCTGAACTGATCCTTTTTGTAAACTTCTTCTCAGTTATGCTGAATCCAAGCATATATTCCAAGTGTATATTTTTTGATTGTTTCCTGTCTCGTTGTTTTCATTCAGGGTCCTAAGAAGTTGAAAAGTTGCACAGCACTTTTTATGTTCATGGTGGATAATGGAATACTTTTAGAGTTTTCAAAAAAAAAATCATGAGTGCCACTTGCTGCAGTGGCCCATACTGCAGAGACATGATGTCTGAAATTTTAAGAAATTAGTATCACAGAATAATGTGTGCATTCTCAATGTTTCTCACCATGTATAATCTCCGAAGGCATTTTTTCCCCCTGTGACAAAGTTGTGAAACAGATTTCTTGTTTATTGTTCAAACCCACTTGAGTGCCACAATTCACTTCTTTTATATAGAGTCCTAAACTAGGCACTTGTTTATGTGTGGGGAATGAGGGCCGGAAGAGAAATCAAAGACACAATCACTCTTCCTGGAGAATGCACAATCCAGTTGGGGAGACAGAATACACCATCTTGCAAGTTGCATAAGAATAGACAGTTATTGCTCTATTTACTTCAGTAGAATTCATTCAGTCTTTTAAAATATAATGAGTAAGACCGTCCCGTGTGACAAAAGGCATAGATAATATTTTCTTTGACCTTTTGGTGCCTATACTTTAACTGGAGAGATTTCTCATTCAGTTTACAAGTAATTATAAGGCAATGTGAAATGAATGACTTAAGAGGGAGACAACACTAAAATGAGGGAGAGGGCATTACTGACATCTCATCATGAGGGTATTCTTGGAAAAGTTCAGGTTTAGAAAGAATCTGGAAGAATGGATAAAATTTTGATAAGTGAATTTGGAAGAAGTGCTGGCCTGTGGAAGACTCTGAGTGAATGAAGAAATGTACAAGTGCTGGAATATCAGGGTATGCTGAGGCTGATGTGGCTGGGACACAGATGCATGCAAGGTGAGGGGTGGGAGAGAAAAACACGTTAGAATTTTTGCAACTCATGATTTTGCTATAACTAAAAAGTAGTGACTACGTTTATTGTGTTTTTGTTGTTGTTGTTGTTTTGTCTTGGGCAGATGACAGGTGCATATTCTTTGTGTGTACATTTTAGATTTAGACGATTCTGTTTGTTTATTCATCTATTTACAAAAACTTTCGATAATCCAGAAATATCTCCCTTTGTGGCTAAACTCAAAAGCAAGTTATGTTTACCTTCAGAAGTGTTCCACTTTGATCAAAGAACTGTGCATTGATTATATGGTTGGGTTTCAGCAATGTGTAAATGAAGTTTGAGTGTTGATACAACCTTTCAAAGCTGGGCAACATCCAGCTAGTGTGTTCCACAGGGGCCCTTCTGGATGACTGCAGTCATGTGTTTTGTCTGGTCACTGCCCATGCCTGTCAGTTTTTAAATATTTTTAATGTTTTCCTCAAATATACATACTAGGGAAATATTTTTTTGCCACTAATACTTTTTACTAATGGGCCAAAACCATTCATTTAAAAAAATTCTGTGTTGGTGACATGTCATGGTTAGCAATAAATACATCACTGAATGTGAATACTTTTTATTAACATCTTATTACTGTATGGGTTAATGCATTAGAAATTCATAATAGTAATATCATGCCAGATACTTGAACAATGTAAATAGGTTTTTGTAAAAAATGTTTTTATTTACTTATTTTGAAAGAGAGAAAGAGAGAGTACATGTGTGCCCATGTGAGTGGGGGAGGGGCAGAGAGAGAAGGAGAATAGAAGTCCCAAGCCGGCTCCATGCCGTCAGCTTACAGCCCGATGTGGGGCTCGATCTCCTGAACCATGAGATGATGACCTGAGCCAAAATCAAGTCAGATGCTCAACTGACTGAGCTGCCCAGGCACCCTAACAATATAAATAGGTTTTAAGTTTCCATTAGGATAATGTGACTAAAATGAGATAACACATTGAAGTAGCCTCTCCTCTATCTGTGACCTGTTACATGTTGTTTCAGGTCCTGGAGTCAGATGGCCTGAGTTCAAGTCCCAACTCTGCCATTTTTTTAGCTGTTTGACCTTGGACAAGTTTCTTAACTGCTCTGTTAAATGAATATAACAATTGTGGGTAATTTTCTTAATTGTTCGGGGATTAATTTAAGTGGAAAGCCTTTAGAGCAGCTTCAGGTACGTAAGTGCTCAGTATATGTTAGTAAGTATCATATCCTATGATTACATCTATTTATTTGGAAAACAACTAGGAAGTACATTGCTGTAAAATACACACACACACACACACATAGATGAGGAACTGTGAATATTTGTTTCCTTATGATACTTTTTATAATTATACTCCCATTTTTGTTATACATGAAGATCTTGATTACCAAAAGTTGCTTACACTTTTGCTGAAATTCCCTGAATGAAAGTGAAGTACTGCTTTTCAAATCTCATCCTCTATCCCCTACTTCTGTGGGTGATGCCAGCTGGACATTGTGCACAGTTGCTTTCTCACATGCTGGGGATTAAACTGTGTACTCACTGTTGAGTAGCCATGGGCAAACATGAGAGGGAGTCTTCTCACCTTAAAGGAGTGGACTCACTGCTACCCTGGTGTGGCACGGTCTGCTGAGGTGACTGAGGAGAGACACGCAGGGCTCTAACTGAAGAGAAAGCTATAGGGTCAATTGTCTAGAAGCCATCCTTTGGCAACAGGTGAAGGAAGTTGTCAGCTTTTCCTGAGGGTATTAGGGAAAAGCTAACCCTCCTTGGAAATCAGGTGAGAACAATTCAGTCTTCAGATTAACTTTCAGTAAACTTGCAGAATTTAAGCTTTCTCCTGGAAGGGTGAGCATTGTAAGTAGAGGGAACTAACTGTGTGAAGGGCTGATGTGTGCTTGTTTGGAGACTGGAAGGGCCTGTGTGACTGGAGCACAAACTAACAGATTCAAAGGAGGTCAGGAGAGAAACTGGAAAGCAGACTGGGACAGGTGCAAGTATAACAACACTACCAGGTATTAATTGAACACCTATTGTGCGTCAGGGACTGCATCAGTAAAGAAGGTGATCACGGCCTCTTGTTTTCATTGAGCTTATAGAATGTGAAGGGCTTTGACTAGCAGGCTAAGTAGCCTGGATTGTATTTTGCAGATTATGTGTAATTATGGAAGTGTTTTAAGTGATGGAATGACATGTTTAGAAAAGCATTTGTTGGAGGGACAGCTAATGGAAGCATCATTGGCTAGAAGGCCACTGCAAATGTCCACACAAGAAATGGCCAAGACCTAAATGACAGTGATGCAAAACAGAGATATTTGGGAAGCAGAATTGATGGCATTTGATGACAAATTTTAAGTGGGTAGTAAGGTAGAAGGAAAAGGAGAAGACAACTTTCCAGATTCTACCTTAGACAACTGCTTATACATTGAACAAACATGAAGTATCTGTGACGTAGAAAGCTTCTAGAAGCCCAGCACAGAGCCTGTTGAAGAATATGTACTCAGTAATGCTGGCTGTGGTTAAACAACTTGCCTAGTGCTTGACCCAGAATAGGTGCTTAAGACCTGTTAGTTGAGGGAGAGACAATATCTGTGCGTATTAAATTTCAGCACTTCCAGTTCAACCAAAGACAAAACCTAAGCACCATATGTCAGTATTTAAAAATGAAACAATACAGCAAGAACAGCAAGAAGAGAAATTGAAGACATCACTATTCCTTAAGAGGTATAAACCGAGGGCACCTGGGTGGCTCACTTCGTTAAGTATCCGACTCTTGATTTTGCCTCGTGGTTTGTAAGATTGAGCCCTATGTCAGGCTCCGTGCTATCAGTGAGTGTATAACCTAGTAGGAGAGATACAATATACCTTTGGCAAATGGCATAAGAATTACTGGTCACTATTCTGTATGTTTGGGTAGAATTCTACTGATCTTGTAAAATATCATGAGAAAGGGTCTTCCATGTGACAAAAAGTCACAAATATGCTAAGTATTTTTAGGAGTTCAACAGGTATTAATTGGATCTAAATTTAAATCTGCTCAATATTGTAGCCATTTCAATTTAGACTTTGCCCTGAAGAACAGCCTTCCAGCCCCCTCTTCTGGGCTGTTATACTTGCTAGTTCCTAGAACTTTTCTTACTTGGACTGTTACATAATTCCTCTACCTGGGATACTAGTCAATATTTCTATTTTGCTTTAGAGCTCACAAAATCCTTACAGCATTCACCAGTGAACTTGTCGCTCATTCAACAATGTCCCACCGCCTGGTGATATCTCTTTCCTCATTTTCTTCATTTTAGTTTTCAAAAATTTCTTGATACTGGCTTTTCACACATTATCTTCTATTGATAGCCTCACAAACCAACCAGCCTAACCAAGTTAGGATGGATCATTCATTATATAAAAGGAACCAATCTTTGGTGCTCAACTCAGATGAAGTTTTCTAGAACTTCTGAATTTTTCTGTAATGTTATAGTTTATACTTTAAATCCCTGTTCCACCAGGAGGCAGAGAATTTTTCAGTTAACTTGGTGGATGTCCCTGTATCTGAGGTCTAGAGGAAATCATTGGCTCCTTGTTGGCATTTTCCCATACTGGCATCTTCTGTGATGTCCACTATCCTATTTGGTCTTGGGTTTGTCAATTCACATTAAGTTGTTGCTGCTGCTGCTTTCATACAATTCAAGACCCCTCATGTCTAACAAATGTCCTTGAATGGAACATGGGATTCAAGGGTCTATCTCTCATATCCTGGGTTATTTGAAACTCAGTGAAACTCTGTAAATCACAACTGCCCAGACCCAGCACATAGTTACCACACTCTGGTGTCTTGCCTACCTCCCTGAAGCCTACACAGACAAAGGGGCATAGACCCTCTCTTTGGTGGATTCTTTGGATTTCTATCCAGCCTCCAGCTCTGCCCAGGAGTGGTGATCAAGACAGATCATAGAACTGCCTTTCTCAGGGACTCAGTTGGTAAGCACACATTGCTTTTGTTTTGCCTCTTTTCTTTCCTTACTGGGAGAATCTTTCTTTAGTCTTTGGGATTCTAAACCCTTCTCAGATTCATCATGCATCTGATTTGGAAATCTAATATTTATTCTCTGAGTTCTATTTATTTACATTTAAGGACTTGTGTTTTGAAATTCTAAGGAAGCAACTCTCCTCTCAGTCCTACACTTTTTGTAGCATTGTCTACTTCTGGTGTATTAATTCAAAATGCCTCAACTGGGGAAAGGGGACCAGGTGTACATTTTAATGAAGCCTTGGCTAATATATCAAAATAATATCTTGCCTATTTATCTTCCTCTTCTCTCTTCTAAGAAGTACTGGGCTGGTGATGAGAAGGGAATCTAGACATGACAATAATTTGGTTGTCACATTCTAAAATCTTCAGCAAGCTACCGTCTTCTGTAAGACCCACAGCAGGGATTTTCAAATGCAGTCTTCAGAGGCACCCTAGGAGATGCTGAGTCTGATTCATGGAGAGGGATTGGAGATTGAGGAATTGGTTCTCTAAAAACATCTTCTTAGGTCTGGATCAGTGGATTCTCAAACTTTGGCATGTGTCAGAATTTTCTGATGGGTTTGTGGAAACAGATTGCTGGACTTTAACCCTCAAGGTTCTGATCCAGTAGATGTGGGGTAGAGCCTGCGATTTTGCATTTCCAACAAGTTTCCAGGGGATGCTGTAGCTGTTGCCAGTCTGGGGACCCTATTTGAGAACACCTGTTCTATGTGAATGACTCTCATACTTTGCTGCATTTGGGATTCATCTGATTAGGTTTTAAAAAATTTTTTTAAATGTTCATTTATTTTTGACAGAGAGAGAGAGCACAAGCGGGGAAAGGGCAGAGAGAGAGAGAGGGAGTCACAGAATCTGAAGCAGGCTCCAGGCTCTGAGCTGTCAGTGCAGAGCTCCACACGGGGCTTGAACCCACAAACTGTGAGATCATGACCTGAGCCGAAGTCGATGCTTAACTGACTGAGCCACCCAGGTGCCCCATCATCTGATTAGTTTTTAAAAATTTCAATACTGAGGGGGTACCTGGGTGGCTCAAGGGGTTAAGCTTCTGACTTCAGCTCAGGTCATGATCTCATGGTTTGTGAGTTTGAGCCCCGCATGGGGCATTCTGTGCTCTCAGCACAGAGCCCACTTCGGATTCTCCTTTCCTCCTCTCTCTCTGCCCCTTCACTGTTTCTCTCTCTCTACCTCAAAATAAGTAAATAAACTTACTTAAATAAGTAAAAAAAAAATCTCAGTATTGGGGCACTTGGGTGGCTTGGTCGGTTAAGCATCCGACTTCGGCTCAGGTCATGATCACAGGGTCCGTGAGTTCGAGCCCCACGTCGGGCTCTGTGCTGACCGCTCAGAGCCTGGAGACTGTTTCGGATTCTGTGTCTCCCTCTCTCTCTGACCCTCCCCCGTTCATGCTCTGTCTCTCTGTCTCAAAAATAAATAAACTTAAAAAAAAATTTAAAAAATCTCAGTATTGACACTACACCCTCTGTGAAATCTATCACCATCTCTGGGGATGGGAATCAGGCATCAGTAATGCTCAACGCTTCCTGGGAAATTCTGGTGTGCCCCTAAAGTGAACCTTGGTCTTCTAATCCTCTGATTCCAAACTTCAGTGGGTACTCAAGTCACCTAGGCATTTTGTTAAAATGCAGATCCCAATTCAGTAGGTCTAGGTGGAGCTGACATTGGAATTTCTGTTTTTTTTTTAATTTCTTGAGGTGTAATTTACATACAAGAACATGCACTATTTTTAAGTGAACAGTTTGATGAGTTTTTACAGATGTGCACACCTGTGTCAGTGCTACCACAACCAGTGCTACAGAACATTTCCATTACTCTTAAAGTTTCCCCATACCCCTTAGAAGCCAACTCCCCCATTCCCGACTCCCAGCCCCAGGCAATCACAAACCTGCTCTCTGTCACTACAGATGAATCTTGCCTGTTTCAGAATTTCACATAAATGGAATTATACAATATGTGTTCTCTGATGTCTACCTTATTTTGCTTGCTCAATAGAGATTCTTCACTTCTAATAAGATGTCAGTTATGTCAACCCCATTTGCCTCTTTAAGGCACTTAAGGATTTAGGTAAGAATTTTGGACTTAAGAGCATTTAACCAGAGATGTAACCACAAGTGGTATTTGTCAAATAGGATGTGTTAGAATGATTTGTAACTTTTAATACTGAATATTCAAAACCAGAGGTTGTGATGATTAGAAGTTGGTTCAGCCTCTAAAAAGCGTGAGAGCCCTGGGACAAGAGCAGAGAGAGGAGTGGAGCGAAGGCAGCAGGAGGGGTGCAGGAGGGTGGCCAGTCTGGACATGGTGGTCTGGCTGTGCCCTCAGCTCCACCAAGGCTCTGCATCCTCAACATGGAACACATTTGCCCTTGTTTCTGCCTTTGTGGCTCTATATCCAAATGATAAGGTGCTTCTTTTCTTGGCTTTGACAATTTAGGGAATTACAAAGCTCAGGAGAAGGTAAGATAAGATGCCTGCAACTGCATTTTAGAAAAATGATGTGTAACATCCACTTTATGACATCTAAATGAGGTCCTTTTAAGAGTTTCCCTGGGTCATGCCCACTGCTAACTTTAATACGCATGCATGTTTGCACCCATCTTTCATCATGTTACCAAATGGAAAGAATATTTTGTTTGCTTTTATCTATTGTGTCTCTTGTTAGATGAGAGTATATTTTATATTTTTTATTTAATGGCAGCAGTTATTTCTGAAGGTTGATAATTTATAGCTTCATGACTAGGAACTAACTAAAGGGGGCTGGGTGGGGAGAAATAAGCCATTTGTTTTATTATGCTCTGGGAACTGATTATGGGTATAAAAAAATAAAACAACTCATACATCCACCAGAGCTTATTGTATTATCAGGTAATACACCTGCCTCTCTGATAAATAGGACTCAGTAGAACAGTTAATAAAAGGCTGAGAGTTATTTGGTGCAGAAATACAACAGTATAAAGCTACTCAAATGCAATCTACAGTGATTTTTTTTCATCATAAGAAAGGCCTTGGAATTCTAACAGTTAATAGAAGGCAATGCATTCCTTATCATCAGAACAGAGGGAGGACATTTCATGTTTCACGTGTAATCTTTGGGGGAAATCTAAGTCTCAAAGGTTGGATCCTTTTGCGAACACACAAAAATAAATTCACACCCCGCCCCATCCCCTCCACACTCAGGTGTGGCTTTACATTTTTACAGAACTCTTCCACACACAAGATCTCTGGACTGTCATAAAAACTGTGTACATTAGGCTGTATAGACATCATCTCCATTTGGATGATGGAAATGTGAGGCCCAGAGATACCAAAGGAAGCCCACGGGCCCCTGTGGGAGAATCTTGCTCCAGAACTCTGGCCAGCCACTGTCTCCACAATGTCTGAAAAAAATATATTTGTGACAAACTCAAAGATACATGTGATACTGTCTTTTATAAAATGGTAGATGACAGAAGTCTTGAGCTAGAAGTGACAGCAGAAGATAGTTGTGATAGTCATTTTACCAGCAGGAAATGACTGTCTATACAGCCCAGGATACCATTGTCCATTCAGCTCAAGTTCCAGAAATGCTCCATCTCTTTTGGTGATTCTTTTCCAAATTTTCACTTCTTTTCTTTTGTTACTAGATTCTTATTTTCTGACAAAAGTTGTTTGTACTTATTACAGGCTTTTTTCTTGTTTCGTTCTCTTGGAATTTGGGACCTGATATTCCAAATACAGTTCTCAGGTAGGTGGTGAAAATAAGGCCACCTTCAACCCTGATGGGTATAGGAACTCACAGCTCCAAAGGGGCTTCACCTGCCCTATTGCTTTAATCCACAGAACAGCTCATTGTAGACAACGGTTCTTTGTGCCCATTTCACAGATGTGGAACCCAAAGATAGAAGAAGTCAAGGGACTTGTTCGGATGCACAGTGAATTAATACCTGGGATTTACATGCTCCCCTCTTCCTCGCCCAGTTTTATGTCTACAAACCTAGTGCTCTTTCTACTTTCAGGCTTTGGTTTCTGTTTTTTTTTTTAATTTCCTTTTTACTTGTTTGTTTTGTTATTAATAGAAACAGTGCTGATTGTAATTTCATTATTTAAGGAACTTCTTTTCTGATGATTATTTTTCTTCTTTCTTCTTGATTTTGTGGTCTAAAAAGGAATAGTTTTATAGCATAAAAATGACAACTGTTACATTAGTCACTGAGGGAAAAATAACCAAACTTTAATCTGAAGTTTAAATATGTGCATAGAAATGCCAACTAGAGCTTTTGAAGTGAAGCCTCAGTGCGGAAGGTATATGGTGCCCTTGCTAAGGGTCCCTTGACATGAACACTTCTGTAAGAGTGCCACCATCAGTGTTCACTCTCATGATGGAAGAAGTGATCTTGATGTCTTTTCAGTTCTTGAAACACATCCTTACTCTGATAATTTTAGCACCAGTCCGGAATTCAGTGGGACACAGGTGCCACCAAATCTACAGATTTGACTTCTTTTCACCAGTGTCACATAGTAGAAAACACAGGTTTGGCAACTGGGAGATTTGGAATCTTATTTGGCTTCTGAAGCTCTATGACTCTCAAATGAGTCACTTACCTGCTTTGAACCTTAATTTCTGTGAGGTCATTTCTTCCCTTGGCAAGTGGGTGAGTGGAGGGTCAATTCTGGAAAGAAGTATCATGGGGAAGTGCACAGTTGGGGCCAACAAAGATAGTTCAGAAACAGCGGACATATCATGAAAGTTGAGAGAGAAGGAGAGACAGAGGAGAGCGGGAAAGAGGAAAATTGTATGGAAACAGTAGCTGAGGGGGTTTGAATGGAGTTAAGATAAAATTTTCCCAAGCTGGGGTGGACCATGATGGAGTGTGTGGCATTCTGAAAGCCATTGGTATGGCAATGAGTTCTTTAGAAGAAATGGGGTTGGCCTTATCCTCCTCTGTAAAACAAGGCACTACACAGCCATCTCATTTGCAAATACTAAAAAGTTTAATGCCGAGTGTTAGTGACACTTAGAACAAGAGTAACTCTCATACATTGCTGGTGGAAGCGTAAATTAGTATCACATTTGACATTATTTAGTAAAGTTGAAAATATGCATGCCCTATGACTAATTTCACTCCTGATAAACTCCTACAAATGAGCATGAGGCTATATGTATAAGAATGTTCATAGCAGCAGACTGTTTTTAATACCCATAAATGGGAAAAGAAATTTCTACCAATAATAGAATGTCCTTTATTAATAGAGTGAACAGATAAAGTGAGCTCTACTCATAGGATGGGTTGGTCTATCAAGTTATGAAGTTAGATGAACTATAGCTACATGGAAGAACATGCAGAGATCTCACAGACACAGTGTTGAGCAAAGAAAGTAAGATACTTCCTATATCAAGAGTTTGAGGGAAAAGGTAAAACTAAATTATATTTTTTAGAGATACAAAGCATACAGAGGTCATAAAACCATAAATAAAAGCCAGGAAATAATTGTTATAAAACTTAGATTTTGATTACTTCTAGGGAGAGGGATTGATTTTCATTAGAGGGCGATATGACAGATGGCATCTTGAAACTGGCAATATGCCTGTTTTGTGGTTATCTGGGTGTGCACTTTCGTATGTTCATAGTCTTTAATCCCTATGCATATGTTCTATGTCCTTTTCTTCATGTTTGGTGTGCTAACTTCCCTAAAAGAGAAATGAGTGATTGGTTCTAAGTGTATATATTCATGTGTCTGCATATGTATACATTCAGTGCATAATGGAAGATCTTGCATGCTTTCAGGGTCACTATTGCACATATCCATCATTTTTGTAAAGGATGGAGATATAGAATGTATTGAAGACTGGTTGAAGACACATGAACCCCAAACATTTTGTGGAGTATTTATTTTTAATATCAATATTTTCAGGTTGTTTTGCTGCCATTTTACTTTTTTCCACCTGGAGTACAAAGAAGATAGCAAAGTTTGGACACTGTTAACTGATTATTAGATTACTACAATGTTAGCATGTTAGACTTACAAGTAGAAGACCAGTACTCCTGAAAGGGAAAGGTAGCACTATTAATAATCACATTGGACTAACATATAAACCAGCGATATCTAGAGAAAATAGAAAATGGGATTATACGGTTACCTTATCTAGGACTACCTGTGCAGAGTCCATTGTCTCAACCCATGTGAGGGATAAATTCTCTTTAATCAAATAAGTATGATTTCCCAAAGAATACTGAGGAAAGGTCCAGAAGGAAGCTTCTTATTTTTTCCCCAGAATTATCAACTCTGTTACCTATTATGGCAATTGTTCCCTGGCTACCTGCATTACTTTTCTAGAGCTATATTAAAGTGCCAAAAGTGGGTGGTTTAAAATGACAGAAGTTTGTTGTTGCACACAACTCTGGAGTCTAGAAGTCCAAACTCAAGCTGCTGGAAGGGCCATGTTCCATCCATAGCCTTTAGGGAAAGATCTTTTCTGTCTCCTCTTGTCCTGCCTCTGTCTTCACATGACCATTTTCTGTGTGTCTCTCTCTTCACATGGTCTTCTCTTTTTATAAGGACACCCATCATATTAAATTAGGGCCCACCCCAATGACCTCATCTTAACATGATTACATCTGCAAAGACCCCATTTCCAAGTAGGGTCACACTCACTGGTACTTCTACATACCTTTTGAGGGACACGATCCAAGCTGAAATATTGTCCTTGAACAAAACCTTTTTGTTTCATCTTTTCTATTTAGCACAGCTTACATGGGTTAGCATTTCAAAAAGAACTTTAGTGAAATTTAAGTGGGAAAATAATAGCACTATTTCCAAAGAAATATTTTCAGTAAAAGCAGCAAAGAGTTCTTTATGTCAAGATAATCAGATTATTGGAGATCATGTCAGGGATACTTGGCACACTCTTCCCTCCAGAACTTCTGTCTGTTTCACGGATGAGACCTGTGGGAACCATCTTGTTTTTCTACGTCTAGATGCTCTTGTTCTTTGATAGATCACCCTATTCACAGTCAAATCCCAACGTCCCTAAAGTAATCCTTTTTTTTTTTCTCTTTCACATAGTCTCTTCCAACTAAGACACTGAGGTCTATGGGAAGAATCTGTCTAGGTAACCATAAATTGACACATGTAAGTTCAAAGTGGATGAATTTATAACTTTGTTATAAGCACAGTTACTTCTGGAGAATTTTGAGATAATATACTCTATTTGTTTCTCTTTTTTCTTCTCTATCCTGCAGTAGAAAAGTCCACATTATAATATTACAGGATAGTAGGGCCCTTCTTATTTGATGCAATTGGGTGGGACTGATAGTTCAAAAAAGACAGATTATAAAAATTATATATATATATATATATATATAAACACATCATCTTAAAATAAATATATAAATGCATGTTATTATAATAAAATGCAGAATTCTACAATGTCTGGAAGAAGTAACCTGGTTTTTATAGTGTGACCGTTAAAAAATACAATAGCATTAACTCAGGGTGTTTGTAAAAATTACTTCCTGTGTATCTTTATTTACTATATTAAAATTTTTGTCTGTAATATTGATCCCATATCTCTTTATCTTCCTCCATCTTACTCCACTTTAGATCCATTTGTTTCTGTCATGGAAAATATAATATTTGTATCATCCATAATCTTACTTTCCAATATTTAATCTCCATTAATCATTTGTTGTTATCTTCCTTAAATATGTCACATATCAGGTGGACTACTCTAAAACTTTTCTCTGCTAGTGTTGAGTACATCAATATAATGCTTCTTTTTTTTCAATATAAACATTTTGATGTTTAAAATTTTAGTTCTGATAATTTTTTTGACATTTGGATAATCTTTTGGTTCCATTGGACATGGATATTTGTTGGTAGGAATTTCCCTTCATCTTTCTTGCATTTACCATACCCATAATGCATCCTTATTATTTACAATTTGGATTATAAAGTGGGTCTAGAATTAATATTATGACAATATCAATTTCCTGCTCTTGACAAGAGACTACAACTATGTATGTTATTATCACTGGGGAGTTGGGTGCAGGGTACATGAAAATACTGTATACTATTTTTGCAAATTCTTATGAGTCAAACTATTTCAAATAGAACATGATGGCCCATGTGAAGACATTTGAGTGAAGTATTCTTCTGAGTCTTTATGTTTTATACCAAAACTTTTTTACTTGTCTTACTCACACCTATTTCAGCAACCATTTTTAGAATCTCCCCTTTATTTTACTATAGAGACTTATCTAAGCATTTAACTTAAATTCTGAGAAACAACTCTCTTTTTCCACTCTCTAGTGCAAAGTGAAAATTAAAGGCTGGAATTATAGTGATATCACAATTGGGATAAATAGGTTTTTAAACAAGCAGAACTCATTACATAGCCAAGCATGAGGCTGGAGTATTCAAATGTTCTTGATATATGGCTTGCTGTAGGAATCCATCCACTCTTTTTCTAGACTAATAGAGTATAAACTTATACGTGCAAGCTGGCTACATGCAAGATGGTTAAGAACATTTTTATTGTACAATAAGTTTGTAGTCATTCAATAGCAATTCCCTCTCACCCTCTCACAGACAAGGAAATTAAGGCCTCAAGAGTTATAGTAAGTGCCTAAAGACATAGAGACTAAGAGGCAGCTCTAAGCTTCGAACAGATATTTCCAGTCTCCGAGTTTATGAATATTCCACACTGGTATCCTTTTGTTAAGGTCCTGACTGAACAGTCTGTTAGGAAGTATGAGACTCTAATTGACTGAATTTGATTTGTAGATTGGGTGACAACACTGATTTTAGCTTGAGGAGATTTATAAAATTTTTATTTTTTTGCCTGAAAGGTATGGTCTTTCTTGCTTGATCTTAAAAACTATATTCAGGCTTGAAAGCCTAGATACTCTAGAAAAGCCTTCTCATCACACTGACAAAGAATTTTAAGCAGTCTGGAAGTCCTTTGGGTCTCCGCATCAATTATTCTGGTCTCCTTCCACTGAACATGGAACTTCTGTAGCAGAGATGAATTGCTTCTTGGGAGGTTTTACTCCCATTTTGTTTTAGCAGGATTTACACGGCTGCCTTCTCCAGGCTGTCAACTTTCTCTTTCTGAGAGTTCCCAGGAAGAAGAGTGATGAAGCCAGGAAAGGATGAAATCTTGGGGGATGTGCATGAAAAGTACTGGGAAATACTTGTATTTGAAGACAAGACTTTGTTTTTCCTTCACAGGAATTTTGTAAAAACCAATATTTTACCAAAGAACCATATATATAGAGTAAACGTTTTACCAAGAAGAGCATTTATTGACCTTCCTGTTTGCTTTTACCATTGCCGGACCTATTTCCCCAAGGATTAAACATCATCCAAAAGTGAAAAATTCATCCCATTACCAAGACATTCAGAGCATCTGGATGGAGAACAGAATACTTTTCCAAGATTTTAACCTTGCTCCCTCCATAACCTAGCATGCTACCCAGGGAACGGTAGTTTAAGCAAAATTCAAAGGCTGTATACCAAAGGATTTTTAAAACTTGGTGATTCTGAGATTTACTGGGAATTTCTAAGAGGGGACGGCAGTGTAAAGAATCCTCAATTATACCTGGTCAGGGAACATTTTGAAATTACCAAATATCTCCTAAGATTAATATTGCAGAGAGATAGTTTAGGAAATGCTGATTTTCAAACATCTTCAAGGGAAATGATTCTTCCCCCCATGACCCGCTTCTTTAAGCTGATGTCTCAGAGTTGGAGGGACACATACTTTGAAAAGTATTTTCACTACTACACTTTTGATATTATTTCCAGAAAAAGTCATTATTTTTCACTATCCCAAACACAACCACTGCTTTTAGAATCTATTATTTGCATGATGTCTGGCTGATTAGGTACTTTACTTAATTTGATGTGGCGATTCATCAGTCTAATATTTCCTTTGGAAAAAAAAAACCTACCTCTTAAATGATAATATTTTCCTACTCAGAGACTCACTCCCACTTTGTAACTTATTTTAAAGATGATATTATATGTATATTTGCTAGAATATGTACAATAGATCTGAAAGACAATATGAAAAGACTATATGAAAGAATAATAGAAGTGTGCCATAGTAGAATCGTCTGGAGTCTGAAAAACAAAACACTATTATAACACTAGTGTTAGAGAATCATAATGAGACAAATACTGTCTATGAGGTATTATTTCATAAATTTATGCTGTGGCCTAGGGGTGGGGTTGGAGCTGGAGGTTATGGTTTGATAGGCTATACCATTGCAAAGCACGGTATGAAAAGATCATGCCACATTAGCTTTGCATTTGTCAATGCCTACCATTTTTTAACAGTTACCTGTAACAATGTATGGTTGTTGACATTTTAAATCTCTCACAGTACAGATGAGATAATGGAAATAGTGAAATGAGCAAAGTGTTGGGCATAGTCAACACTCAATAAAATGTTTAGTGCCTGAAAAAATTAATACATTATAAAGAACCATTAGGACCCTACTTGTAGTCAAGAGGGCCTTTTCTTAAATTGGGGAAGTACATTTTAAAAACTGCCAGTTCCACAAGGACAGCCTTGGCATGTACTGAGAAAGGTGGTTTTAATTAAAGCAATGATGCTTCATCATCTAAACTTTGTTTATTGCTTCATGCATCTGATTTATGGAGAGCAGGGGATGAATAAATCCTTAAATGTGAAACTTGGGTTGGAAGAATTAGAAGGAAAATTAATTTTAAAGTGTAACCAGGAGCATAAACATATTTGCTTCTGTCTTGAACCAGATATAAACTTGGTTTCTGTTTATGAAGAATAAGACTGTTGCTGCATAATGCCAACATATTTGCTTGTCTGTCAGCATGATGTGAGCACATCTGGATGTCTGGCTAAGGTGGAAACATTTCTGGCTGACAGTCCATACATATGATATGAAGACCACTAGAACTCAAAGTAGCTCTCACTCAATATCACAGGTTGTTTGGTAGGGTTGCAGTAAATCTTGTCTGGTTGGATTCTCTTAGATGTTTAAAATGTCAAAACTCACTGGGATTTACATGAATGCTTGCTCGTTGCCTGTGTTTAGACACTATCTGAGTCCCAAGAAAAATGTTTATACACATTAGTTGCATAGAGAACCAACCCTAGGAAAAGTGTGTGTGTGTGTGTGTGTGTGTGTGTGTGTGTGTAGCATAAATGAAGGATACAACTCAAGAGGCAGGATCCTTTCTACTAGCAGAGACTGGGTCCAGGCTTTCTCCATGGTTCTACCTTGATTTCAGTCTCTTTAGTGATAGAAGATATATTTCTGAAGTGCCATCTTTGAAGTGTTCTGCTCTGTACAGCAGAATTTTCGAAATGTAGAAATGTTTTTAGAATTTTAGAGATTAGAAGTGATCATCAGGGTGTTTGGGTGTGAGGGAACTAGGGAGAGGTTGATAAAGTGGTACAAACTTTCAGTTATAACTAAGTTCTGAGGATGGTTACTATAGTTGATAACACTGTTTTGTATAATTGAAATTTGCTAAGAGAATAGATATTAAATGTCTCACTCCACCCCCCAAAAAAGATAAATAGATGAGGTGATGGATGTTTTAATTAACTTGATGGGAGAAATCCTTTCGCAGTGTATACCTATGGCAAATCATCACTGTACACTTTAGATATCTTACCATGTTATTTGTTAATTATACCTTTATAAAGCTGAAAAAAAAAAGAGAATGTTGAGGAAACTTCTACTAGTGAGTCTTCTTTCTAGCTCTGCTGTTAAGTCTCTAAGGGCAAGACTGCTATATTAATCAGCTCTGTGTATTCAGGGATGAGCAAACTATGTGCTCAACAAACACTTGTACGCATGAATGAATGGATTGTGGGGGTGGGCGAGAGAATGGTCAACCCACGCCATGTGATGACAACTGTTTTCCCCACTGACCCTTTAGCATGGTGTTTCTTACAGCAGGTGGTAGTTAGTAAGGTCCATGGGACACCTGCATCTGAGTCATTTGGAGACTTTCTAAAAATGCACATTCTTCCAGAAACAAGATCTCTGAAGTCGGGCCTCGGAATCCAGCATTTCTCACCTTAGCAAGTTCCCAGGTGATCCTCAAACATGCTGAGATTGACAATCACTGTTCCAGTGTATGTAGCTCTATTTCTCATCTCTATGTGAAAATAATATTTTCTACATTTGCTGCCACCAGAGGAGGAGAAGGAGTGAGCATACAGCTGTGATATCCTTCAGCTGGGAGTCACAAGCATGTGAGATGTATGATTAAATCCTGTGGACAAAATTCTGGCTTCTATTTTAATACATAACATTAGCAAACAGTTTAAAATGAAATAACTAAAAAAAACCCAGGGTTTAAAACATTTATTGTATTTAACATAACAAATAGAAGGTCTTGGATACGTGTAACTTGTCCCTCATTTGTCTGCTTTTTTTTTTTTTTAATCAAAGTAACACATCCATATGATTTAAAAATAATGCAGAGGGCTAAATAAGAAACCCTGTCTTTTCTTTCTCTGCATTGTGTCACCTCCCAGACAACCTTCCTTGTAGCCTTTTATTCTTTTAGGTCTAATGTTACCTGTATCTATTAGTTAGGATGTGTTGATCTCCAAGTAATAGAAAAACCCAAGTAAAGTGGCCCCAATAATTTAGATATTTATTATTTCACTTCAAAAGAAGACTGAACACAGGTTGTTCTAGGTCTCACTTAGCAGTTAGACAATCTAAAAATAATCCCATCTCTTTTAAGTTTCCAATTTTGCTGTATTTGATTCATTGTCATACTCTCTCTTAGTGTTGTCATTCTTTCCCCAAAGAGTGCTCCCACCCTCCTCTCCAGCTACAAAACCACATCCCTGCCAGGGGACCCCATGTCATCAAGGACCTGAGAAGGTCCGTTTTCTTGAGGTGAGGCCTTCTCCTTCCATAAAACCTTGTTATTTGACAGCATTTGTCATGTTTTTAAAAATTGTTTATGTTTCCTTTCTGGAAATTGTGAGCACCTTGAGGGCAGGGGCTATGCCTTCTCTTTCTATTACTCTTCTAGTTCAGGACTTACTATGCTGTGTGATTCATAAATATAGAATAATGGCTGCATTCAAAATTCCTTCCCCACCTCTTACATCCCTGTTCAGACTCCAGATATTTCACTCACCTACGAGGATATGCCTTAGCGTGTTCTTAGCTCTGCCCCTGAGTTATCTGAAAATACCACCAGTAGCAACACACAACGACCTTGCCGTCTGCCTTCCCCACCTTCTGGTGACATCTCTCCATCATTGCTGTCTCCCACTGGACTTAACCTTTACAGCAAAAACACAGGGTAACCCCCATCAATCTTTAACTCCTTTATTTAATCTACTCGCGCTGGTCACTTTTGCTTATTAAAGTAGAGAAAGAATAATGAGGTTTTCATGGGTCTTAGAGTCATAGAAGTGGTATCTTAGAAAATAACCAGAATAAACATTTCATCCAGGCATCAGGAGACTCTGAGTGGCCCAAGAGAGGGGAAGTGCTTCTCAAGGTCACACAGTGGGTCAGTGGTAGAATTAGAATTAGTGCCAGGCTCTGCAGATGCACAATTTAGTGAGTGCTTTTTCTAGTTTGTCTAAGTGCATTCACACACACACACACACGCACACACACACACAGATCGGGTTTTCCAGTTATACAACTGCTTTTAATGAAATAGAAAATTGAACAAAAGTTTAACTACTTAGTGTTAATATATTTGAGTTCATAAAGCTCTTTGAAGTTTTTGTCTTTAGGTGCTCCAACAGGGATTTTTAGAGGGTGCAATATTAGCAGTGTTCATGGGAAAATTCTCATTATGTGGGACTGTCCCAAACACTGCAGATCGTTTGAGGTCCTTGGTTTCCTCTCATTAAATTGTCAGTAATGCCCCCTAGATGTTGTGACAACCCCGGAATCCCTGTTTAACGATTCCAAATGACTTGTAAGGAGGCAGTATTACCTAATTGAGAACCACACTGTGATTCTCAGAGAGAAGGAAGTAGAGTAGGTTTTGGTTATGCTGATTTGCCTGATGAGAAAATGTCTGCCTGGAGAGGCCGATTAACTGGCCTAAAGCCACAGACAGGGATGTTAGTAGCACTGGAATCACTGGTCTTATGCTGTCTGCACACCGTGGTCTACTCAGGGATGCCCATGCTTGACCAGGAATCATCAATGGGATGGAGGGATGGGAGAGGAAATCAAGGAGCTGAAGCCCAGAGGAAGAAGGGCATGTGAAGATGTAAAATCCCATAACCAAGAAAAATACCACCTGCAGGAACCTTTCCTGTCACTAAAGTTCCCCCAAAGTCTGGGAGAAATGGAACACACCAAATCTGGATTAGGAACATCTTTAAACATGCAAATTGAGTGACCCTAATCAATGTTAAATGATAGGAGAGGTACCAGTGCATCGCTCTGCTCAGTTTTCTTAATGATTGATCTTCCCAGGTGGGTTGCTAGATTAGAAATGCCAATCATTTCCATAAGGGTGGAAACTAAGGCATCCTTGTAGATAGAAGCTGGGGGGGGGGGGTTGATTATTTAAGCAGAGAATTTGATGGGGGGCTGGCATGAGGCTTGGGAGGTGTTGTTATGGCTCAAAGAACCTGAAAAGTACAGAAAAAACCTGGATTTCATCCAGAGATTACATGACAGGGTGTTTCAGTCTTGTTTGATGTGCTTGAAACAGATAGGGAGGCACAGGTGGCCACTTGCTACAGGACAGTATGGCTTGGTGGGGGTGTCAGGTGGGGGAGGGACATTGCCCTGGGATTGGGTGGGAGGACAATGTTTAGAGAGACTCTGCTGTTTAAAAGAAACCCTTTCTGGGTTGCCTTGTGACTCAGTGGGTTAAGTGTCTGACTTCGGCTTAGGTCATGATCTCATAGCTTGTGGGTTCCAGCCCCGCATTGAGCTCTGTGCTGACAGCTCAGAGCCTGGAGCCTGCTTCAGATTCTGTGTTTCCCTCTCTCTGTGCCCCTCCCCCACTCATACTCTGTCTCTCTGTCTCTTAAAAATAAATTAAAATATTAAAAATAAAAAACCCCTTTCCTTGATGCATCCAATATCCCTACAACTCTGTCTCCATGTCTCTCCCATTCCTTCCCAGGCAAACATTTAACTCATTCAAGATCCATCTATTAGGTGTGTGTATGTGTGTTTTGTGTGTAAATAGTAACCTTAAAGGGCTTCTGTGAGAATAAAATCAAATAAAAACTGTGAAGTGTCTGCCTCTGTTGCCACACTGCTTCTGCACCAGGGGGATAGATTGCCAGGTTTGAACCTGTAGCTCTGCTCTGCTGAGGCTTAGCTCT
The DNA here is from genome assembly GCF_024362965.1 of Panthera pardus. Classification (NCBI taxonomy): domain Eukaryota; kingdom Metazoa; phylum Chordata; class Mammalia; order Carnivora; family Felidae; genus Panthera; species Panthera pardus. The sequence continues at coordinate 97,886,833 of NW_026526655.1, forward strand.
TTGACCTGGGGGATGTTAATGATACTTTTTATATTTTAGTTTCCTCACCTATAAAATACAAATAATAATAGTACCACAGGGATGAAGCAAAGATTAAATGAATTAATATTTATGAGGCCTTAACATTGTTTGTAAGGTCATAATTAAAACCAATTAACATTTATAGCGAACATTTATTTAACAATTTAACATTTATTTATTTATTTATTTAATATTTATAGTGTATATTTATTTAACAATAAATTAAGGAAAACTTTCTACCTACTGTATTTCGTTGCCTTTCCTTGTTGCACTGCTTTTAAATGCAAATTCCATGTGGGTTCTCTTTGGATGCTAACTGTGGCTAAATATTGAAGGAGTGATAAAGGGGAGGAAAAGAACGAAAAGAAAAAAAAGGAAGGAAAGATGGGCCAACTGTGGCCTTAATCATGCCATATATCTTGAGTCATCTGAGATGTTGGAAATAAACTCATTACATAGGGGGCTTTAGATACAGACTGTTAGGTCAAGATAGAAAAGCTGGATGGGACATGCATGGCCAGGAATTTCAGAGGCCAGAGTGGGGACTGGGGGTGTTGGATTAGGGGACATAATCTGGCTGCTTTCTGGAGGTTTGGAGGAACATGGCCCTGTCTGTAAGGAATCCTTTACTTGAAGTGTGGGACCTAGACTAAAAGAATCCAGTACACATTTCTGAGGTTATTTGCTTCACTTTTGTTAGGCTTTCACACATGAAGGAGACACCCATCCTGTTTAAGTTCTGGCCAGAGAGGCCAGAAGCTAACTAGAAATGAGCCAAATGGGTATGGCCTTCACACTCACACTTCACAGATGGTTTGTAATTGTTACATCTTGTACAGAAAAGGAAGGGAAAGGGCATATACTAGGGGGCCAGCTATATGGAGACACTTACAGAGAGGATGTGGTTATATTCATATATTCTTTAACATCATGGACACTGAAGTGCAGAGATGTTAAGTGTTTTGCCTAAGGCCTTACAGATGTGACATTGGACCCACTCTATCTGACTCCAGAGTCACGCGGTTTACCTAAGTAAACTTCTTTATAGTAGTTTTATATTTCATATAGTATAGAGTTCCAGAAAAATTGTGAAAATAGTACAGAGAGTTTGCATATGCCCCATACTGTTTCCTCTATTATCATCACTTTACTTACTATAGTGTGTTTGTCACAATTAATGAAGAAATATTGATGCATTATCATAAGGCCCGTATTTATTCCAGTTTCCCTAGTTTTACCTAATGTTTTGTTTTTGTTCCAGATTCCATCCGGAACACCATGTTTACATTTAGCTGTCATGTCTCCTTAGGCTCTTCTCAGCTGCTCCATTTTCTCAGAATTTCCTTGCTTTTGATGAGCTTCAAAATTTTGAAGAGTACTGGTCAGATGTTTTGTAGAATGTCCCTCAACTGGGATTTTACTTATGTTTTTCTCATGATTAGATTGGGATTTTGGGTCTTTGGGAGGCAGACCACAGAGGTAAGATGCCATTCTCATCACCTCATGTCAAGGGTACATGTTATCAACATGACTTATTACTGTCAATGTTGACCTTGATCACTCAGATGAAATAGTGTTTGTCAGGTTTCACTGCACAGTTACACTTTTTTTCCTTCTTTTCTATACTGCATTCTTTGAAAAGTCACTACTTTTAAAGAAAAAAACTCCCATATTTCAGGATAGGAGTTATATTCCACCTCCTGGTGAACAAAGTATGTATACAAATTATTTGGAATTAATCTGCATGGGAGATTTGTCTGTTCTCTACATTGATTAGTTATGTAATCATGTGTTTATATCAGTATGGACACAGGATATTTATTTCATATTTTAGGTTATAATTGAATAGTACTTGATTTATTTTATTGTTCTTTGTGCTGGCTCTTGGCCTCTTTTGATATATTTTCATCATTGTGGGATTTTTTAAGTATTTACTTATTTTTTGGCACTACAAGATACTCCAGGCTCATCTTCTATATTTTTTGACCCAGACCTGGAAGTAGCTATTTCTTCAGGAACTCCAGAACCTTTCATTGGACACTGGTCCTAGAAAACAAGATCTGGATGTTGGGTGTGCTCATTGCTACCAGGGTTGTGTTGCTTATAGGTCAGCTCAGCTGACAGAGTAAAGGCATATATATGTGTTTACTAACCTGTTTATATACACATATCTATAAATATTTTGAATGTAACTATTAACATTCAGGGGTTTTCAGTCCTGTTTGATATACTTGAAGTGGGCAGGGAGGCACAGGTGCCTCCTGCTACAGGGCTTTATGACTTGATGGGGTGTCAGACAGGGGTGGGATTAAGCTAAATATGAACTTGCACTAATATCTCCTGATAATCTATTATCTCATAGATTGTTCTAGCCTTCTCTCATGGGTTATCTGTGACCTCCCCCTACAACAGGGAGATACCTGGCTTCCACCATCCTCCATTCATTTCCTTAATGGTTCAGTTCCAGCATACAAATATAGTGGATTCAGAATTATTAACCTTCTTAAAAATTTATTTTTACAAAATTCTAGGATAACTGACATGCAGTGTATATTAGTTTCAGGAGTACAATATAGTGATTCAATAACTCTATACATTACTCAGTGCTCATCTTGTACCTCCGTGGGAATACATTTATCAATGAGAGTACATTGCTTTGTGCAGTTTCTTTTGCCTTTAGTTTTACATACTCCATCAGTTCCAAGGTAACTGAAGTCAACACCTTTCCCTCAATCTTCTTCAGTGAAAAATTTGTAAATACAATAAGGCTTTTTGGGGCATATTTGCATTTTGTCCACAGATCCTTTGGCATCTTAAATTATTTTTTTTTTCACTTGCATACTTAAAGTTCACTCTTTGTGCTTTAAAGTTCTAGAAGTTTCGATAAATGCATAGCCATGTAACCACAATTATACTATCATACAAAAATAGTCTGACTATCCTAAAAAATGCCTTGTGCTTCATCTGTTCAACCATATCCTCCCCACTGCCCCTAAACCCCTGGCAACCACTGATCTGTTTATCATCTCTATAGTTTTGCCTTTTCTAGAATGTCATATGAATAGAATTAAACAATGTGCAACCTTTCAAGCTGGCTTCTTTCACTTAACAGTAGGCATTTAAGATCGCCCATGTACTTGTATGGCTTCATAGCTCATTCCTTCTTATTGCTGAATAGCATTCTTTTGTATGAATGCACCATAGTTTGTTTATCCATTCACCTACTCATGGACATCTTGGTTGCTTCCAGTTTTGGAAAATTACGAATAAAGCTGCTATAAACATTTGTATGCTGTTTTTTGTGTGGATCTAAGCTTTCAAATCAGTTGGGTAAATACCAAGTGGTGCAAATGTTGGATCGTATGGTAAGACTATGTTTAGCTTTTTAAGAAACTAAAAAACTATCTTCCAAATTGGCTGTACCATTTTGCATTTATACTAGCAATGAAAGAGAGATCCTGTTGCCCTGCATCCTTGCCAGCAGTTGGTATCACCAGTTGTTTGGATTTTTGCCATCCTAATAAATGTGTGGTGGTATCTCATTGTTGTTAAACTTTGCATTTCCCTAATGACAATTGATATTAAATATTTTTTCATATGCAGTCTCATGCATATTTAAACTATACTTTCTTACTAGTGGTTGGGAAGGGACTCTGTGGCCAGCTGGTTGAGCTACATTTAGCAAGATTGGTATCTGGACATTCAAATTAGTTTCCAAAGTTTGGAGCAGGTAATGAGGATGTGTTTCAGAAACTGGCAACTAGATGAAGGCATCTAGACAGGTGAACAATGGCTATGGTAGTTGCACCATGCTGAGTACAGAGTCAGGAATCTGGTAGGCAACAGGTACACATCATTTCAGGGCTCTGTCCCATCTCTTCCCCTTGCACTAGATGCACTTACCACCCCCTCTTCCTTTTCCTTCTCCTTCTTAGCAGCTTTATTGAGGTATAATTGCCATATAAGAAGTTGCGCAAATTTGAGGTGTACAGTTGGGTAAATTTTTCATGCATATATACTTATGTAACCATCACCATGATCAAATAATGAACATGTATATCACCTCCAAAAATTTCCTCAGGCCCTTTTATAACATCTCCCACCTACCCCTTCTCTGCCCCTCCCCACAGACAAGGACTTGTTTGCTTTCTGTGACTACAGATTAGTTTGTATTTTCTGTTTGTATTAGTTTGTATTTTGTATTAGTTTGTATTTGTACAGATTAGAATTTTATACAGATGAAATTATGCAGTGTGTTCTCTCTCCCTCTCTTTGGCTTATTTTACTCAGCATTTTGACAATCAGCCACGTTCTTGTCTGTATCAATAGTTCATTCTTTTTAATCGCAGAGTAGTATTGTATTGGATGAGTCATGCCACAGTTTTTTTACCATTCACTTACTGATTGACACTTAGGCTGACTCCAGTTGGGGCTCTTCCAAGCAAAGCTTTTATGACCATTTGTGTGTAAGTCTTTCTATGAATGTATGCTTTTATGTCTTTTGTGTAAACACCCAAAAGTGGAATGGTTGAATCATATGATATGTATGTTTAACTTTTTAAGAAACTGCCAAACTGTTTTCCAAAGTGACATTTTATATCCTTACTAGTCGTATAAGAGACTTTCTACTCCTCCATATCTTTGTTAAAGCTCAGAATAATTATTTGCTTTAAATTTTAGTCATTATGATACTGGTATCTCATTGTGATTATAACGTTAAACACCTTTTCATGTGTTTATTTGCCACCTGTATATCCTTTTTAGTGCAATGTCTGCTCAAACCTTTTGTCTAATTTTTAAAATTGTCATTTTCTTTCTTATTAATGAGTTTTGAGAGAACTTTATATATTCTAGACACAAGTTCTTTATCCTAGATATGCTTGTTTACTTTTTAAATATTTTCTCCCAGTCCGTAGCTTGTCTTTCCATTGTTTTAGCAGAGTCTTTTGAAGAGAGAAGTTTAAAATTCACATGAAGTCAAATTTATCAATTTGTTCTTTTATGGATCATGATTTTGGCTATGTATCCAAGAAATCGTTGCCTAATCCAAGGCCACAAATACTTTCTTTAATCTTTTCTTCTAGAAATATTATGGTTTTAAGTTTTACACTTAGGTCCACAATAAATTTCAAGTTAATTTTTGTACATGGTGTGAGGTATGGACCAAGGTAAAATTTTGTTTGCATGTGGATATTCAGTTGTTTCAGCACCATTTGCTGAATAGACTGTCCTTTCTCCACTGAATTAACATTGTCAAAACTCAGCATGATATTTGTCCAAGACCAGTGGTCTATATTTGTGTGGGTCTAATGCTAGACTATTCTGTTCCACTGAGCCATTTGTCTATCTCTATTCCAGTGCCACACTGTTTTCATTTCTAAAGCTTTGTATAAGTCTTGAAATTAGATAGCATCAATCCTTCAACTTTGTTCCTTTCTTTTAGCATGTACACTGCTATATTGCCATCACTTATGACACAATGGTCTCACTTGGTAGACCAGAAGCCCCATAGGCAGGAAGCATGACTAACTCATTTTTTAAAAATTAAACTAGACCATATTGACCCCCTTACTCAACGTTTCTACTGGCATCAAGTCTCACTTACGCAGGGACACATCATAGTGGGACTTATTGACCAAGGCAAGGACTTTGGACATTATTCTATCTCTTCAGTTTCATTCATGCATGTCACTCTTCAGCCATCCTGGTCTCTCTGCTGCTCCTGCACACATACCACACACATTCCCATCTCAAGGACTTGGCACTCCCTTCTGCCTGCCTGGACAGCTCTTGTCCTGAGAGTCACATGGCTCACCCCTTCTTTTCACTCAGGTCTCTGTTCAAATGTGTCCATGTAACCAAGGCCTTTCCTAACTACTTCCTCTGGAGTGCCTTTTCTGTCATCTCTATTTTCTCACCCTGATTTAGTTTGCTTTAGAGCATTCTCCTTTAGGTGACAAGACACTTTTTATTATATATTTATTAGTTTCCTTGAAGTCTGTTTCCCTCACTAGAACAGTGAAACCTCTGTGAGGGAAGGATTTCTGTATGCCTTTTTTTATCCTTTTTTTCCTGCATATCCAGCATTTGGGACTGAAGCTGGCACAGAGTAGATACTTAAAAAAATAAAGACTTATAAGTCATTCTTTAGTACAGTGCCTGGTGGATAGGAAAGTATGTAGAAAAGATATAGCAAAGCAAGTCTGACTGCTATCCTTAGGAAGATCTGTGGGCAGGATTGGCCCTTGACTGGTATCTGGGAACTTGTATTTCAAGTGGGGTCCCGCCATCCCTAGAACTGATGAGAGTGTCTCACTGTGCCTTAACCATTTGTACAAACAGTGTAGTTTATGCTGAACACCTGTTTTTCCCCCTGAGAGACTTGATTCTGATACATGCTAAGCAGAGGGTACCTATGTGACCAGCTTCCAGTAAAAGCCCTGGACATCAGGGCTCTAAGGATTTCCCTGGTAGACAGCATTTCACATGTGTTGTTGTAATTCCATGCTGGAAGTATTAATCTGACTCCATAAGTGAAAGACTCCATAACTAGAAAGACCCTTAGAAGCTTATGCCTGGCTTCCTCTGGACTTCACATCATGCACCTTTTCCTCTTTGCTGATTTAGCTTTGTATCCTTTCACTATAGCAAATCAGAATCATGAGTATGACTATTCTGAGAACTGTGAGTAGTTCTCCTAGTAAGTTGCTGAAACTGACTCTAGGGACCCTCAACACAGAAAAGAGGTTTTAGATTTTTTAAAATGAAAATTAAACAAATAATCAACATTAAGGAGCTTTAGCAGCAAGAGACAGGCCCCCTAGTCACAGAGACTGGGCTCAGGAGCAGCTCTGCAGTCACTGGGAGTCTTTGGGATACAAGTGAGACCATAGTGTAAGATGATATAGGGCACTTTCCAGGGGGCTGGATGTTCTGAAACAATAGTACAGTGAGTGTGGCTGTTGGTTGCACATCCTATATTGAAGATTAAGGGTTAGTTCATGTAAAATGAGAGCTTTACATGTGAGATATCATTTTGAGAGCAGTATGTGCTAGCTCTGTGCTAAGCATTTACTAGGTAAACTTCAATGTTGGTTTTGCCTAGCTCCTTAGCACTGCACTGTGGATTTTGGGTCTTCAGGCATCCTTCATAGGGGCCACATTTGCACTGGAGGCTGAAATAAGGATTGAGGGTTCCAGCTGTGAGTCCTGGCTGCTGCCCTGACATCTCCTCCACTTCATGGGGTTGCACTCCATATGAACAGAAGTCTGGGTCTTTCCAGAACCTCAGCTATTCTAGGAATCAGTGTAGTAACTCATACCTCTTACATTGGTCCCCATATCAGTTGCCCCTTCCCTCCTTACCCTCATGCTAAGCTCCATGAATGGGCTGTGTCTTCTTCTTTCAATTAAAATTTAAGTGTCCCCATACAAAATCTTCATATAGGCTGGTTTAATTTTCAGCACTGCAGGAGGAGTTAGGGACACAAGATCTTATGCGGTGATGGAGCTGAATCGAGGGAGGGGACAACTTCTCAATTAGATGGCTTGGGGGCCAAGGTGTCTTCATCTCCCCAAGGTTGTTCTGTGTGGTGGTCAGCAATGGCTAGTTCTCTTCGATCTCTTTTTCTGCCCCAAGGACTGAGAAACCCTTATATTGAGATGACAGAGCCAACAGATCCAAGAATAAAGGATCACAAATTTGCTGTATAGAGATCCAGATGCCCTGGAATAGCCCTCAATCCTGAGACAGATGTTTGCAAGAGAAAAAAAAAAGTTTTCAGGTGTGATTATGCACAGATTATGTTACCCAGCAGAGCCCATCCTACCCTAAAATACCTATTTTCTCTGTCTGTCCTGCTCTTTGTCCTCTAGCCTCCATGTCACCTTCTTAAACTGTGCTATCTTATAATCATTCAATTGCCAAATTTTAGCTATTTTGACCAAATTTTCCATTAACCCCTTTGTCATAAGGATTTAAGATAGGGATTTTGTTATGGGGGGAGGGTTAGGAGGGTACATTTTGTTTAATTAGTACTAAAAACTTCTAAAAAATTACAGATTACATTTCTCTGGTCCTCTGAATGACAGTCCTTAATTTGTCTACAAAGCAGTTGTACGCTGGTGTGTCAGGCTGTCCCCAAGAATGTCACTGTGCTACAGAGGACAGCTTTCTCTCTTTGCCATTTGTCTACATTACTGATTCATCCATCATCTGTTCACATTATCCGTCCATCAACCATCCAGAGTGGGGAAATGCGCCATCACCAAATTTGGTTCGTCTATTTTAATGTCTTCTTTCTTAGCCCATTTTTCAGGGAGCTCCTTTTCAAATGCTAACAACCTTAGATTAGCTTTAATAGCCTCTCTCATTAATTGTCTGACCAGAGTAAAAATATGTCTTGAGAGACAGATTTTACTTCCACATGCCTCTGATAATGTCAAGGCACTGTGCAGCATCTTTAAGATTGCAGCCGACCTCAGAATACAAATTGTTCTTTCAGAGGTATTTGACTCTGTTCTTAGAGTAACTGTAATCTCAGCATGTCAATTTTGACATTTTAGTTAGTAGGCACTGCACATTTTTTATAATGTAGGGAATTATTAATGGTATGTAAGAAGAGACACAGAAATATCACCCAATGCCATTTACATCTATTCCATCAAAAGGATGGGCAACCATCCATCATGGAGGGTTTAAGTGCCCTTCTGCCAGGGGTAGAAACAGAGACAGCAGGAGCAGTATTAACTAGACGACCCCTTAAGGCCCTGTTCACTTTTAGGAGCTATAAACTATTGTATTTCAGAGCTAGAAGTACCATTTCAGATAATCTTTTTACATACGAGGAAACTGTGTCCCACTGGGGCAATAACAGCTGTTATGACGAGGCTGAGTCCAGAATCTGGGTTTTCATTCAACATTCAGTGACTTTGATCACCCATCATGTGCCAGGCTGGGGCTAACACCGTAAAAAGAATAGTTTTCCTTACCACATGGGGCTCATCCCTACTCTTTCATTCGCTTCTCCCTATATCACAACAAATTGTTTCAAATTTGGAAATGGTTTTGCTTCTAGACCATTCTTAACTCTGAGATGCAAGAGTGACCTAATGTTTTTGCACTCTGATATTCTTCTCTCAAAAAAATTCACTTTTTTAGATTTTTCCATCTCATCTTATTTATCAATGCTGAAGCTCAATCCTTAACTCCTTGTTGCATCAGTGGGTTTCTCATATCATCTTTATAGATGAGAAAACAGACTCAGAGAGCTGAAATTACATGCCCATTTTCCAGAACTAACAAGTATGTGAGTTGCAATTCCATGCACATCTGGCTGATTCTAAAGCCTTCACCATCTTCTCTTTAAACTCCTTTAATATTTTAGTTGCATATTCTGGGGGCACTACTTTCTAGAAAATCATACTAAGTAGAGAATCTCCTTCTTAAATTCTTTTTTCCCCAGGGCACTTTCATTTGTTTTGAACTTTGGGGGAAAAGATTCAATAAAATTTTAGGGGTATTAACTCCTCTCAAGGTAGAAAAAGATGATTTCAAGGTGGAAGAGCAGTGGGTGTCAGAAGCCTGGGATCCTAAGTCTGTGAGTAGGAAGGATGACCAAGAAGGTCAGACTGTTTGAGGACTACCCTTAGTGAGTGAATTCTGAATGGCACAATGGGGCTTGTGGCTATGGCACCAAATAATTCCATATTCAGTGCAATGGAATCCCCATTTGTGTTCTTAAAAAATTAAAGCAGTTTTATGGATATTAAATGTTTAAGTGGCTCCAGCAGCTAGAAAGAAAAATCGTCTTATGAATAAAACAGGCCAATGCCTGATTGCTTGCATGGAAAGTATTTGAAAAATGTGTTTGCAGAGTTCAGGGCTTGGCAGCTTTTGTTTTATGGTGTGCAGTGATAGGAGGCAATGGATGAATGAATATATAAATGATTTTAGGCAAACCACAGAATGTAAAAATTGTGGGAGGGGAATTAAATTTACTTCAACATGTTTTTCCTGAGCACTTATTATGAGCTCAGCAACACACAGGGCTTCTGGACCGTGCAGAAGTAGCCCCTGGTATGGTGTGTGACTTCATTCTTCTGTCGTCCGTGTATTAGCTAGGATGACACGAATGTATTTGGCTGTGTATCACATGAATTCCAAAATTCCAATGTCTTTAACACAGTGGAGTTTTTAAAAATCAGGTTTATTGAGGGATGATCTATACATAGCAAAATTCACCCTTTTTAAGCATACAGTTCAATGAGCGTTGACAAATGTTTACAGCTATGTACTCACTATTACAATTAAGATACAGGACATTTGCATCACTCCAAAAAGTTTCCTTGTGACCCTTTAGAGTTAGTCTTCTTAACCTCCAGAAACTTACAGACACTGCTTTGACTTATGTTCTTGTGGTTTGCCTTTTCGAGAATATTATATTAATATTATGTTAAAGCTAATATATTAATTAATATGCTAATAGACAAATTTGGTATATACTCTTTTTTGTGTCTGCCTTCTTTTACTTAGCATGATGCTTTTTGAGATTCATTCATGTTGTTGAATATAGCATTCCTTTCCATTGCTGAGTAATATCCTTTTTGACCTGCCACACTATATTATCCATTTACTAGTTAATAAACATTTGGAATGTTTCCAGTTTTTAACTATTATGAATAGAACTTGTACGAATAGTCATGTATAGATATTTGTGGGGATAATAAAATAAATTTTAATTTCTCATGTATGTGTTCAGTATGAGTTTTCCCAATGGATAGACTGCCTTTTTTTCCTGAATGGTAATTTGAGGATCTAGGCTTCTTTCGTCTTCTGGCTCCCTAGCCATGTATGGGCCTTGGACCTTTTTGTTTCTAGTCATTGGAAGGGGAAGGGAGTTGGTTATTACTACTCCAGCCCAGTAAGGACATAGCTCTCTTGTGCTTCTATTATACTGGTGAGAAATAGACTTGTGGCCACCACAGGATGCAAGGAGTATCCCATGAACAACTCTGTATTATGGATAGGGGTGCATGGAGTTTTGATTGATCAATATCTATTGATAGCACATTTTTTTCCAGCAAATATTTATCAAGAGCCTACCAAATATCAAGCACTGTGCTAGGTGCTACAGATCAAGCAATGACAAAACAAACAAACAAACAAACAAACAAACAAACAAACAAACAAACAAGAAACCACCAAACCAAAAAGTCTAACTCTTATCATCTTGAGTTTATAGTCTGGATAGTTTTCAGGGAACTACAGTGTGTTTTTATGTCCAGAAAAATGTCAAAGGAGTAAATGTGTTGTATCAGAATGAATGGGATATGGGATAGGTACAAGAATTATAAAACAAGTGAGGGAGAAATCATGGCAAGTGGGTCAGGAAATCTCCTTGGAGGAGGGAAGATTTCATCTGGCCCCTTAAGGATGTTGGAAATGTAGACAGGTGGCTGGTGGGGGCGGCAGGGGGGAGAGTGGGAATTTCAAAAGTGCTAAATGATGAGAAAAAGGGAATGTTAGAAGCAACATACTTTAGGTATGCCTTTCTAGAGGCGAGTAAAGAAATTTACTCCAAATTTCCTGCTTTGTTAAGATGTCCACACACTGACCTTTAGGCCACAGCACAAAGCTCATTTAAGTTGTTCTCTACAGAAGTTCTATTCCATTTCACTATTTTAATGACTGCTGTTCTGTTTTATTGATGGTGATTGAAAGTTTTAAAATGTGGAATTGCATACCCCGTGGTGGTGAAGTTTTTCATAAATTGAATAAGTAGTCCTATCGCCTAGTGGGTGTTTTCTAAATATTAATAGAATTGAATATATTAAGATAGCAGGAAGAAAGTTGCTATTCTTTCTTTTACAGAACATTTTGGAGAAAGATCGTGCTGATTACAAATTAAACCATTGACTGTTTAAATCTAGAGATTTCTGAATATGGTTGACCTAATATGTCATGATACTATTCTAGATTTGGTGTGAGACACAGAAATATCTGATAGGTAGATACTTCAGGCAGGATAAGATGTAATATAGGAAATTAGATGCTTATAAAATCATTCAAACAGCTGTAGAAGCAGCAATCTGGGGCAACTGCTATAGCTTTGATCTGGAAAGTAGGAAACTCCTGCTTCTAGTGTAGCCAAAGCTGCCACACCCATGGCACAAGCAGGTGAGAAAAAGTGTACCCTGGAGTTCAGACACTAGTGCCCTCCAGGGGCACCTGGGTGGCTCAGTCAGTTAAGCGCTTGACTCTTGGTCTTGGCTCTCTGGTTGCGATCTCAGGGTTTGTGAGTTTGAGCCCCGTGTGGGGCTACATGCTGACAGTGCAGAGTCTGCTTGGGATTCTCTTTCTCTGCCATTTCCCAACTTACGTTCTCTCTCTCTCTCTCTCTCTTTCTCAAAATAAATAAATAAACTTAAAAAAAAAAAGAGAATGCTCCACCTCTGCTTGCTTTCTAAAGATCACATGATTTTATCTTACCCTCAGAGCCTATGTTTCATCTACATTCTTAGATCTAAGGAAGTCTACAAAATGTAGATTTTAGTCTTTCAATGCTTGTGATTTAGGGCAAACAGAAGGGGATGGCCATCATTACTAGGCACTAGTTGATAATACTCAGTGCAATGATCATATTTATTTTTCTGATTCCCTCAGTTCTGTCTTCCTTTATGGCAGTTAAAGAGAAAGATTTTTATACAGAAATATCATAGAAAAAGAGATATTGAAGACATTATTATTATTATTATTATTATAAATATGAGAGTTCTTATATTCATATCTCATTACATTTTTATAAAAATCTGTATTAACTGTAACAGCCATGCTTAGTTTCCAGATATTCTGCATCCTGCACACACTGGACTTCTTCCTCATGGCCTCTCCTGTGCTTCTCACACATCTTTGCTGTCTCTTCCTCCCCCAATTTTAAATCAACAATTAGGGAGCTATAAATATATTTCACTGAAGATTAAGTTGTATGATGGGGAAAAAGATTCTTATTACATCCTACTTAATAAAATTGCTTGTTGGATCCCTCCGTCTTCCCATGATTTCCTCTCCCCAGTCTCCTTCTCTCCCTGGGGACCTGAGAAATCATCTCCTTTGTGTCAAGGAGTGTACTTAACACGCTCTGCTTACCTATCTACACTACTCAGCAAAACAAACCTGGGTAGTTAGCAGAACTGTCACTATCAATTGTCCCTCAAGCATGGCCTTTTGCCAAGAAGGTGGATGGGTAATGGACAGAGCATTTTTTTACTTTGTACCCCAAGTGGTTTTCAAAGTAATCACCCAACAAAGTGGTATATTCTTATAGAGAAAGTCTATCATAAGTAAATACATTCTAATTCTTTTATTGCACTTACTCTTTTCCTCCTAGAACAAGGGTCTGATAGTCAACATTTTAGAGAAATTATTACGAACTATAATTAATTCTACACAAAAAAATAATAATTATACAGCATAAATCTCTTTTGGCATGAAGATTTTTAAAGTATATGTTAATTAAACAAGGTACTACAAAATATGATTTAACTAAGATACTGTGACATATTTATATTTAATGCTTTTTCAGATTTAAAGCACTTTTAAGTCCCTGATCCTATTTGAACACTACTATCATGTTATAAATACACAGGTTTTATGTTTTTACTAAAATGATGTGCTTTGTAGTACTGAGTTCTGAGGCTATAAAAATTGTGGCCAACTTATTTTCTTTGTTTTTTATTATGAAGCATCATGAGGAATGTTCTCTCTCTCTCTCTATATATATATGTATTTCTTCTTTATATATTGTATTTAATAATCCTGGCTCTATCCAGGCCCATAAAAATAATGATAATAATAAAAATACCCAACTTGGAGTGTCTGCTTTGTACCATTTGCTTTATAGACATTATTAGAATCCTCAATACATTACAAGATAGACAATGCAGTATATGTATATACATGTGGAGGATTATTTAACTTACCCCAGACCAGAAAATCAGTAAATACTGTGAATAGCATTCAAACCCGGATTTTTTGCTCTTTCTTGTCTGTCTTATTTCTTACCCTATAAACAGAATCCAGAACCTCAGTGATTCAATGAAGTTTAACAAGGAGTTATTGGGTGATAATAATTGTTACCTATCATGTGGGGTCCACTTCAAAATGAAAATGTAAGGCCCTTTGTTAAACTGTTAAGAATTTCAAGATGGTGGAAGCAGAGCATTACACTGAATGCAGGGTCCCGATGAGACCCATCGTGACTGCGCTGCTCACATGTCCGTAGCGCCAGCCCTGTGACAGCCATTGTGCCAGCCTCTGTAGATACATGTAGGAATAAGATGACATCCTTCTGTTTGGGGTTCCATCCTTCTGGTTCCAGGGGCTGTGGAAGACTTTCTTCTTTGCAAAGAGTCAACATGCTCTTTCAACTATCCTCAGGGGTGACAAATCTTGTCTTTCTGAGGGATAAGGTTCCTTGAAATAGCCAAATTCACATTGCTACAGGCTTTGTCAATAACTTGAGAGAACAGTCTGGGTAATTAGTAATGAAACCTTCAGTTGAAAACAAAATGTGAGTCTAAAGAAGGAAGCTTGATTTTCTTGCAAGGCCCTGACCTAATACTGGATATCTGGTTCAATAAAAAGGCTCCAGAAATATTGGCAACCATGAAACATTCTCAGAATAGACAGACTGTATTGAAAGCAGTGTTGATTTGGTCCCTGCAAGTAGGCGATAGAAGTTGAAAAATACTATCAGTTTCAACACCTTAAAATCACACTTATGTGGTTGGTGATTGTTACTGTGGTGTTTTCCTTTTTTTTAAAAAAAAATTTCTCCTTAGCACTACGCTTTGTGTTAACCAACTAGTCTGTTTTCAAGTTCATTAGAGACTGGTCTTACTGCAAATGACTAGTTCAGGAATAAAGGTGAATGCATGAATCCTGGGCAAATATAAAATGATAGAGTTGGATACCAGCCTTTGAAGTCGTCTGGGCTTTGGAGACCGTCTCTTTCTCACTAACGAGGTTGTGAGGGTCAAATGCAACGTGTTTGGTAATGTGCCTTGTAAAGTGGAAAACTAGAAAAATATAAGGAATTATATGGCCTCTTCTCATTTTACAGAGAACAAAACTCATCTCTCTGGCCTGATCGTCTGTCTTCTGACTCTCTGCTCCTCAAGGTCAAGCTTTTATTGGCTGGGTCCTGCTCAACAGCCGCTGCTGGGGCGCTTAGTTATAATGCAGCCACTATCTCCTCACCACTACAGGAGCGGGGCCCTGTTTATTTTCTGGGTGATGAATGGGACCTGCCTAATCCTTTGGCTTCCCCACTTTCTTTCCCTGAGTTAGAGGCTGGATGACTCACATTTATAGATTAGGTCAGCTATGAACTGGATGTGTACTGGGACAATGAGATGAAGAATGGCCTCAGTTATTCTAAGGTTTATTTTCCCAACCAGGCAAGGGAGAACAGTTTCTCCAAGTAGGTAGGACCATCATCAGTAGCTCAGGCAGCTGTCAGTTTTAATCAGCCTGTGATGCAGTGTTTGTCTATAAACAACTACAACCTGAGTCTCATGCCAGCCCAGGGAATCCCCAAATACACCGTCACTCCAGTTATGAGGTCCTCTGTTCTCTCTTACTCTCAGCCTCTTTTTCTCTTTATATAAACACTTTGGCTAAAGCAGCTAGTGGACTGAATAACCAAGACCCTTCCTCTGTTTACTTTATGGATTTTCGAATGTGTGTGTTCCTCCTGTGTGTGTGTGTTCCTGTGTGTGTGTGTGTGTGTGTGTGTGTGTGTGAGTGTGGCTATGATTGTCATGGTCTGAAGAAATGCATTATTGTTCAATCAGTTAAAGGAAAGGAAAAAAATCTCTCCCTACCATCTTGCTATTTATTTTGACATTAATTTTAGGCTTATTCATTATTGTTAAGATATCAAGATTGGAATTCCTGAGAGGAAAATGCAAGGTCAATTGATTCAACCTTAAACAATTAGAGAATTTATATTATTATTATTATTTTTTAAACAATAAAGTCTGGTCCACAAGAAGTCTTACCATCATTTTACAAGATTTTCCCCCAAACAATCCTATATTTGTGAAATTACTCTTCTATAGCTTGAATCAATACTTTAGTTTTTTATTTTCTAAATAGGGTTCAGTTCAGTACCTTGAGTTTTTAAATACTTCATCTTTGTTATGAAGGATTCAGATTACATCAAGTTGGAAATCTTGGCTTTGAGGAGTTGTTTTTTAATAGGAAACAACTGGCTGAATGACCTCCTCCTTTTCTCAAATAAACTGATTTCTTAGGCTATCCTGAGAGTTTTATTTCTCTTTGATTTCCCTCACCAGTTTTTATCTTATCTCTCTGGATAATCAAATCCCCATAAATGTAAAAGCCTTCTCTTTTGAAGTTGCTACCATTGAGAACATGACAGCCCTCTTATCTCTCCCCCTGAACTGCTTCCTTAGTTCATGCCAAGATTCCATTGAAATATGTCTTTTCTTCTTCTTTGTTATGATTCAATGCTGATGTTACAGTGTGTATTTGGGGATATGATGTATATTTAACTCAAACTTGGGCATTTCAATAGTCTGAGTTAACAACCTCACTGATAAGGATTTTATGTAGATCAACCAATCAATCAAAAATATTCATTTAGCTGCTGATACGACTGGGAGCTAAGGCACATAGTAGGAGGCATATGAGGCCTGGTCTTTAGCTGCTTCTGAGAAAGGTTTCCATCCTATTACATTCAGTCCTAGAGGTTTAAACTGTGGCTCTAGGGCTCCAGGGGGGGAAAAAAAGGCTATTTGCTACTTTGCATCCCTTGTTATGCAGACACTCTACTTTGGGTCTGTTACAGCATCTTGACACAGTGTGACATTTGCTGGTGGTTGGTTCCCTTCCATATATAGACAACTCCTATTTATCTTTGGATGTTGAACAATTAGCACAGTGCATGGCCTATGCAATCAATCCCTGTGACTGAATGATTGATGCATGCCTAAATATTTTGCAAGGTCCACTTTTACCCAGTTCTGAGCTAATACTCACCGTTTAGAATCCTGTAAAATTCTAGTCCAGCATAATCCCTACCAGAGATTAAATTTGTGATTTTGTCTTTTTTTTCTAAAAAGAGGTGCCAGAGATTTTCCTGGGCTGCCTTTAAATAGAATTGGTCTAGCACACCCATCCTTCTCTCCTCCCTTACCCAAGGTAAACAAGTGTATATTTGATATTTTATTCTCCCTTGGAGAAACCAAGTTTTACTGTTCATCAAAGAGATGGCCTAAATTGATTTGGATTTCAGGGCCAAAGGAAGTAGTGTATGGATACTGAGAAGGATGGACAAGGAAAGACAGAGCTGTGTTCCTCATGATGGCAGATTCCTGAGGCCACTTGCTTTCTAAGCCTGGTTTGTAACCCATGAGTGGCTGGTGCCGGAGAGGGGGCAGTGCCACAGAAACAGTATCATGACAGTGCCCTTACCTCAGTGAAATGGCGGCCCCCACCCCCTGCTGTGTTCTGTGGACTGGCTCCCCTGGCCTGTGTGGAGCCACTTGTGTCTATGCTTTGAAGAAGGTGCCTGCTGATCGGTCATTCCTTCCATGCCTGAGGCTTGATGCAGACACATGTAAATCCCCCCAGTTGCTAAATTGTGAGTTCTGCTTTATCAAGGCTCTCTTCGAAAATACTTCTCACCAATTTCATCTTCCATATGTGACTCTGGGGCTGTGGTTTATGTCTCCTCTTCTGTGGGTGAAGGTAGTAACAATGGTAAATTTTGAGCTGGAAAGAGATAAGGCAAATGGAAACTCCTATTAAAATATGATCACCTCATTTTAATGGGACCAAAAGAAAGACTTTTCTCTGCAGTAGAATAAGCATATTTGTAAGGACATAAAATGCTCAGGTTCCCAGATGCTTCTAACAAAGGGAGTATTTACCTTTAATGTCTAGTACCATGAATATCCAGTCTGCAAATGTTTGCTGTCCTGTGTTTACTCTTCAGCACCCTAGTATTTTTTCATTTCCTATTCCTTTTATGATCACATCAGTTCACAAGAGAGGGTGTGAAGTTTGTTTCTCGCTGTTGATTGATGAAAGTTTAAACTGAGGGATCACTTCCAGGAGTGTCTGTATTTCAACAAGCACAGACCTGTAAACTAAAGAATTAGAGTTCAACAAATGAATTTCAAGCGTTGGCCAGTGAGGCCTAAGATATGTTGGAATTATTAGACCTTTTTGGCTCTCCTAAATTCTGGAATGTGGGAAATCATCTACCCCAACAGAATGGTTTGTAACATCGCTAGTCACAGCCATGTTATTTAAAGCTCTATTGACATTAAAATGAGTTTATATTAAGTATATCTGTGATAGCAAACCTCCATAGTAAAGAATTAGCCTTGAAATGGGTCTTTTGGGAAATGGCTGCCATAATGTTCCCATTCTCTTCATCACCATATCCAAGGGTTGGAACTGAAGCTGGGAGAGGTCCCCAAGATTGGAAACTGGTGTTTATGTCTGAACCCAGCTTGACTTCATAGGAGTCATGCTGGTTCTGAGGTGGAGGGACTAGGTGTCCTTCTTGCTGGTTCATACTTGGATCCCTCAGATTAGAGACATTAAAAATGGTGCAAAGGAAGGCAGAGAAGACTAGGAAGAGAAATCCTTACCTTGAAGTTTTAATCAACCCCTTTTTGTCCATTAAGTCACTAACAAGGGTTCCTTTCTTACTTTTTGGGATATCTCCAGAATGCTCCATTTGAACCTGTTCACTCCATCTGTTTTGTCTTTGTTAATAGAGTCCTGCAGGGATTTGGTTCTTGCTGTTGACGATCATCTTAGTTGGACCTGTAGCTTCCAGGTGGTCCTTCATACATGAAGGTCACTCCTTTAGCACACCAGCCCCAAATATCAGGCCCTCAATGTGTTTAGAAACCTGGATCACTACTTACCCAAATGAAGAGGTCAGACCAGAGGTGGGAAGTAGAATAAGACAGTTGTAATAGTTTTCTGTTGCTAAGTAATATACATATTTAGCAGCTTAAAACAACACAAAGTTATTATCTCAGTCTTTGTGTCAGGAGTTTGGGCATGGATTAGCTGGATCCTCTGCTCAGGGTCTCACCAGACTTAAATCCTGGTGTTGGCTGCAGCTGTAATCTCATTTTAGGCTCAGGATCAATTTTCAGGAGGGCTCACCTAATTGGGTTAGGCCCACCCATGATAATCCCCTTTTTGACTCACTCAAAATCAAAGCTTAATTACACCTGCAAAATTCCTTTACCTTATAATGTAACATAATCACAGGAGCGATATTCCACCGTATTCACTGATCCTTCCCATATTCAAGGGCAGGGGATTATGGAGTACATGTACATCAGGAAATGGCAGCAATCTTGGGGCCATCTTAAAATTCTGCCTACCACAGTAGTGAAAAGAGCATGATCCTGGGAGTCACACAGTCCTCAGTTCAAATCCTGCCCTTGGCATTTACTATCTGTTCGGTAATACCAGCATTCTCATACCTCACCTGTCACATGAGGCTCTCATTGCCTGCTGTGCAGTCTTATTGTGGAGACCTGAGGCAATGCATGTAAAGATCTAGCACAGCGAGTTTTCCATAAGCGGTGGTACCATAATAGGAAGGGAAGATGCTGGTCTTGGCCAAGGAGGAAGGGGGTGGAAGAGTGGAAGAACAATAATGTGGATATGTTATGAGCCTAATTACTACTGAAAAAATTTTCAAAGGCACTTGGAATATTGAGCAGCATCTGCAAGTCTATGTAAAGAGTGGGAATTCGCAAAGTGATAACTGGGTAGTTTCACATTTATGTTTATGTTTTCAATTAGTTCAGCCTAAACCACAAAATTCAAACAAAGAATATGTGAAATTCTGGCCCAGACCATGAAAACTTTAAGCATTTGATTACAGGGGTAGATAGAATGAAATGATTTTATTTTTGTAATAGAGTTTAATTTTTCTATTTGTAAAAGTAATATATGCAAATTATATAATTTGGGGCCTACGTATAAATATAAAGAAGACAAGTGAAATTAATTGTTTCCTTCCAGTCTTTTCTCCTTGCAAAATTTATGTTATATTATTAGTATCTTTCCAAAATACAATTACATATTCTTCTTATTTATCTTAACATTAGGTCATAGGCAGGTCTCTCCTTTTTGACAACTTTTAAATTAAAACCATCATTTTAGATGGCTGTCCCCTTCAGAAGTTGCAATTTTACATGAGTTTCTGTGATTATTTGATTAATGTCACTCCTTCCCAGCTAGAGTATAAATTCCATAAAAATAGGAACCAGGTCTCTTTTGCATCATTGTTGTATCCCTAGTACCTAATAGTACCTGGCATATGGCAGATAAACAATAAATATTTGTTGAAAGACTGAAAGGATAAATAAATGACTGTATCTTGTGGATGTGCTATAATTTACTTTGCACTCTATTCTTGTTAAACACTTTTTTCATTATTATAAATGAAGCTGTGAAGAACATGGCATATGAATCATTTTCCATGTGTAAATTGGTTGCTTCTTTTCAGAGTTTGGAACGCAAATTAATCCTCCAGTTCCCAAAATGCAATGTACGAGTACCCACCCATGAATATTATGTCATTACTAGAGGTGTTAAGACATAGGAAAGTCTCTATAAGTTTTTTGATGGAAGGAGATGGTTTCATTGTATTCTCTTGGTTTGCCGATTTTAATATAGGGCATACTGGCTATTGATGGCTAGTGATTAATAATAGGATTTGACAGGTAAAGCCCAAAGTTGGTAATCTGTGAAGATGTTCTGTGTTTCCCTGGTGACCCCCACATGCTTGTGTGGTATCTGGGTGCAGAAAAAGAGATCGTTTTATGACAAGACTATAGTAGGCAGAATTCTGAAATTGGACCACAAGATTCCATGATTTATCTCTAGAACCTTTGAATGTAATGAGCTATTACTACCATGATTATGACATGTTATATGGCACAGTTATCTTTAAAATACGGAGATTATCTGGGTGGACCTGATCTAATATCATGAAATCCTTTAAAAGAGAAAAGTCTTCTTGGGTTCATGGCAGAAGAGGAAGTCAAAAAGATTCAAAGCATAAGGTGCATATGATGTGTTGCTGGGGGCTTAAAGATGGAGGGGTCATCTGGATGATAGCCAGAAAGTCATCTGGATGATAGCCGGCAAGGAAATAGGGAACTCAGTCCTACAACCAGAAGGAATTGAATTCTGTCAATACTCTGAATGAGCTTGGAAGCAATTCTGCTCCGGCACCTCTAGATGAGGGCCTAGACTGGCCAATGACATGATTTTAGCTTTATGATATGTTGAAGATGGAACCCCAGTGATGCCATGCTGGACTTATGACCTGTAGAACTGTAAATTAGTAAACAGGTGCTTATTTCAATTCTCATTTTGTGGCATTTTGTTAAGATAACTAACTTGTAATAAATAACTAATACAAGTAGTTACTTTAACGTTAAGCCCAGTGAAGCAGACTCTCAGCAACATAAATTCTTCTAGATATTAGGTCAATCTCAAAATTATTTTTAATCTGATCTCTGTTCTTAATTATTAGAGGGTTGCAATATATTTTACCATTTTTCAGGGAAAATTACTGACTGCTATCTTCCTGAGAAATCTCCAATCATTCAATGTAAAATCTCTTACAATGTCTAAAGGTGCTACATTGAAAATAAAAAGGAAGTGTTTTGGGGATATCTGTTAATAGTGGAATACTGAAGTGGTTGTGCAAATCCCTGGCAGATAACAACCCATCTCCCATGGCTATGGCTGTGGAAAATGGTGGTGGGTTTCCTCCAGACTGATAGATTAGATATACTTAAATACTAAAGGAATAAAACTGGAAATTTTAAAGAGAAATCCTGGCAGCACAAGAATGCTGAAAGAATGAGACCCAGATTTAGAGCATAAAATTTCCAAATCTATGGCTGGCAGTTAACTAAACATGCCTTGGATGGGGGAGACTTCCAGTAGCATGGCAAAAAAGCAGGCAGAAAGTAGAGATAAATCTACTCTTGAAAGATAAATCTATGTGGAGCCATTTCTGTGAGTTCCATGCTTTTCTTAATTGAGTATATTTCCCAACTACGCACATACTGAGAGGTAGAAATGTTAAAGGATCAAAATACAGAGCCAAAGACTGACAGAGCAGCTAGAAATGCAAGGAATCCTTAGAATCAAGGGTACTACAGAAGGGTGAACTCTATTTCTATTCAAAATTGGTTGAGTGCAAAATTTCATAGGCAAAGAGGTACCCATGGGATTCGGGCTCAAAATGCAGTGGGAGTACATAAGAACAGGAAATAAATAGCTGAATATAGTGGGAGAAGAAGATGTTTGCAGTAACATTCTAGACAAAATAACTTCTTAACAACAAAAACCCAATAATTTTCAGAAGAACATAGCCAAATCCAGCATTGTTACAATGTATTACCTATAGTGCCCAATTTTCAACCAATATTACTAGACATCTATCACTGTGTAACAACTTTCCTCAAAATTTAGTGGCTTAAATAACAACAAAATATTTATTAGCCTATATGGCTAGATCTGGAAGTGGCATGGCTGTATGGTCCTCGCTCAGGGTTTCATAATGTCGCTGTCAGCGTGTTTGCTGGGTCTGCAGTCATCTGAAGGCATTATGGACTGCAGGATTCACTTCTAAGTTTAATTGCATGGTTTTTGGAATGTATAAGTTTAATCTAATTTCCAGTAACTCAGGTAGTGGAAACAAATCATGTTCATTGGATAGTCAAGAGTCAGTAATGAACATCAGAAAGCCTTGGTTCTACTTTTTTATAAAACTTTAAATCATGTGTTGTAACTTTAAACAGAGATTAAATTCATGTAAAACAGGTGTGTGTGTGTGTGTGTGTGTGTGTGTGTGTGTGTAATCTTCATTGGGATTGTAGAATTTAGTGATGTTTTGGTTTTTAAAGATTTTTTTAAACAGTTATTGAATGAATATATACCAACATCTAATCTAGAAATAGATTCTTGAGCCATAGTTTGATTTTATAATTTGAATCCCAATAATTCTGGCAATTAATCCCTGGAGTCTGAGTTTATGATCTCTTTGTTTATTTCAACATATTTTTAAAAAGTTTTTTAAATAATATTTTTACATGTTTATTTATTTTTGAGAGAGAGACAGAGACAGAGACAGAGAGAAAGAGAGAGAAAGCACAAGTAGGGGAGGGACAGAAAGAGACACACACAGAATGTGAAACAGCCTCCAGGCTCTGCACCATCATTGCATAGCCCAATGTAGGGCTTAAACTCACGAATCATGAGATCATGACCTCAGTTGAACTGACTGAGTCACCCAGGTGCCCCTAATTTTTTTTTAACGTTTATTTATTTTTGATAGAGAGAGACAGAGCATGAGTGGAGTAGGGTCAGAGAGAGAGGGAGACACAGAATCTGAAGCAGGCTCCAGGCTCTGAGCTTGAACTTATGAACCATGAGATCATGACCTGAGCCAAAGTCACATGCTTAACTGACTGAGCCACCCAGGAGCCCCTATTTCAACATATTTTGGAGAAGATCTCTGCTATTTATTGTGTGGCTGTATATAATTTCTCTGAGTCTCAGTTTCTACCTGCATAATATTGAGATAATATAGTATGCATTCATGGGATTGATATGAAGTTTCAATGAGGTATCATGTGAAATATCAGTGAGTGTGAAATACCAGCCTGCACAGGGTAATGACTCAACCAAGATTAGTCTCCTTTTTCAGTCTCCAAATCCTTATCATAGCTTTATTCTCCTGGTAGAGGTTTTCCTGTTTCTCAGATGTTACACAGCAATATAAAATAATTTTGGAGAATCACTGATCCCCTTATTCCATACCTAAATTATGCGTCCTTGAAGTCATTCAGAATCCCTCTTCTGGGAAACAAATGATATTAATGGTGGTTGTTATTAAATAGGATAAAGTAGGGAGTATTTATTCATTGGAGTATTTAAAGTAATACCTAGTAGGAGTTGAAATGACTGTTAATTAACTAAAAATGTTAGTTTTTCCACATTGTACTATATTTCCCCATGACTGCAGTTTTGGTATTGCATATCTAGTCCCTGAAAAATGTTGATGCTATCAGACATAACTGTCTTATTTCTCATCACCAAAGATGGTTGATTTGGATACAGTCAGATTAGAGTGTCCAACCCCTCTCTCCCACTGTCCCTGCACCCCCAAGACTGCTTCCATTCTGTTTGTCTTCTTAATTTCCTGAATCCTGTTGCCTCTTCATTCATTTCCATGACTAAGGTGTGAGTAACTAGATACTTAGAAAATATGTATTTATTTCCTATTCTTCAAGGATTACTCTTTTTTTTCCCTCCATGAAAAAAATGTTTTCTTTCTCCACTAACTCTTCTTATTGGAACACACATGTATGCACACATTAAAGCTCTATCCTCTGATCTCCCCCCAAAAATGTAGAAGAAGAAAATAAAGGTCAAGTGCCATGAATGAAGTTGAAATTCATCTAGAAAGACAAGAAATCATGCAATTGGTTCCCTAAAACCAATCCCCTGCCCTGATGATGATGTGAACATGAATAAAGGAAACAAAAATGTTGTCAGTGCCTCTCTGGTACTCGGAAACTTGTGTAAAGATTCAACCATGAAGCTGAGTCTAGAATTATTTCACAGTTGCCTTCCTCTTGTCTCTTTTCTTATTTCAGTTTTTTGGAAGGACTGATGTGTGGATGTAATTAACTTTTATAATATTAGAATTGTTCTGACCAATTTGTCTTTAAAATGTGATCCTGACTAGCTGGTTGATGACCCAGGGTATCTACAGAATGACATTTAATTTGGAGGACTTTACCAGTGCTTACAATCTAACTTCCAGCCATCTATAGGCTCAGAAGGCAGCTTTTGTCTCCACAGGAGGAGTGGCAGAATATCAATTACCAACTTGGTAGATAATGATGGAGGAACTTTATATGGAAAGAATTCATGTGTACAGGGAAACAAGAATGAAGGCGTCAAATTTCAAGAATGAAGAAAGAATTCTAAATATATCATGGCATTAAAACAATAATAACAATCAACTAACCAACAATTAAAACAGGTATTTAAAAAGGAAAAGGAAAATCTGAATGGCCCTCAGATTTCTTTGTAACATTAGATGCCACAAGAGAATGAAACAATGATTACAACAGTTCAATAGAAGAGGTTATATTCCCTTTCCCCCATTCTATCCTTAGCTAGGTTGTCATTTCATTTGAAAGCATGCAAGAATTCTGGACTATATCATTTATGCACATTTAAAAACAACAAAAATTCTTTAAAAAGAAAGAAAATAAATGAACTAGTTAAGATAAATGAATAGAACAGGAAAAGAACAGCAAAACAAATACAAAGGAGTAAGAACGACTCAACAGAGATTTAGAAGACAATTTTATAAGTTAGAAAACTTTAATATAAGTATACTTTATATTAAATTCCAAGAGCTTATTTTGTGAAAAACAATAGTATTGACAAAAGATTGTGTAATTTAATTAGATTAAAAAACACATATACACAATTAGCAATGACAAATATAAGCAAAATAAATAAATTATATAGAAATAATTTGTAAGATTCTAGGCTATTAAACTTCAAAGTCTCATTAAAATATATGATTTTGTGACAAATTACCAAACTGGCACAAAAGAAAATAGAAGGTATCAATATCAGGAACTCTAAAATAAATCAAGAGATTGTCTGAAGAATGAACCCCAGGAAAGATGTCAGCCTGGATGGTTTCACCAGTGCCTTATGGTCCTTTAAGAGATAAATAATGCTGATATTATTTAAACTTTACAGAACACAGGAAAAGAAGACCCTTGCTATAATTTTATTTATTTTTTTTACATGGGTAGTGTAAGCCTTGCAGCCAAAACTTGAAAGAAATGGCAGAGAATAAAAACAAACAAAAAACTTGAATTCTTTTATACATAAAACAAAGATCTTAAATAATATATTAGAAATACAAATCCAGCAGTATATTCAATGAATAATTCACTATGACTAAGTAGAATTTATTCTAGGGAAGCAAGTATGGCACAACATTAGTAAATCTATTAATATAATTCATGATATTAGTAGGTTAAAGGAGAAAACATTTTCATAGCTGTCAAATATGCATTTGATAAAATTTAACATTATGATTTAAGAAACAAAATCTTAGACTTTAGGAACAGATGTATCTGTCTTGAACACAAGTGAGGTTGGGCAATTGATCTCAAGTGAATATTAGTTCCCAGTTTACTAAAGATACACTAGATTAGATGAGATCAGATGAAATAAATCAACAATATCTAATGTCATTCTTACTATTTAGCATAGTTTGGAAATGCTATTTATGCAAATAGAAATGAAAATAAGAGCAAATAAAAGAAGTACAAGGATTGGACAGAACAAAGTCATTATTTATGAGAATTATAATGATATCTGAATGAAAAACTAATACAATCAACTGAAACCACCTATTGGAAGTAATAAGAGTTCAAAAGATTTCAATAATTGTTTTTTTTTAATTTTTTTAACGTTTATGTATTTTTGAGACAGAGAGAGACAGAGCATGAACAGGGGAGGGGCAGAGAGAGAGGGAGACACAGAATCTGAAACGGGCTCCAGGCTCTGAGCTGTCAGCACAGAGCCCGACGCAGGGCTCGAACTCACGGACCGTGAGATCATGACCTGAGCCGAAGTCGGACGCTTAACTGACTGAGCCACCCAGGCGCCCCTCAATAATTGTTTTTTTAATAACTTTTTTACCATGTAACACCTATCATTAACTAGAAAATAAATTGGAAAGCAAATCTCACATATAATAGCACCAAGATGAACAAATTACCTGGGAAAAACTTAACATGTCCTGAAGCCAAAATGGAATTCTACTATGTGGCTGTGTCCACCTTTGGGAAAAGACCAGTTCCAGCTTTGGTTCTTCCCCTTACTAGTGACATGACCAGTAAACCAATCCCAATTTGCATCCTCTTGTGTGAAACTGAGAGAATATCTCATAAGGGTTTTATGAAGGTCAAATGAGACAATGCACCCAAATATGCTTAATAAAATGCTGGCACATAGATTATTATTGAGAAAATGCCAAAACTCTACTGACACATAGTAACAATCCATCCTGGGAAAAGTTTATCATCTGCACAGATACATATGCATAAAGAGTATGCATAAGTATGTTATTCATGCTTTTGTTTTAATCAAGAAAAACCAGAAACTATACATCAAAAACAGAGGATCAATGACATATTATTTTACATACAAATCACATAATATTAAATTCATTTAAAAATATGATATTGTAGTACATCCATTGATTATATGAAGATTGTCACACAATACATCTTAGGACAAGCAAATACAGAATTTATGATCTTATTTTGGTAAAAATTCTATATATAATCAAATGCATTTAACTGTAAAATAAAAAGAACAAAGATATACATTAAAATAATAATTCTCTATAGATTTTCAGACTTCAGGCTCTTGGTTTTTGTTTTTATTATCTGGGTTTTCCAATAATTCTATAACAAACATTAATTCCTTATATTAGTAAAAAAAAAAGTAAGAAACAGATTGCCTCATGGCTTCTCTTGCACACTGAAATCGTTTGTCAAATCCTACAGGCTGACTCCCTCTCTCCTGACAGAGCTTAGGTAAGAGCTTACCTGTCAGTCTGTGTGTGTGTTTGTGTGTGTGTGTGTGCTCTGACTTGGGAACCAATGTCTCTTTGATGTGATTTGTACATCTCAGCTCTCATCATTCATTTAACAAATATCAAGTGACCATCTAGATATTCTGCTAGGTGCTTGGTATGAGCTGTTTGCTGGGTGTCCTGGAGGGATCCAATAAACAACACCACTCTTTCTCCATGAGGTTTCTGAACCAACTGAGAAATAAGACAAAAGAGCAGATGGAGAAACAAAACATGTTTGCTAACTTCTTACCAGCGGACAGCTGGTAGTTGGAGTCTGAAGAGCACACATCCTCTCCCACCTCACTGCCTGCCACTGTCTGGGTGGAGAGGAAAGGAGAGTTCACATGTGCATGTGTAGGAGTGTGCAGTAGCTCCTCTCAGTTGAGATCTACAGATAAAAACTTCTCTTTGGAAGACATTTTCTGCTTGTTCTGAATAAGAGCGACGAAGGGGGTGGAGAGAAACCAGGTGTGTGATGCTAACATTTTTTGTTGTTGTTTCTGTTTGTTTGTTTTTCCTGTGGAAGAAAAAAAAACAGGGGGTATGGAAACACCTCTCAGGGAGGCGGTGGTTGTCTAAAACAAAGTGTGCTTCTAGCTTCAAAGTCATTTTGCCCCTCCTAACCAGTATTCTTTTGGGTATCTTCCTGGGATCTCTGGTGAGCAGTGTAGATTATGCCCCTGGAAGTCTCTGAAAGGAGGCAGAAGAGTATATTAATTAAACTAACTCTGAGGCCACTCTATGCACAAGGCTGAATATTCATTGATTCCCAGTTCTATTTCCCATTCCAAATTATATCTAGCCATATTTTCCAATATGGCCCACCAGAGATGCTACTATAAAATTAAATGACAACATTAAGATATTCCCAATAATAAAATGTCAAGAACATAGACATGCCCCAAATTGAATATAAACACTCTCCCACTATCAAATTCCTGGGGAGAAATTAGTCTAAAAATTAATTGCTTTGCAAGTTCAAGTGCAAAGGAATTAAAGTCAGAAATCAAATTTGGTTGCCCTTGTGAATTAAAAGCCTGATGAAATCAAAGTTCTCCCCCATTTCTTATTTTGCTCACTTTTAGCCAAAGATGGTCTTTTGGGTAGCATTGAGGTTCTTCCAGCAGATTTCGCTAGAATGATTATGATCTCTTCAGGAGCTCAGAAGATGAATTAGTCCAGTGCCAAATCTGTGATGAACCTCATTTTTTAAAAGACCCCAAGTTAGTAAGACACTGATGATTACCAGCATTGGTCTCATCCTCACCACATTTAGAAAGCGAGTCTAACAGCAATAATTCCAGTCAAAACTGTTTGTAGAACATAGTCTGTGGTGTTATTCAAGTCCATGGCAGAGACCCAGTGGTTATTGAGAAGGATAACCATGAATCCCAATTTTCCTGGCAGTCCTCATTTTGCCAAAGTAATGATCAATAGACCACTTCTACTCTCATAATCTCCTTGTTTGGAAAATAAATTATATGACCATCCTATTGGTGCAGGAAATCTAGATTTTATTTATTTTTATTTTTTAAACAATTTTGTATGTTTATTTATATTTGAGAGAGGAAGAGACAGAGTGTGAGTGGGGGAGAGGCAGAGAGAGAGACACACACACACACACAGAATCTGAAGCAGGCTCCAGGCTCTGTGCTGTCAGCAGAGAGCCTGATGGGGGGCTTGCACCCAAAAACCGCGAGATCATGACCTGAGCTGAAGTTGGATTGCTCAGCTGACTGAGTCACCCAGGTGTCCCAGGAAATCTACATTTTACCTTGATCTGGAAGTCACTCAGTTTATGCCAGTAGACTCCAATTTTTGGAGTCTACCACCTGTTAATTAAACTCGACTGGGAGTAAAACCTGCAAGCAGGAGCTTAGTTTGGGTAATGTGCTGCTATCATATTCAAGGGAAGAGATCCACCTACTTTGTGTCCTCTCTCACTTGATTCCATTTAGAAATTTGCCATGGTGGTATAGCCAATAATGTGGGTTCTTTTATTTCCTCTGAAGTATTTTTTCACTTTTTTAAAGATAATTTTTTAGAGCAGTTTTAGGTTTACCACAAAAATTGATAGGAAATTATATTTCTCTAATGTTTATAAATATTAAGCATCTTTTCATGTGAGTATTTGTTATCCATATACCTGTTAAAATCTCCTGAATTTGGAAAGTTCATTATGTATTTTGGATGCAAATTCTTTTTTTCAGACATATGGTTTGCAAATCCTTTCTCCTGGTCTGTGGCTTGTTTTTTGTTTACTTTTTAGTTTGTTTTTTCCATTTTCTTAATAGAGGTATTTGAACAGCAGACATTTTTAATTTTGGTGAATGCATTTTTGTGTGCATAGTTCATGATTTTTTTTTGGGCCCACCTAATAAACCTTTGCCTACACCAAAGTAACAAAAACTTCTATATTTTCTCCTAGATTTTTCTTTTTTCTTTTCTTACTTGCTTTTCGATGTTCAGTTATTCCAGCACCATTTGTTAAAAAGACTATTTTTTCCTTATTGATTTACTTTGTACTTTTGTCAAAATCAATATATGTGTGGGTCTACTTCTGGGCACGCTATTCTGTTACATTGATCTATATATCAATCTGTATGCCAACACCTCACTCTTGTGACTACTATAGCTTTAGAGTAAATATTAAAATCAAGTAGTATGAGTTTTTAAAATTTGTTCATTTTCTTCAACATAGTTTAGACTTCTAGGTCCTTTGTTTTACTGCATAATTTTAGAATCTTTTTGTCTTTGTTCCTTTTGTTCATTTTCCAAATTCCCTGTTCAACATTCCAGAAACTAGAGTTTGAACTCATCTCCTTCTGCAAGACCAGAAAGGCCTGGTATTCTGATTTATTACCTGTAGGAGAGTAATTGTGAGCACATGCTCTGCATAGATAGGCAGGTGCCCAAGAAAGAAAAAGAGAGAGAGGAAGGGTTGGTGTGTAAGTCAAATGGACTTCTAAAACCAAATCCTAGAACTAGGCAGATTTTCACCTGAGTGTTGGGTCAGACAGGCCTCCCTCCACTCCCAGAGCAGAGAGGAATGTATCTTATTCCAAAGAGACAGAAAGAACCTCAGCTATGCATGTTTTTGCCATTTCCTTCAAACTCACTAATCACTTATCATCTGGGGGAATGAAGAATGGGTGAAGGGTTGAAGAGAGAGAAGGAAAGTATGATAATGTACCTGCTGCTACATGGAAGCTATATTCTCCCCACCAACACTGACTTAATCCATTAGCAATGAGTGGACAGCCTTATTTTCTATTTCCATGTACATGGGGAAACTAACAGTGTCTTTATGTATCTCATGAAATAAAGACTCCTGTATGTTGGGGGAGAAGGAGTGTCCTTTTAGAAACAAGTGAAGTTAGTCATGGTTTGTAGAAGATAATTTCAGAGAATTTTATTTTATCTGAATTCAGGTGACATCTTCATCAGTTATTGCCACAGAGAAGGACCCTCAAAATATTTAAGGAGCGTTGTTTTTGTTTTAAATAAGCCTTAACTATAAGATACTGAGATTGATTTTGGAAAAAAATACACCAACTTCTACTTACAAAAGTAGTCATGGGGTAGGTTTATCCTCTTAACCTAAATCAGTTTCATTTCTCAATACACAACTTCTCCCCCAAAATATCTTCCCCAGTTATTTCTGGTTTTTGATGGATGCCTGGTATGTTTCTGCCTCTGCCCCATTGAAGCTTTACCATGGAGCTGTAGCTGAATTCCTCTGTGCAGATGCCAAGACCTGAGTTAAGCCACATGAGTGCCACATAGCTGGTCCTTACAGTGATACATTGTCCACAGGATAAAGACAATGCTTGCCCCGAACTTTGTCTTCCTGGCTCTGAAGAAGCCTTTCCCTTGTAGGTTTCCTGAAGTTTTTATGAAAGTCATTCTTTCAATTCCAGAAGCTACCTGTCTTTTATGAAAGCTCCTCACAAACTTCTTTCTTCTGTCAGTTCTACCCTGTTCACCTCAACAAAATCCCCAAGAACCCTGAAAAACTCAGAGCCCACCAGTTTCTAAAAAGACTTTAGGCTTCAGTGAGATACTCATCAGAGTTAATTTCTCTTGTCATCCTACTCTCAAAATAGGAAGCAACCAATGAGATTTAAGTGTGTTTATTTGTTTACAACTTCTTCGTCTACAGCAACTCACTTTCACTAAGAGTATTATCTCAACAAGGCATTTGTGTTAATCCTCATCATGAATTTAAATGAAAGACCATTTCTTGTTCTTATGTTTAGAAGTAGCCCATGGGTATAGCTGCTTGCCAGAAAGCCCTGAAAAGCCTCATGTCTGTTGGTGTAGTTTTTGCCTTCAACTTCTTTTTGAAACACGAGAAATTTGGGGGAACTCTGATATAGGAATGAAAAAGAATAGATAATAACATTTTGGGAGGTGTTTTCTAGAGACTGAGAAACAGCAGCCTACGTTTGGTGCTTACCAAGTGCCAGGAAATGAGCTAAACTCTTTATACTTAATTTCTCTTTTCCTGTTTTATTTTTCCCCATAGAATTTATTGCTTTCTCAAGTAATACTGTAAATTTTTTTTCATTCATTTTGTTTGTTGTCCTCCCCTACTAGAGGATAATCTCAATGAGGGCAGTTTATTGTCCTTTTAATTTTCTGCTCTATCCCTAGTTTCTAGATCATGGGAGTCACTGAAAAGTTACCTCATTAAGTGTCTCATGCAACGCAGTAGATACTATGATTACATGTATGTTACACATAAGAAAATAGAGGTTTAGGCAGTTCATGTACCTTGTACAAAGCCATATACTTAGCAAATAGTAGCATCAAGAATCAGTCAGATTCAGTTACTGAATTCATGGTTGAACCATTTGTCTACACTACCTCTCATCTCTCTCAATCCTGACAATGATAACTCTGTGAGACAGATACTACCCTTATTTTATAGATGAGAAAGTTGAATCCCAGAGAGGTAAAGAAATTCGAATTGGGTCACACAGCTGATATATAGGGAAGATAGGTACTGAACTCAGGTAATTATGGCTCTAAAGTCCATGTACTTTTCCCCATGAAGCATTGGTGGGAGGCTTTAAAAATTAGTGTGGTTATACATTTCAGGTTCAGGGTATGATGTTGTTGAGAATAATAAACACTCATTGTGGCAGCAAACAGAAGCTAACCATAGTTCAAGTCAGAGGTATGGGATCCTCATGTTTTATGACTCAGAATCTAGATTTCCTAGGGGTTTAACTTTTGCCACATGGTGTCTCAGGGAATAGGAAGGCCGTAAGCCCTGTTTGTGTGCTCACCACTCCTTGTGGCAGAAATAGATCTTTCCCTTCCCAGCTAGCGCCACTAACGACAGATTTGTTTGCTGTCCATTTACTAGGATAAGTCACCGATCTGAGTCCAGCTGGGAAGCTGTACATTAACCAGTAAGAGTTGTGAAGGGTGCTGTAAAAATGATGAGGGAAGTTACTGAAGGCCCTCTCCAGGCCCGGAAGCTACTAAGGATGCAATGCTCTGTATTCTGTTTTTGTACTATTGTAGGCATGGGAAGGTAAATATCAAGTACCTCTGAAATCCACCTGTCCAGATTCCAGCAGACACAAGCTCTTTAGGGAATATGGTGCTTAAGAAGTTAATAATGTTTAGAAATTCCAGAGCTTGTCAGAATAACAAATGCAGCCAATAAACATTCTAATTAGTTAACCTGGAGAAAAATCTTTGCCACTCTAGAGTGGACATTTTCATATTATCCTGAATGTAAATATTACCTTATCATAGACTGCTGTTTAAATGTTACTCTATATCTTTTCTTGGGTTCAGACACTGCTATTGACTATGCAAAAAGCAGTGGAAAAAGACTTAATAAAAAGTGACAGCAGGCAGCCTCCCTGCCGGCAGAGATTAAGTGCTTAGCTCTTGG
The DNA here is from genome assembly GCF_024362965.1 of Panthera pardus. NCBI lineage: Eukaryota > Metazoa > Chordata > Mammalia > Carnivora > Felidae > Panthera > Panthera pardus. Next base: position 97,920,544 of record NW_026526655.1, read on the forward strand.
CATTTCAATTACCTAAAACTAATGGAATAAATATTTTACAATATTATTGCCTTTTGGGGGGTAAAGCACTCAAAGGGAAAAATATACATGAAATGGGATTTTGTTCTTTTCTTAATGAAATAATTGAAAATGGATTTAGTATCTGAATGTGATCATTAAGAAAATAAAGATACTAGAACCAGTATCAGCGTGAAGAGATCAGGACATAATTTCTTGTATGCATGGCCTTCGCCACTGTCATTTTGCCTCCAACATAACTTTAAAATAATGCCCTCTAACTATATCCATAAAACCATTTTAGCTGAGCTCAGATGATTTTATGATGGAATAAATTTATTAGGGTAAATTTTTTTTTTTATTTTAAGCATGAGGCTAGTCAAAAATTTCCATCTTCAGAGAATATTGCATTTTGGGTGTCATGGGGTTGAGGGACAATTAAGTTTACTCTGATTTGGCTCTCAGTGACCCTGCTTTTGTGCTCTTCCTTGTCCCCTGGCTCATTTAAGGCAGGAAACAAAAATAAGCAACAGTTGCCTGAAGAATGTGCTTTCTCAATGAAATGATACTGCTTTATTGCCTAGTGCAGGGGCTTCCGTGCAAAGATAATAATGGATCTTCCCCACTGATGTGAAATATAGGGCCCAAAGATAAATCACACGCTGCTAATTTCAATGTTTGATGTTTTTGGAGATAGGGAAATGGCCTATTTTTCCTTTAGATATGTCATTATTTTCACTAAAGTCAATAAAATAATGTCAAATCTGAATTTGCAAATGGGTAGCATATTCCATAATGTCACATTATATCTGATAAAGCCCATTAGTTTATAGCAATTGTTTATAGAATTTATCACTAGTGTGTGCGTGTGTGTGTGTGTGTGTGTGTGTAAGTAGGAAAGCTTTATGATGGAACTACAAATTCAGAAATACCCATTATCTTTTAATAGGCCTCTCCCTATTCTGTTGACATGCCCTATGCTCATGGCAGTTTCTGGAGACATCCTGACAGAGGCATGGATTTTATGTGTTTTTTGTATTTGTTATATAAGTGATAACAGCAGATAATTTGGTTATTGAAATTATAGCTGTATATGTGGCAAAATATCACTTCAAAAGAAGGCTCTTAATATTTTGTCTATTCTTTTTTAACTGAGGATTTGGTATACTGGCCAATATACATGGGATATTTATCTTTGACATTAATGATCTGAAAAGATTATTTGAGCACTTAGGGAAAAATGTATACTTGAAGAAATAAAAGAACTTGTTGGATGCTGAAAAACAGCAAAAATATTTTTGCTGAAGGATATAATAAATTTTGCAAATTAACATAAAGTAAATTATTACATAATTTTTATCCTACAGACTAAAAACAAAAAATCCAGTTGTGGCCCAGTTAGATTAAGGAATCACTTAAAATCTGTACAAAAATCCAAACTTTAATGACCTGGAAATATAATCCATCAGCATGTCTGTTGAATTGGTTTGCTCAGTCTGTCCACTTCTCTGCAACTTGACTTCTATTAATCTAACCCAAATTACCATTATCTCTCTCTTAAAGTCACTGCAAGAAATAATCTTGGTTAGTGTTCTTCTAGCATCATTTCTCAACTCAGCAGCCAAAGTGATCAATTAAAGATGTAAATCCAATCCTTTCATTCCCCTGCTCAGACTTTCCACTGGCTTTTCATTACCCAGAAAAGTTAAATCTAACCCCTTATTATCCTAATAGGTCTTGCTACCTGTGGTGCTATCCCCACCACCTTGAGCCCCACCACTCTCCAGCGTGTTCTCTTCAACACTCCTGGTCACCTTGCTTCCCCTACCTGGAAAGCTCCTTCTCTAGACCTTGGAAGGTCGTGTTCCCTCACTTCCCTGTATTCTCAGTTCAAGTTCCATCTCCCCTCAGAGATCTCCTGGACATACACTGTCTTAGCACATTTCTTTGCAGAAATTTTCAGTATGATATTTAATTAATTAATTAATTAATTGTCTTACTTCTCACTACATGCAATCTCTGCAAAAGCAGGGCCTTACCCATCTTATTCACCAGTCTTTCCTCAGTTCCTAGAATAGTGTCTGGTACTCTGTGTGTTCTCAATGCATATTTTTGAATGAGAGAATGAATGAATGGCCTTAAATATATTCCCGGAAACTTGAGGATTTTTTCTCCACCTGAGTACAATACAGCCTGGTCATAACTCAAATCACTAGAATATATACTCTCTTCTCTAATATGTTGATTTGAATTCTTAACTGGGAAACACTTTTATCCAATTGAGAGTGGCTAACTATAAAATAAAAAGGGGTGATATGAAAACTTTTGTGATATTAAAATCAATAACATTTGTTTATTTTTGGTGAAATGATGACTGAGAGTTATTCTCAATGTGTTGTAGATTTCCCATGACAACAATTACCCTGTGAACATGATATCCCTGATGTGTTTTGATTTTGAAGCTTCACATTGGGAGTCATGATCATCTATTGGATTCAGGGTTTATTATCCCACATTATTTGGTAGACTGATAGGATCAAAATTGTGGCCAAGATTCCATCTGCACACCACCCAAGGTGCAACCCCATCCTACATGCAGATACACCTCCAATAGCCTATTAGTTTTTTTCTTGTCCATATTGATAACTTAGGAACTTAGGCTTTGAGATAGCTGCCTGTTCTTTCTTTTATTATTTTTTTTCAAGGTTGAGGCCATCTTTCTTTTTTTTTTATTTTTTCTTTATTTTTTATTTATTTTTATTTTTTATTTTTTAATATATGAAATTTACTGTCAAACTGGTTTCCATACAACACCCAGTGCTCATCCCAAAAGGTGCCCTCCTCAATACCCATCACCCACCCTGCCCTCCCTCCCACCCCCCATCAACCCTCAGTTTGTTCTCAGTTTTTAACAGTCTCTTATGCTTTGGCTCTCTCCCACTCTAACCTCTTTTTTTTTTTTTTTTTTTTTTTTCTCCTTCCCCTCCCCCATGGGTTTCTGTTATGTTTCTCAGGATCCACATAAGAGTGAAACCATATGGTATCTGTCTTTCTCTGTATGGCTTATTTCACTTAGCATCACACTCTCCAGTTCCATCCACGTTGCTACAAAAGGCCATATTTCATTCTTTCTCATTGCCACGTAGTATTCCATTGTGTATATAAACCACAATTTCTTTATCCATTCATCAGTTGATGGACATTTAGGCTCTTTCCATAATTTGGCTATTGTTGAGAGTGCTGCTATAAACATTGGGGTACAAGTGCCCCCATGCATCAGTACTCCTGTATCCCTTGGATAAATTCCTAGCAGTGCTATTGCTGGGTCATAGGGTAGGTCTATTTTTAATTTTCTGAGGAACCTCCACACTGCTTTCCAGAGCGGCTGCACCAATTTGCATTCCCACCAACAGTGCAAGAGGGTTCCTGTTTCTCCACATCCTCTCCAGCATCTATAGTCTCCTGATTTCTTCATTTTGGCCACTCTGACTGGCGTGAGGTGGTATCTGAGTGTGGTTTTGATTTGTATTTCCCTGATAAGGAGTGACGTTGAACATCTTTTCATGTGCCTGTTGGCCATCCGGATGTCTTCTTTAGAGAAGTGTCTATTTATGTTTTCTGCCCATTTCTTCACTGGGTTATTTGTTTTTCGGGTGTGGAGTTTGATGAGCTCTTTATAGATTTTGGATACTAGCCCTTTGTCCGATATGTCATTTGCAAATATCTTTTCCCATTCCGTTGGTTGCCTTTTAGTTTTGTTGGTTGTTTCCTTTGCTGTGCAGAAGCTTTTTATCTTCATAAGGTCCCAGTAATTCACTTTTGCTTTTAATTCCCTTGCCTTTGGGGATGTGCCGAGTAAGAGATTGCTACGGCTGAGGTCAGAGAGGTCTTTTCCTGCTTTCTCCTCTAAGGTTTTGATGGTTTCCTGTCTCACATTCAGGTCCTTTATCCATTTTGAGTTTATTTTTGTGAATGGTGTGAGAAAGTGGTCTAGTTTCAACCTTCTGCATGTTGCTGTCCAGTTCTCCCAGCACCATTTGTTAAAGAGACTGTCTTTTTTCCATTGGATGTTCTTTCCTGCTTTGTCAAAGATGAGTTGGCCATACGTTTGTGAGTCTAGTTCTGGGGTTTCTATTCTATTCCATTGGTCTATGTGCCTGTTTTTATGCCAATACCATGCTGTCTTGATGATGACAGCTTTGTAGTAGAGGCTAAAGTCTGGGATTGTGATGCCTCCTGCTTTGGTCTTCTTCTTCAAAATTACTTTGGCTATTCGGGGCCTTTTGTGGTTCCATATGAATTTTAGGATTGCTTGTTCTAGTTTCGAGAAGAATGCTGGTGCAATTTTGATTGGGATTGCATTGAATGTGTAGATAGCTTTGGGTAGTATTGACATTTTGACAATATTTATTCTTCCAATCCATGAGCAGGGAATGTCTTTCCATTTCTTTATATCTTCTTCAATTACCTGCATAAGCTTTCTATAGTTTTCAGCATACAGATCTTTTACATCTTTGGTTAGATTTATTCCTAGGTATTTTATGCTTCTTGGTGCAATTGTGAATGGGATCAGTTTCTTTATTTGTCTTTCTGTTGCTTCATTGTTAGTGTATAAGAATGCAACGGATTTCTGTACATTGATTTTGTATCCTGCAACTTTGCTGAATTCATGTATCAGTTCTAGCAGACTTTTGGTGGAGTCTGTTGGATTTTCCATGTATAATATCATGTCATCTGCAAAAAGCGAAAGCTTGACTTCATCTTTGCCAATTTTGATGCCTTTGATTTCCTTTTGTTGTCTGATTGCTGATGCTAGAACTTCCAGCACTATATTAAACAGCAGCGGTGAGAGTGGGCATCCCTGTCGTGTTCCTGATCTCAGGGAAAAAGCTCTCAGTTTTTCCCCGTTGAGGATGATGTTAGCTGTGGGCTTTTCATAAATGGCTTTTATGATCTTTAAGTATGTTCCTTCTATCCCGACTTTCTCAAGGGTTTTTATTAAGAAAGGGTGCTGGATTTTGTCAAAGGCCTTTTCTGCATCGATTGACAGGATCATATGGTTCTTCTCTTTTTTTTTTTGTTAATGTGATGTATCACGTTGATCGATTTGCGAATGTTGAACCAGCCCTGCATCCCAGGAATGAATCCCACTTGATCATGGTGAATAATTCTTTTTATATGCTGTTGAATTCGATTTGCTAGTATCTTATTGAGAATTTTTGCATCCATATTCATCAGAGATATTGGCCTGTAGTTCTCTTTTTTTACTGGGTCTCTGTCTGGTTTAGGAATCAAAGTAATACTGGCTTCATAGAATGAGTCTGGAAGTTTTCCTCCTCTTTCTATTTCTTGGAATACTTGAGAAGGATAGGTATTATCTCTGCTTTAAACGTCTGGTAGAATTCCCCTGGGAAGCCATCTGGTCCTGGACTCTTATTTGTTGGGAGATTTTTGATAACCGATTCAATTTCTTCGCTGGGTATGGGTCTGTTCAAGCTTTCTATTTCCTCATGATTGAGTTTTGGAAGAGTGTGGGTGTTTAGGAATTTGTCCATTTCTTCCAGGTTGTCCAATTTGTTGGCATATAATTTTTCATAGTATTCCCTGATAACTGTTTGTATCTCTGAGGGATTGGTTGTAATCATTCCATTTTCATTCATGATTTTATCTGTTTGGGTCATCTCCCTTTTCTTTTTGAGAAGCCTGGCTAGAGGTTTGTCAATTTTGTTTATTTTTTCAAAAAACCAACTCTTGGTTTCGTTGATCTGCTCTACAGTTTTTTAGATTCTATATTGTTTATTTCTGCTCTGATCTTTATGATTTCTCTTCTTCTGCTGGGTTTAGGCTGCCTTTGCTGTTCTGCTTCTATTTCCTTTAGGTGTGCTGTTAGATTTTGTATTTGGGATTTTTCTTGTTTCTTGAGATAGGCCTGGATTGCAATGTATTTTCCTCTCAGGACTGCCTTCGCTGCGTCCCAAAGCATTTGGATTGTTGTATTTTCATTTTCATTTGTTTCCATATATTTTTTAATTTCTTCTCTAATTGCCTGGTTGACCCACTCATTCGTTAGTAGGGTGTTCTTTAACCTCCATTCTTTTGGAGGTTTTCCAGACTTTTTCCTGTGGTTGATTTCAAGCTTCATAGCATTGTGGTCTGAAAGTATGCATGGTATGATTTCAATTCTTGTATACTTATGAAGGGCTGTTTTGTGACCCAGTATATGATCTATCTTGGAGAATGTTCCATGTGCACTCGAGAAGAAAGTATATTCTGTTGCTTTGGGATGCAGAGTTCTAAATATATCTGTCAAGTCCATCTGATCCAATGTATCATTCAGGGCCCTTGTTTCTTTATTGACTGTGTGTCTAGATGATCTATCCATTTCTGTAAGTGGGGTGTTAAAGTCCCCTGCAATGACCACATTCTTATCGATAAGGTTGCTTATGTTTATGAGTAATTGTTTTATATATCTGGGGGCTCCGGTATTTGGCACATAGACATTTATAATTGTTAGCTCTTCCTGATGGATAGACCCTGTAATTATTATATAATGCCCTTCTTCATCTCTTGTTGCAGCCTTTAATTTAAAGTCTAGTTTGTCTGATATAAGTATGGCTACTCCAGCTTTCTTTTGGCTTCCAGTAGCATGATAAATAGTTCTCCATCCCCTCACTCTCAATCTAAAGGTGTCCTCAGATCTAAAATGAGTCTCTTGTAGACAGCAAATAGATGGGTCTTGTTTTTTTATCCATTCTGATACCCTATGTCTTTTGGTTGGCGCATTTAATCCATTTACATTCAGTGTTATTATAGAAAGATACGGGTTTAGAGTCATTGTGATGTCTGTATGTTTTATGCTTGTAGTGATGTCTCTGGTACTTTGTCTCACAGGATCCCCCTTAGGATCTCTTGTAGGGCTGGTTTCGTGGTGACAAATTCCTTCAGATTTTGTTTGTTTGGGAAGACCTTTATCTCTCCTTCTATTCTAAATGACAGACTTGCTGGATAAAGGATTCTTGGCTGCATATTTTTCCTGTTTAGCACACTGAAGATATCATGCCAAGCCTTTCTGGCCTGCCAAGTTTCAAAGGAGAGATCAGTCACGAGTCTTATAGGTCTCCCTTTATATGTGAGGGCACGTTTATCCCTTGCTGCTTTCAGAATTTTCTCTTTATCCTTGTATTTTGCCAGTTTCACTATGATATGTCGTGCAGAAGATCGATTCAAGTTACGTCTGAAGGGAGTTCTCTGTGCCTCTTGGATTTCAATGCCTTTTTCCTTCCCCAGTTCAGGGAAGTTCTCAGCTATAATTTCTTCAAGTACCCCTTCAGCACCTTTCCCTCTCTCTTCCTCCTCTGGGATACCAATTATGCGTATATTATTTCTTTTTAGTGTATCACTTAGTGCTCTAATTTTCCCCTCATACTCCTGGATTTTTTTATCTCTCTTTCTTTCAGCTTCCTCCTTCTCCATAACTTTATCTTCTAGTTCACCTATTCTCTCCTCTGCCTCTTCAATCCGAGCCGTCGTGGTTTCCATTTTGTTTTGCATTTCGTTTAAAGCGTTTTTCAGCTCCTCATGACTGTTCCTTAGTCCCTTGATCTCTGTTGCAAGAGATTCTCTGCTGTCTTGTATACTGTTTTCAAGCCCAGCGATTAATTTTATGACTATTATTCTAAATTCACTTTCTGTTATATTATTTAAATCCTTTTTGATCAGTTCATTAGCTGTTGTTATTTCCTGGAGTTTCTTCTGAGGGGAATTCTTCCTTTTGGTCATTTTGGATAGTCCCTGGAGTGGTGAGGACCTGCAGGGCACTTCCCCTGTGCTGTGGTGTATAACTGGAGTTGGTGGGCGGGGCCGCAGTCCGACCTGATGTCTGCCCCCAGCCCACCGCTGGGGCCACAGTCAGACTGGTGTGTGCCTTCTCTTCCCCTCTCCTAGGGGCCGGATTCACTGTGGGGTGGCGTGGCCCGTCTGGGCTACTTGCACACTGCCAGGCTTGTGGTGCTGGAGATCTGGCGTATTAGCTGGGGTAGGTAGGCAAGGTGCACGGGGGCAGGAGGGGCAGGCTTAGCTCGCTTCTCCTTAGGTGATCCACTTCAGGAGGGGCCCTGTGGCAGCGGGAGGGAGTCAGATCCGCTGCCGGAGGTTTGGCTCCGCAGAAGCACAGAGTTGGGTGTTTGCACGGAGCGAGCAAGTTCCCTGGCAGGAACTGGTTCTCTTTGGGATTTTGGCTGGGGGATGGGCGAGGGAGATGGCGCTGGCGAGCACCTTTGTTCCCCGCCAAGCTGAGCTCTGCCGTCCGGGGGCTCAGCAGCTCTCCCTCCCTTTGTCCTCCAGCCTTCCCGCTTTCTGAGTAGAGCTGTTAGCTTATGACCTGCCAGACGCTAAGTCGCGCTTGCTGTCGGAACACAGTCCGTCAGGCCCCTCCGCTTTTGCCAACCAGACTCGGGGGCTCTGCTTGGCCGGCGAGCCGCCCCTCCGCCCCGGCTCCCTCCCGCCAGTCCGTGGAGCACGCACCGCCTCGCCGCCCTTCCTACCCTCTTCTGTGGGCCTCTCATCTGCGCTTGGCTCTGGAGACTCCATTCTGCTAATCCTCTGGCGGTTTTCTGGGTTCTTTAGGCAGGTGTAGGTGGAATCTAAGTGATCAGCAGGACGCGCAGTGAGCCCAGCGTCCTCCTACGCCGCCATCTTCCCTCCCTTCCACGTTGAGGCCATCTTTCTAGGACCTTTTTCATACTCTTTGACCAACATTCAAGTTACACCCATTTATTTCCAAAAATTTCCCTCATATGTGTTTCCACACCTGGGACAGTTGGTGGCTTTTACAACTGATGTTTCTCATTTAGTACTGAGGATGTTGGTTGGATATCCCTAAAATACTGAGTGTCTTGGTTCTTAGAAGTTCTAGGAACTCTGTTATATAAGGCAGAAGCACAGATTCTTTGTGAAGAATGAATGACAAGTGAAGTAAATAAAAGAAATCTAATATAAGTTCTAGGAAAGGTCTATATTTATATCATCACAATGATGGGTTTGTACCAACTGCATTTATTTGGACCTAAACTTATTCTTTAAGATTTCCCCTCAAATTCACTGAGTAAAAAATTCTCCATCTCTGAATGGTGTTGTTTACATGGTCATTTGGACCTGTGATTTCAGTTGGGTGTCCTCTATATAAATTCATGTCAATAGTATTCCACTATGCTGGGTTCATTTCATATCCCTGATTCTCATAGGATATATAAAATCTCTTGAATATTTCTAAGAGATTCACTGACATTAAATCATATTTATACTATTGGTAACCAAACCATATGGTACAGAAAAGTAATGAACTGACAGATAGATGAAACAAAACACAGATTCTAGAAAAGATCCCAAGAATATTTCGGAGTTTAGCTTTTAAGGAGTGGAGAAAAGGTGGATTATTGAATAAATAATTATTTAATAATTTATGTTGAAATAAGTGGCTAAGCAGTGAAAAAGCTGAGACCTTAAAATAGTTCTAGATGAATCAATAACTGAAATGTAAAAATCACAACGTATAAATACTAGATGAAAATATGGATATTTTGGTTATTTTGAGGCTGAAGAAGGGCTTTTAAAGTATAAACCACAAAAGACAAAGATGACAGATTTGCCTACTTAGATGATAAACTTTCATATGGAAAAAATCTCATGAAACAAAGTTTGAAGAATGAAAAAATGGGGAAAGTATTTGCAATGTGGATCAGGATTAATTTCTATAAAATATTAAAAAACCACAATTCTTATAAAACATTAAGAAAATGATTACTATCTTCCTAGAAAAAAGTGTATAAAGGACAAACAGGTAATTTACAACAGGATAAATAAAATGGCCAATAAATACAGAAAATATGTTTACTATTCCAGATAGCCTATAAAAACAACAATAGCTTCCCCCCACCATGTGTTAGATTTGCATATAAAAAAGATTGATAACACAATATGAAGATAGAATACAGAGAAATGGACACTCTCATACACTGTTAGTAGAGTACAAATTAGTACAATATATCTCAGGGGCTGTTTGTCAGAAGGCACCAAAAGAGAAAATTTGAAGCCTTTATGAAATAGGAATGGTTGTAAGAAAATAATGAGCCAAAGGTCAAAAGATAAATGTTTAATAATGATCATTATAGCACTGCTTATAATAGTATCAAAGAAAATACGAAGTTTCAAGTTCAGTGTCCATGAATAAAGAAACAATTAAATTAGATGTAGTACATATGTTTATTGAAGAATAGTACACAGCTATTAATAAGGATATCAGGTGACATTAAATGACATAGAATAATAGCCATATAACATTGAATGAAAAAGTTAGCTGCCTGATGACATGTATGATATGATACCATTTATTTAAAAAGTATGAACATACACATATGTGTGACCAATATGACACATTTTATGAGCTTATGGTTCAAAATAAGATGTTACATTTCCTTATAAATTCTCAAATTAAAAGGCCCAAGTCTCCAGTTGGCCTCTAACCAGGAGGCCTTTTCCTCTTGCTGGGGTTTCCTTTCCCTTGATGGCCTCTGGAAGTTACCAAGGTGCTTCTTCTCACCCACAGGGTCAGTTACAAGACTACTTCTGACTCATAGCCATGTTCCTTTGAGGCTGAAGATGCCCGCAAATATAACTAAAAACTGATTCCTTTGTGATTTAAGTTTATTTATTTTGAGAGAGAGAAAGAGATCACTAGTGCATACATGCAAGTAGAGAAGGGGAGAGAAAGAGGGAGAGAGAGAGAGAACCCCAAGTAGGCTACACGCTATTAGTGCAGAGCCTGACTTGGGGCTTGATCTCACAAGCTGTGAGCTGAGCTGAGATCAAAAGTCTGACCCTTAATGACTGAGCCACCCAAGGACCCTAAAACTGAATCCTTTGGATATGGCCACCAGTTATGAAGCCAAAGACTTGGGGGTTGCAGCTTTTTTCTGGATGGTTGACATTGTCAGATCCACAGCTAAAAAACATAATTCCATTCAAGTCTGATGTGACCAAGACTGAATCTCTAGCTCTAGTCACTTCTCCTGGCCCTAGAGAAAATTCTTTCAAGAAAGCACAAGTGAACCTCTGGGTAAGTAAAAGAGGAATATTACCACTTATTCAGCTCTGGACAGCTTCTCAACCTGAGCCCCCACAGCCACTTGTAGAGCAAGCCAGGTGTGGTGGGTTCTAGTGTCTACCAGTTGCTAGCCCAATCCCTGGTGCCTGAAAGCACCAGGTCTTGTTTTTGTCTATCCCCACAGGGATTTCTTTACAGTGGTCTTGTTGACCACACTGGATCAACCCAATAGGTTTCTGTATCTTTCAATCTTAATGAAAAGTGTCAAGCTTTGAAATTTTGCCTCCAGAAAGCTCTATTTATAGCATTTTTCTTCACATATCTCAATAGTGATCAAACTATGGGTACTAGTAGTATGTTTGGCAAAGAAAAATTATAACTAAAGTTTTGATTGACACCTATACCCTCCAATGGGAGAGCAGGGCGTTGGGGACAGAGTGAGAAAGAAAGAGTTATTTAGAGATACATTTTCACCCCAAATTCTATTGTATTTTTTCTAGGTGATAAGATTTCCATTGATTTTTTGTAGTATTTCCCCTTCAGTTTAGTTTAAAAAATGATCATGTATAACATTTAAAAAATAAAGATAAACTATATGCAATTTCTCAAACCTCTTCATGCATATTCTTTCTACCAGAGCTTAGGCAGTCATTCAATGTTTCTAGGCTTTGCATATATGAAGTGGAAGGGTGTGATTATTTGTCTATAGTTCAAAAAATGTCCCATTTCCCTAAGAGAAATAATTGACAACAGTACCAATATGGCAGGACGTTCAGAGATGGACCATATTTTGAAGCGTTCACTTTACAGAGGAGGGGACAGAGCTCCAGAGAAGGTGAGCAGCTTCCTTAAGGTAATACAAGTTACCAGGTTAGAATTAGGACCACACCCAAGTCTTCTGGCACCCCCAGTAGGTGACACTGCATTCCATCTTTCTCTGTGCCTATGTATTTTTCACTTTAAAAAATAAGTAGTTTACAAGATCGTCTTCAAGGTCTATCTCTGCCTTAAAAGTCAATGACCCTTGAAAAATTTAATGATCTAGAAGACGCATGAGACAACTTGAAATATGTTGGCATCACTAGTTCTTATTGACTTAAATGATCACATTTAGTCTGACCTACTTCAGAATAAGATCTTTTGTTTAGCAGTTACAGAGATTTATTTCTTTTTTTTCTAGTTAAAACGCATTGGAAAAAATGAGGCCAGTCCCTCACTATTCAAGGGAGCTCTTATTTCCCTCTATTGCCTATTAGACTGAGGAGGGTTGTAGGATTTTCCATTGCTATCACTTAGGATATATTTGTAGAGCATATTTTACCTAGATTGCTTCAACAAACTCTTCAACCCTCCCAGCAGTCATTAGCTTATTCTGATCTTTTGCTTGACTTGTTCTATTCTACCCTCCCTACCTGAGACCACATGCAACTGAGATGGCTTGATATGTCTGGCCACTCTTTATTGGTTTCACTCAGATGCTCTCCAGGGAATTCTTTTCACAATGATCTGTTGGGGGCATTCTTTTGGTCTGTAGATTTCAACTAAAGTCATTCAAACTCTGTTTCATCTTAATAGTGGATTTCTCTCAAACATGCACATCATTATAATACTAATATCATCCAAACTTTTCAAAAATGAAAGCTTTCAAAACTCACAGTGTTAGGATTGGAGATTGGAGGGCAGTGCTCAGGAGGAAACACATGGTGTGGCTGGGACAGTTGGTCACCCTATCAGAACTCAGATGTAGTGAAATTCGGATACCAATCCTATGTTCTACCCTCCTCCATCATTCTCTCCTCCCTCTCTCCCTTCTTCCTTCCCTTAACTTTTTTACTAATTTAAAAAATTCAAACTGCATGAGAATAACAGGAATAAATGTGAAATCAAACTTCAGAGGGTCCTCCATACTCCTTTCTTCGGTTGTAGCCACTAGCATTCTGATATGTATCTTAGCAACCGATTTCCTATTTATGTCATCTATATATATGTATAAATGTATATAGAGGGTTTCCTTTTTGTATTAAAGTAAATTGTGACACACGTAGAATTCTATGACTTTTTTTTTTCATTTAATAAGCCTTGGATTTTTTGATAACTAGATATAGATATACTTCATTCTTTTTAATCCATCCATGATACAGGTATACTATATTTAGCCATTTCCCTAATAATGGATATGCAGTCTTTTTTCAGTTTCCTTTATAAAAAATAATGCTACAGTAATTTCCATTAAGCACATATGCAAGTCCTTCCTTACAATTGTGCTGGGTCAAGTTTATGTGCCTCATCAGGTTTGCTTGGCTATAGTTTTCAGCTGGACGCTGCTCAGTGACCTTCTAGCTAGCTTGGCACTAACTGTATTCTTACACATCAGTGCCAAACAGGGGATATTATGGACGTGATGGATAATTACTCTCCCTTTTTCCACTTGATGGATTGTTGCCAGGTACAGTGCTTTCACATGCCCTCTCAGGAGATGTGTGGTGTGACGGAGCAACCAGCCTTTTTGGTAAGGCTGTGCTGTGGCCAAATTCATAATATATCACTCTTTATTTGCTTTCCTCCCTTCTTCATCTCATTTCCTTTATTCCCTATTCAAGCTTCCTTGAGATTGTACCCCTGATAAATCAGTATATGTATATTTTGCCTCAGGCTTTTCTTTTAGAAAACTTGGGTTTAAAAAAATATATATTGTAAAAAAATAGAATTACTGGGCCAAAGGTATGTGGATTTGTGCTCATTTCATTACACCACCCTACTTTAAATTAAAAAAAAAAAGTTTATTATTTTTGAAAGAGAGAGTGTGGTCTGGGTAGGTGCAGAGAGAGAGGGAGACACAGAATCTAAAGCAGGCTCCAGTCTCTGAGCTGTCAGCACAAAGCCTGATTCGGGGCTTGGACTCATGAGCTATGAGACCATGACCTGAGTCGAAGTCAGACTCTTAACTGACTGAGCCACCCAGGTGCCCCTATACCACCCTACTTTATAATCAGATATATCAATCACAAGTATGCAAGTGTTTTTGTTTTCATTTTTCATTAATTCATAAGATTTCCATCATAAAAAGAATTATATTATTGTTACATATTGTGAAATAGTATATTATTACTTTTTTGAGCATTCGGTGGTGATAAAGAGATTCTCTTTGCATCTTCAGGTATAATGTTACATGAAATCCTTAATTTTGTAGCTAAATAAAAACAAAGTTTGAATTAGTTCTTTATTCTTCTCTGAATTATACCATAGAACATTAGTGCTCCCCAAAGAAGCCATCTTTCAGAAAATATGAAGTACCTTAAAAGAACATCATGAGGATGCTCTGTGTCATATTCCTGTTGCTGGAAAGATATTTGGTAGTGTACACTTTCATAAACTGGTGATGGAAAGAACTTGGTTAGTCTTTGCCCAAGTTTTAGTACACTGTGCACTGATAAGAAGGATGTTTTTCATCTTACTTAGTGTCCCAGAGTGGAGTGGGTATAAGCAAGGGTATAAGCAAGTGGTTAGAATCTGGAATATCTAGAATCTCTCAAAACCTGGACATCTGAGGCTGATCTCTGGCTTGCCAACTCACCATTGTGTTCTTAGCACCATCTCCAGCGATTCTGATTGAAATCCACATTTGTAGCTTCTGGCAACTTCCTGGCAACAAGGAGTATGGTGCTTACTCCACCAAATTGTTTACATGGTCTCGAAGGGGCTAGCAGTCCCTCTATGAATATATTTTCAAATGAGCATATATGATTCAGAGTATTTCACTTTCTGTGTGAATTTTGGGAGCATCAGATAATCCTTAAGTTAGGGACCCGGATCTAGAGTATGACAGGCTGGGTCAGACACATTCCTCATACACTCATCCTGTATCATTGTTTGCCATTCCTATGGAGATCGGTTCATAAAGAAAATTTCTATTGTGCCATAAAGGCCAATTTTATAACCTCTCATCCATTCCCTCTATGGCTGCTCTTTGGAGTTGGCCTCACAGTTGGGACTGTGAAACTTAGCTGGGCAGGGGCTGGAAGGAAGAGCCTGGATATCTGGGAGTGTCTCCAAGGGATGCTTATTTAGATGAGGAGAGTGGACATTATATTAGATGAATAAATGGAAATTATATTGGATTTCCATAGTTGCTTAAACTGGGAAAATTGATTATGTGCTGCTTTGGTTGATTCTCGAAACCAGTGCACTCAGCCAACTATGAGTGGGGGATCTCAACACAGATGTGGGAGGAAGGGAAATTTTTAATGGAGTGTAAATATGTCAAGAATGCTTATAGTTGCCAGCAAGCCAGATACACCTGTGTTGGCTTAGAATGAGATCTGCATGGATTTGCAAAATGGGAAGGAACCTCATTTGAATTCTAACCAGACTTAAAGACTCTGAGGAAGCCAGGCCAATTTTATCCTATAATTGGGAAAACTAGGGCTCTCTTCAGCAGTTACCGATGAAGCACACTGCTTGCATTGCTTTATTGAGAAAACAGGAGCATTTATCTAACTGCTATCATCCTGGAAACTGTGTCTTGCATCCAGAGAGTTGTCACTTCTCAAATTGCAGTTTCCTGCTGGTGACTTAGCCAGCCAGGTCATATAGCAAAGGAGAAAAACTAAAAGAGCAAAGTACGCTTTCCATGATTCAGCATTCTCTCTGACCACTTCTTGTTTCTGAAATAAACAGAAACTTTATAGTAAAATCTGAAGAAAATGCCTTTATTTTTTCTCAAAATAATTCATGTACATGGTTACAGAAAACAGAATGGAATGGAAGGGCTTATAATGGAAAACAACATTTTTCACTGAGGTATTAGCATTTGTGACTATTCTGGAATAATTATATATGATGTATAACTTGAATGTATGTACTTTTGGCATTCTATTTTAGGGAATGTGATAAATTAAAGATGACTGACACTGGTATAGGGGTCTATATCTATATATCTTTCTTTTAAATCTGGGTGGGTTCTATGACTGCTCTGAAGAAGTAAATATGGTAGAAATTATTCTGTGCTGGTTTTAGGGCCCACATCATAAGAGATTATAATCTTATATTTCCTGTATCTTAGCATAATTTTCTTGGAACTCAGTTTTCATACTGTGAGAAAACTCAATCATTCCAGTGCAGACACCCATGTAGAAAAGAACTAAGGCCCCCAATGGGTGGTTCTAGATGAACTTCCAGCTAGCATTGACTTGCCGTGGTGTGAATGAACTACCTTGGATGTGAATACTTTACCTGCACATGAACTGCCCCAGCTAATAACATGTGGAGAGAAAGAATTGCCTAGCCACAAAATTGGGAGATATAAGAGAGGTGGCTTTTTCGAGCCATTGGATTTGGGGTAATTTGTTTTGCAGCAGTAGATGGCCAGAACAGGAGTCTTGGTATAGTAGAAAAGTATAGATCTCAGGGACTTAGAGATTTGGTTTCAAATTCTCACTTCAACATTTAATAGGTTTGTGACTTTGGCAATAGCTATTAAGCACCTCTCAGCCTTTGTTTCCTTATCTGTAAAATGGCAATAATAATATATCTTTTAGAGACTGTGCTGAGAATCAGAGATAAAATATGTAAAGCGGCTATAAAATTTCCTAGAAAATGATAATAACTCAACATAGAAGCAATTATCTGTTATTCATCAAATAGTTAATCCACTTCTTTGTACCTTCTTTGCTTAAGCAGTTCTTCCAGATCAGGATATAGCTAAAGGGAATATAATTTTTGAAAATCAATTTGGCAGTCTGATTAAAAGCTTTAAAGTGTTTATATATTTTTCATTAAGTAGTTCCAATTTATGACCCTATTCTAAGGAAATATTCCTAAATACTGGCTATAATATATCCATCTATAAAATAAGATGCTTATGTAATTTTCTGATCTCTGCACAGCACTTAAAGAAATTAATCCTGTGTATACATTTTTTTTTTCAAGGAAGTTTCTGGACTGGAATGGCTGAACATCTCTCCTCAAGGTAACACCACCCCCAACATACTCATTTAGAAAATGTCAATAACTATTAGGAAAGTTAAAAACATATAAAATATTTTAGTAAGAAGTGTAGCACAGATCCTGGAAAGACTGCTTGGAGGAGGTAGAGTTCAAGGTGAGTCATGCAGCTTAAAAAGCTGCTTAAAAGAAGCTTTTAAGAAGTGCCTCTCATTCAACAAATATTTATTGAATACCAATAAAGTGCTAGACTGTGGGTAAAATCTTAGGTGAACAGATGAAACCAGAGCTTCTGCCCTTTCCTGGAGAATCTGGTGAGTGGCCATTTTGGGTATTCAACCCTGGTTCTCATAATTTCTATAAATGTCTTCACCTTGATGTCTGTCTTGTCACAGTCTTTCTACTCAGAATAAACTCTCAATTTTTCCGGTCAAAGCATTCTGCATGACTCAGCATGAACTCTATCTCCTGCAAACAGTCTTTCTAGGATCTGTGCTACACACTTTCTAGTTCATATGTGTTCCCATAGTGCTGACTTCTTGCAGTACTCAATGTCTATGCATCTATGGCTTGTCTATGTGGTTAGGTAACTTTTTAAATGTCTGTGTGCTATTTTCACTAGATTGAAAATTCTTTTTTTTTTTTTAGATTGAAAATTCTTCATCTCTGCATCTTGAACATAATGTTTATGTACATATGAAATATCTAGGTTTCTTAAAATACAGATTCTGATTCAGTAAGTTTGGGATGAAATCCTAGATACTTCATAGGTAACAAGCTTTCAGGTGATAGTCTTTGCTATTGGACCTCAGACCACACTTTGGGTAACAAGTAGCAGAGTTGTAGAGGGTAGTTACCATCGTATTGCTGTTTCTCTAGCACTTTGAACAGTGCCTTGGATATTAATACATCAAAGGTATTAAATAAATATGTATGGTTGTGTGGGATTAAGGGAAAGAATACAGACCTTGGAATAATACTGATCTAGGTTACCATATCAGTTCCACTACTCAATACTCTGAACAACCATGGGCATTGTACTTATTTATAAAACAACATTGCAGGGTTTTTGTAAAGTCAAAATTAAATTATGCATTTTAAAGCACTTGGAATAATAATATGTATAGCAAGGGACTGATGAAAGATAGTTCCTCTTAATGGAGGACATTTGACCTTTTCTAGGCTTAAAGAGATTTTTTCAGTGGTCTTTTTCCTGGTATTGTACCAAAAGAAATATCTTAAGCATAAAGAAGACACTAACATAAGTTTTGGTGTGATTTTTAAAGATTGTTGCATGTCTGTTTATCAGTGCTGACGTATATCCTAAGAGATACAGGGAAAGAAATCATGTAAAGTGAAAATGTGCCAGGTGGGCTACCACATGTTGCTTCTAGTCCCTCACAATGTCAAGCTGCCTCAAAGACAATCAGACCTGATCAGTAACACCAAAAGAGACAACGTCACTGTCAGTTCCTGTTACACAGGTTTCTACACAGTCTGCTTGGTACAGATAATGTCTAGGTATTCTCCACATGAAGCCCTGGCAAAGGCTCTCAATAGGATGACTCAGAGGGTGAACATGAGGAGGGTTGGCATGAAGCATTCAGTGCTCAACTAATTGCATTGGAAAAGGAACTGCATGCTGAAGAAATCCCTATGCTATGCTTCCTGAGTCAGCTTCCCTTATCCACTGGCAGAGGAAATGGTTGCAATGTTTCTCAGATTCTTAGTTTGTATTTCTTTTTTTTTAAATGTTTATTTATTTATTTTTGAGACACAGAGAGAATAGGATCAGAGAGTGAGGGAGAGAGATAATCTGAAGCAGGTTCAGCACTGTCAGCGCAGAGACTGATTCAAGTCTTGAACCCAAGAACTGTGAGATCATGACCTGAGCTGAAATCTAGAGTCGGACACTTAGCCGACTGAGCCACCTAGGTGTCCCTCTTGGTTTGTATTTCAAGTGAGAAAGTCAGTTGTCTTTCTTGCATGAACTGCATTTCAGAGCAGGAAAATAATTGGTAAAGGAGAGTTATTTATTTATTTTTTTAAAAGAATCCTAGGTGAAAAATTAGAAGAAATGATAGAAATAGAAAACCACATTTACAAACCTTAATGGATCTAGATGGTGGACATCAAAAGTTGCTAAAACCATTAGATAAGAAACATTAGATGAAAAACTTTATAATAGATGGATCAGGCTGTCATGACCTGAGTCCACTAATTAAATCTTTGCATCACTAAGAGGGGCAAACAGAACATTACCTTTATTTTGGTGTAAGGTGAGAGGAAGTATACAGAAACATTATTTAATATTGTTAACAAAAGAAATAAGCCATATCTGATCCAGCCTCTAGGTCTAATTCCCAGTTTAGAGAAAATATGGAGAATATAGGCCATGTTAAATGATATAACAAGAATTTAATCAGCCAAATACAGATATTCTATAAGACAAATGATTTAGTTTTTTTCAAAAACGAAATAGCACAAGAGAGAGAGAGAATTGTTATATATTAAGAGAGACTTATGGTACGTATACTCTAAAAACAATGTGTAGACATTGTTTGGATCCTTATCCAGCAAACCAACTTTTAAAAAATGTTTTAAATAAGGGAACATTGAACTTGGACAAGTTGTTAAGATACTACAAAGAAATTACAGGTATCCCCCACTTATCAAAAGTTTGCATTACACTACTTTGCTTTTACAAAAAACCTACATTAGTACCTGTTTTCTATCACCTAAGGAAATCCAAAAAGCATCTTAGCTTTTACGAAAAAAGGTGAAAAGCAAAAGTAGTGGTCAGCATTTGTTCTGCAGTGAGCTGTTGTTAGTGTGCACCTGAAGCAGTGAGAGTGGCCCTGCTCAGCTCCTTCCTAGGAACGACACTCAGCATCTCAGTATCAAGCTGCCAGAGTTTTGAACTGTGTGAGCATCTGTGCTTTATCTTGATTTATTCTGTGCATCTGATAGCAAGATGTGTCCTTATGCTATCAGAAAAACCTAAGGGATTATGTTTTGGGTCTAGGAATGCTCAAAAAAATTCCATATAAATTAATAGTAATTGCTTCTTTGCTTTAACCTGTTTCAGTTTACAAAGGTTTTCATCAGTATGCTCTAGTTTCCAATAGCAGAGGAAACCTGTATTGTTAATTTCACAATAATATTATTGGAGTCATATTTAAAAAATAGTTTTTAATGTTTATTTATTTTTGAGAGAGAGAGAGAGAGAGAGAGAGAGAGAGAGAGAGAGAGAACACAAGTGGGAGAGGGGCAGAGAGAGAGGGAGACACAGAATCTGAAGCAGGCTCCAGGCTCTGGGCCTGGCTCAGGGCTCAAACTCACTGACTGAGAGATCATCACCTGAGCTGAAGTTGGATACTCAACAGACTGAGCCACCCAGGTGCCCCTGGAGTCATATTTTTTACAAAACAAAACAAAACAAAACAAAACAAAACAAAAACCCTTACCTGTTGAAATGCCTAAGGAAGTATTTATTGATAGAAGATTTCCATCTTTACTAGGGATCAGTAATATACAAATTCATGAAAATAAAATACTTCATTGGTTATATTAGTAAAAATTAAAGTATTTGTGTTGCCATGTGGTAGAAATAATGGAAGTAGATAAAAGCTCATGTGCTTTGTGGGAGTTTAAATAGTAGAACCATTTTTGGGAGCAATTTGTCAATATTTAGTGAAGTTGAGGTTGCATGTCCTCTATTTCAGGAATTCCAAGAATTTTCAGAATTTCCTTTCCAGCTTTGGGTCAGGTCACTTAGGCCTGGACTTCCACTTAGGGTTGAAGCTCTGCCTTCTGCTATGGGTCTTGCCAGACTTGGTTCCTGATTTAGATTCAGGGTCAGATCTCTGCCATGTTTTTAGTTTTTTTTTTTATCAATAAATTTTATTTTTTAGAGCAATTTTAGATTTACAGAAATAGTACTGAGCCCATATACCACTCCTCACATAGTTACTATTTTAAATAGCCTATGTTAGTATAGTATAGTAAATTTGTTCTAATTAGTGAGGCAATACTGACACATTGTTATTGACTGAAATTCATAGTTTATCCACATTTCTTTAGTTTTAACCGAGGGTCTGCTTTGTCTTGCAAGGTCCTATCTGGGATACCATATTACATTTAGTTGTCCTGTCTCTTTAGGCTCTTGGCTGTGACAGTTTCATAACTTCCCCTAGCTTCAGTGTCCTTGACAGTTTTAAGGAGTTCTGGTTGGGTGTATTACAGGATGCACTTTTACTGGAATTTTTCTGTTTCTTTTCTTTTTTTTTATGATTAGATTGAGGTTATTGATTCTGGAGAAGGAGTTCACAGAAATAAAGTGACATTTTCACTGTTGCTTAAATTGTTACAGCTTTGGCTGTTGGGAGCTCTTTCACTTGTCTATTGTTGTGCCTCCTAGGGGTGATTGGATATTTCATTTTCTTTCTTTCTTTCTTTCTTTCTTTCTTTCTTTCTTTCTTTCTTTCTTTCTTTCTTTCTTCTTTCAGCACTTTCTTACTTTCTGGGTTGTAAGAGGCTCCAGGCTCATCTTACATATTTCCTGTCTTAGTGCTAGAATCTGCCATTTCTACAATATACCTCGTCCCTTCTTGGAAAATGGTTTTAGAAACCAAGATCTGGGTACTAGGTGTGCTCATTTCTACTGTGGTGTCATTTCTTGTAGGCCCTATTAACTGACAGAGCAAAAATATATGTGTGCATACTAACCAAATATTTATTCATATATGTATAAATATTTTTAAATATAATGAAGTATATCTTAGGTTAAACCTTAGTTCTTTTGGAGGTCTCCAACTCAAATCCATTACCACACAGGTCATGCTAGCTAGTTCCTCTGGCTGATAGGCAACCTTCTACTCCTTCTTCTAAGAAAACTGGCTCCCACCATCCACCATCTCTTTGATGTTCATTTTCATTGGACATCCACAGCCAACTCAGAATTAATAGCCCATATCTTGTGGGACACAAGGTAACTAGAGTGCAGTGCTTGTGTTCAATTCCTTTTGCCTTTAGTCTTACAGACTCTACTCATTTCCAAATTTACTTTGGTCAACACATTTCCCCCTAAGCCTTTTCAATGTTTGTTTCATGTATTTTTAATACAATTTTTTTAGATTTTTTAGATCTCTAGATCTCAAGATCTAGATCTTTAGATCTTTAGATCTCTAGAATTAGATTCTCTTGTCATGGTCTGCATGGTTTCTTGGGATGCCCCAACCACCTAAATGAATTGTTAAAATTTGCTTTAATTAAGGCTCATTTTTTGTGTTGTAAAGTTTTGTGGATTTTGATAAATGCATAATGTCATGAGCTGTCATTACAGTATTATACAAAATATTTTCACCACCATAAAAATGCTGTTTCACTGACTTATCTCTTCCTCCCTTCCTCTAAACCCTTAGCAACAACTGAACATTTCATTGCCCCTATATTAGTTTTGCCTTTTCTGGAATGTCGTATAATTGGAATCCTATAGTATGTAGCCTTTTCTCCCTGGCCTCCTTGCCTTAGAAATATGCATTTAAGTCTCCTCCATGTCTTTGTTGCCAGAAAGTTTGTTTCTTTTTATCACTGACTAGTGAGTGTACCATGGCTTATTTATGTATTCACCTATTGAAGGATATGTTGGTTGTTTCCAGTTTTGGGGGAGTATAAACAGAACTGCTATAAACTTTTTTGTTTAGGTTTTGTGTAGACATGTTTTTAGCTCATTTGGGTAAGCACGACTGCAGAGTTACGTGGCAAGACTGTAATTATCTTTGTAAGAAACTGCCATCTTTTTCTAAAGTGACTGTAGCATTTTACATACTTACCTGCAATTAATGAGAGTTCCTAGTATTTTGCATCCTTTCCAACATTGCATATTTTTCTTTTTTTGTATTTTAGTTATTCTAATAAGCATATGCAGGTACTGCATTTTAATTTTCCATTTCTTAATGATAAATGATGTTGAGAATTTTTATGTGCTTATTTGCCATCTGTGTATCCTCCTGTGTTTGTTCATATCTTCTGCTCATTTTAAAATAGAATTATTATTATTTTTTATTATTGAATATTAAGAGTTCTTTGTATAGTCAGTGTTTTGCCAATATTTTATCCTAGTCTATGGCTTATCTTTTTTGTCGCTAAGCACCGATTTTATTTACTTCTGGGGCTCCATGATGGATGATACAATTACGTGATATTTTTTAATAGCAATGGCAAACCTAGAGAGAATATACCCAATCTTGCAATCTCATTAGAAACCCCAGATTATGTCAATTTTGCTAACATTACACCGAGCAAAGAAAGTCATGTGGTCAAATTCTGCATTAATGAAAAGGGGCAGCACACTACACAGGCGGAGGATGGGCGAGAATAAATACTTGTTGACAATAGTATAATCTGTTATACCAGCCATGAACCTTTAATGGCTCTCTGCTTCCTCATTCTGTGTTTTATTAAAAAAATAATGTTTATTTATTTTTGAGAGAGAGAGAGAGAAAGAGAGAGTGTGAGCGGGGGGCGGGGCAGAAAGAGAGGGAGACACAGAATCTGAAGAAGGCTCCAGGCTCTGAGCTGTCAACACAGAGCCTACAGAGCCCAATGCGGGGATTGAACCCGTGAACCACAAGATCATAACCTGTGCCGAATTCGGGTGTTTAACGGATTAAGCCACCCAGGTGCCCCATGTGTTTTATTTAATGATGAGTAATTCCTCATTCTGTCCAGAACACCCTAATGTGAGAAAGCAACAAAATCTTTACTTATTTATTTTGCACAATTTTCATTCCTAGACATTGTTCTGTTTGATTTCTTTCTCTCTTCTGAGTGTTTTAAGTGTTTACTTTGTTTTATCTGTTCAACTGACTGTAGGAAGCAGCTGCAAGGAAAAAAACCTCCCTAGCCACACCAGAACCTGGCACCTTGAGAAGACAGCATGGCTGTGATTTCTTTCTTTGTCCTCTTAACCCTCAGAAGAGCAAGACTTCAATGCCAATGCCAATAGTCTCTCAAACCCCTGGCTTGCTGTCCTAAATAAGGGAATTCTACTTTGGGCTCTACAAGGTCTTGCTTATATAACACAGAAATTTTTCTGTCATGTGGGAACAAAAATATTTTTGAGTATTTCATATCTTTGATAAAAACTTAACATATGGGTTATGCATATTTTCTAACTTCAGTGAGGATGGATTTACCTCCTTTCCAACTCTCTCTCGTTCTCTCCCTCTCTCACTGTTTTGTTTTTGCTTGATAGTAGACATATCTTTATTTCGCTATTTCTAACTAGATGTCTCCCTGTTTAAGCTTTATTAATCTATGTTTTTTCTAGATTTGGGGAGTATAAAGAAAAATTCTACACAAGAAACTTGGAAAAACATCAAAGCACAGAGATAAATGAGTAAGTAAGCCCATTACCTTCTACCTAGAGATAACAGTGCATATATAGCATCATACCTTAGTGGTCTCATAAGTCATAAAAATCCCTGTAGGAAGGAAGTCTGCTTAGTTTAATTTAACCATATATTTAGTTGTTCACCTGATGACAAGAAAAATGCAAAATATAGCCAGATACAAAAATGATAAGTTAATTGATAAATCAAGAAATATCAGTCTAAGCCTGTTAGAGATATGCAAATTGCTAAAAGAAAACAATGAAAAAACAGTTAAGGAAGACAAAAATGGTTGCTTCAGGTAGAGGAAAGGGAGAGGTCAGGTAGGACTTTTTTTTTATCCTAAACTTTTCTGTGTTATTTGATTTTATAACCAAGTAAATTGGTTACTTTGATGGCATAAAAATAATTCATTAAAAGTAAGAATTCAAAATAAATTATTACTGAAAATAGGTATAGTTTTGTATGTATGTGCAAATCCTTTACATTTTTTGAAATACTTCTGTTATCATAGACTTCCGCTTTTAAACATTACATTAAGTTTTATAATAGAAATTAATAAGGAAGAATGCCTGAACCTCTATTTTTGTTCTATATTTAAACAACAGCATTTCTTGACATCTCTTGATATGTTGTGCCTTGTTTCCCTAATTGTTTCTGATTCTCTGGGTTCTAGATCACATCACTTAGGTCTTAGGCCCTTGGTTATGTTAGCTTCAGTACATAAATTTGCCATTTTTGACCATATACATTTCCTTTTCTGTTTCTCATAGAATCTGTCTGGGAAACATGGAAAGACTTCTTCATACCTCATGGATGCCCATGTCTCCAGATTTCTAACACTAGGTTTTCCAGGGTCTTTTGCCACTTCTCTTGGCAGCCCACAGAGATGTACTTTCTGGCTATACTCCTCATCTCCCAGGGGAGGACTCCTGATATTGAAAGGAAAAGAGAACTGGTGTAAGTGATACACTTTCCAGGTCCAGATATCCAGCAAGTTTTGAGCCTCCTTAGACCAAACTTCCTTCATTTACACATGCAGTGTGTCAAACTGTGTTATTAGGAAGGTCTGTGGGGAATCTAAAGTGCTCAGACTCTGTGAAAAGGTGGGAACAACATCATCTATGTCATCCACTCTGAATTACCCAAACAGTGATGCAGATTATTTAAGGCCTGTATGTCACATCTCTGTTTGAAAAGGGTTGTTGGGATCACACAGATGCATTTCTACAGAGTCCTTGGAATGAGAGGGGAAAGTGGACATGGATGTCATTGGAAAGGGAAAATGCAGAAGCAAGATGGTTGGGTTACCATCACTTTCTGAAATATAAAGATGTAGGAGTGCTTGGGTGTTGCTGGAGTTAGAGAAATAAATGGGAAGTTTATCCCACAAATCCAATCTCTTTAAATATCTGGAGAGACTCCAAGATTCCTGGGGGCGGGGAGTATAACCCAACTACTTGCTTAACCTGCCCTTCATTCCAGGAGCTCCATAATTAGAGCCAGGCATGAATAATGAGGAGCTCTGCAAGGGTTACATCAATCATAAAAGGAGGATAAATTCAATACCCCACCCTCTGCAAAAGCTTGTAGCAACAGGCTGAGGCTGTGTCTCGATAGGTTTAGAGTATTTATTCCTTTGATAAGTTATTCCAAATTCAAAGAGATCTAAAAGCAAAGCGAGGCAAAACAAAGCAAAATTCTTGGCATTTGTGTTTTATTTGTTTTGTACACTTTACTATCTTATTTGTTCCTTTCAGAAATCATCTGAGGTAGGCACAACAATGATTATTATTCCCATTTAGTGGATGGGGTGGTTGAGGCACAGAGTGTGTGGCTTGCCTGAGACCATGCAGCAATTTTCATAGAGATAGGATCAGAGGCCATGATTCCAGACCCTTAGGCAGTTTCTCCTGTCTGCCCTCATTGCGTCCCTCACTTTGATTCACTGATGTGGCTCAAAGCAGCCAGTATATATTAGGTGCCTGTCATAGACCACAGCAGAGAGTAGGTGCCCCATAGTTGTAGTTGCTCCTTTATTTTTAGCCACTTTTCTTTACAAGCTCGGCTCTCTGGAATGCACGCCTTCAGAGGGAGGAATTTTTCTCAATGATGCCCACAGTGAGACAGAATTTTAAAAAATGGACTTGCTAGGCACATTATGTAGGACAACGTATACTATGGAGCATGCAGAATTTTGTGTTTGAGGCTAGCAAAGCTAACCCTATTCTTATTTTGCCAACCTTTTGCTCTTCGGTTTCACTTCTTCCTACTTCACTAATGCTCTCACCAAATATATGCAAACAAGATATGACTATTGGCATTAACATGAGCAAAATGTAAGTTGTGTCTTCCTAAGTAAATGAGAGGATTCCAGCCAGCATTTGCATTGCTTGAACCTTATTGTTATTTTTCCATCAACTTCCAAATGTACATCGTCCACATGTATGCCATAGATTTGTTTTATTTCATTTTTTTCTCAATTATTTTATGTTGGCTTTGAGGCTCAGAAGTCGTAACAGTATTGCATGATTAATTTTGTTCCTCTATTACAATGGAGTTTTCATGAAATTAACTATGCTGTTTTCTTCCTAGTAATGTCCTCTGATGAATATTTTATTTTTGTCAATTGCCGTGTGGTCAGCCTTGCTTGGTATTTTATGGTACTTTTTCAAATAACAAGATGTTCCTGAGACCTTTCAGACCCTCTGCTGCAGCAGAACAGAGCTTTGTGTCTTCATGGGAAATCCAGAGGTCAGCTAAAGAAGCTCTTCCCTTAAGAGCACAGAAAATGCCCGATTTGGGGGGCCCACAGAGTGAGAACAAGATTCACCTGACCTCCCAAAGGCAGCCCATTAGAAATTGCCATAGCATCAGTAGAGAGAAGGGGAAGCAAAAGCATCCCACAGTCATGGAGATGTGATACCAGGCCAATAGAGGTCTATGTCCTGAGACTACAAAGAACTGCAAGGGTTTCCTATTTATTCTCCCATGCGCATAAATATGGCTATAGAATATTTGCTATAGAATCTCCCCTGGCAACTCCAAGGGCTGTGTATCTGCCTCTTTTTCTGAGTGGGTACAAGTTCAGCAAAAAGAAAGACCGCATTGAAGGAGTGACAAGTACAGTGCAAAGTAAGAGAAAGGAAAACAGATGGAGCAGCTACTAATTGCCACTGTCCTTGGTACTTTAAAAGTATGATCTCATTTAATTGTCAAAGTCCCCTTGCAATGGGGATATGATCCCCAGTGTACAAATGAGACCTCTGGCACTCAGGGAGGTTGAGCAACTTGTCTAAGGAGCCCAGTATGTGGCATTCAATCATTTGTTGAATCAATAAGGAATGAATGAATGCTACACAGCCAATACTGGGAATTGATAAAGGGAGCTCATCTTCCCTCTGATTTATAGGAATCAATACTCCCTGTAGCAGAGGGGAAGACTTAGCAGACTGGGAAGGGGAGCTTATTAAATGAAATTATTGGCACGAATGGCTGGCAAGATGAGAGGGTGCTGTGCCTCTGATTTCCCAGTTATGCACTCTGTAGTGTGTCATCTATGAAATCCAGAGGTCATGGCTCTTCCCACCTTCCTTCCCACCCCAACCCTGCTTGGTCTGTGTGCCTCTGGGAGCTCAAAGCACTCAGCTGTGATACCTAATGTGATCCAGTTGTACATATTATGTGTCTGGCCAAGAACTGGGCACAGGAATCGATGTCCTTAGTGTTTTCTGCCTTGGGGCATCTAGAAGTGTGGTAAAGAGCTGGGAACTGTAGAGCTAGGTGACAAGCATGGGTGTCATATTTAAATGACATGGGCTGTGCCCAGCAGGCAGGCCTGCTCAGAGGCCCTCATTTCCTTTTCCGGCCCTGTTTCTACTAAACCTTGTGGTTTTCCAAATTGTGTTGAGAGCAAATCCCACATCCCTTTTGAAATGATTTGATTTCTGCACTTAAAACTTCTACTATCGTGCCAATGGTCTGGAGGGCAAACCACTGAGAAAGCTTCTTCCTCACGAATTAAATGCTCTGGGGCAGGGAAAAAGAGAGTGTGAGGTTGTCGTGCCTGGTTGAAAGCAGGCAGGTATCTCCAGCATCCATATCAAAGCCTTCTGTGCCCATGGTGACATTAATAATAAATGATGAGTTTCTTGCAGATTTTCAACTAAGCAACATTGCTTTTCCTGTGGTTAGGTCAGTTCTAGTGTGTTTGGCTCTAGTATTTCTGACATCTCTTGCCAAACAAATGCAAAAGAATTAGCATGCAATGTGGTAGTTCAATCTAACAAAATAGTTTTTAAGCGAATCTTCGTTATAAGAAGCTTTTGGGGGGCTACTAATCTAGGTAACTGCTGGGGTGGTCTTGAGTTCTTTCATCTGATGTGGACAGGCCCATTGGATGGAAATGGTTGACAGAAGTTGGGATGGATGCCCCAATGGGGACCCCAAGTAGAGGTTGGGTGGGCTTCACCTCTCTGCCAGAGCAGAGGGCAGTTGAAAAATGACTCCCTCTGGTTTCCCTCTATCCCCTGCCAACCAACCCCAGCCCAAGCCACTGTCAGCTCTCATCTGATCAGGTAGAAACCTCCTGACTCCTCTCTTAGCTTCCACTTTCTCCCTGCTTCAATTTAGGAAGCTGAGGTGACCTTCTGAAGCAAGTGCCATTCTTAACAATTTACATCCCTGGTTGAAGCCTTTCAATGGCTTTCCATTCCCCTTGGCAGAAAATCCAAAATCCTACTATGGCCTTCAGTGGCCTGCAGGTGCCTGGCCTCATGTTCATTGCTCTCCCCTCCTTACTGTGTTCCAGTCTTGATGGACTTCTATCTCATCCCTGTATCCAGTGAGCTCATCCTCCTTCACAGCCCCTGCCCTTGTTTCCTTACCTCTACCTTAACCCTCTTCTTCTCTCCTTCTGTCTATCTAACCTCTACCAACCCTCCATGTCTCAGTTAAAAGTTGGTTTCTCAGAAAGTCTTCCTTGATTCTGAAATAAAAATATACCTCATACTGTTTCTTATATTTTCCCTTCATAGCACTTAAGACTAAGGCTATTTTTTAGTGTATATTTTTTACATGTGTGATGATTAAAAAAAAAAAGTCTGCCTTCCCACTGGTTTATAAACTCAGGCAGGAACCAAATCTGCTTTATTCATGACTATATCCTTAGCACCTAACAGAGTGCCTGACACATAAGAGGTGCTATAAATATTTATTGAATGAATAAAAAACTGTCTTCTCATGCCATCTGTCAAGTTTATCTACCCTTATTTTTAAAACCACTTCACGGGATGTTTGGTTTCAGCCCTTGGATCAGCGGGCACAGCCTTATTGTGTCCTTTTATGACTGTCTCCTCTGTGCTAGTTTTGGTGGGCACGCTGCCTGAACCCTTCATGTTGGGCTTCTGCTTCTTGTCTTGATCCAAGCTGAACCCTTGGAATCTGATCTCATACTGATTGCTCAAAATCTGATATCTAACTGTCCCTACCTGATGGTCTGAGTCCTTGCTCAAAGCCTATTTAAATGGAGCTCCTTGGGGTGCCTGGGTGGCTCAGTCCATAGAGCCTCTGACTCTTGGTTTTGGCTCAGGTCAAGGTCCTAGGGACATAGGAATGAACCCTACATCAGACTCAGCATGGAGCCTGCTTAGGTCTCTCTCTCTCTCTCTCTCTCTCTCTCTCTCTTTCCCTCTCTCTCTCGCTTTCTCTATCCCTTTGACTCTCTCCCCTGCTCATTCTCTCTCTCAAAAATAAAATAAAATAAAATAAAATAAAATAAAATAAAATAAAATAAAAATGGGATTCTTTAAAATCGTTATATTTTAAAGTGTAATGTTCTTTTTTTAAAAATATTTTTTACAACATCCAGTGCTTATCCCAAGTGTCCTCCTCAATGCCCACTGCCCACTTTCCCCTCTCCCCTACCCCCCCCATCCACCCTCAGTTTGTTCTCTGTATTTAAGAGTCTCTTATGGTTTGCCTCCCTCCCTCACTAGGTGTTGTATGGAAGCCAATTTAACGATAAATTATATTAAAAAATTAAAATTTTTTTTAAAGTTTATTTATTTATTTATTTTGAGAGAGAGAGAGAGAGAGAGAGAGAAAGTATGAGTGGGGAAGAGGGAGAGAGAGAGAGAGAGAGAGAGAGAGAGAGAGAGAGAGAGAGAGAGAATCCCAAGCAGTCTCTGCACTGTCAGTGCAGATGCAGGGTTCAAACCTATGAACCATGAGATCATAACCTGAGCCAAAGTCGGATGCTTAACTGACTGAGCCACCCACGTACCCCTAAAACTATAGTGTTCTGATAGACCCCTCTGAGGAACAGCTTTAACTCTTGATATATAGCACCACCAGAGTCAAGCCATGCCTTACTCAACTTCTTGTCTTGGCATATACAAGTAGGAAGTCCAAGTAGAAATATTTGTAAATTAATCTGCATTGAAAATATTGTGGTTGTTGCAATTTATAAGAAGTTATGTCCCTTAAGGTCATGAAACTTAAGAATATAAATGATACACTTTGGGAATAAAAACATAAATAGAAGCATTACAGATATATCAACTATACATTTATCTAACATTCCTCTTACCACTGTTGTTACTAGAAATCAAGAAAAATACCTTTTTCACAAACTCCTTGTGCTGTTGTGATTTAGAATAAAAACATATTTGGTCATTAAGACGAAGGAAACTATATATCTCATGTATAATCGGTCTTCATCCATTGTTCCTTGCTCACAGTTGCCAAAACCTTGGAATTATAAGAGGAATGGAAGCATCCTTTGTTAATATTTAAACTCTTGCCTTCACTTCCTGAAATGGCTTTAAAGCCATAAAGGTGAAATGGGTGTGTTGTTCTTCACGACATGCACCTTTCCATGACTACTGGGTTTATGTTAATGAGGTGACTTTTGTAAGGTACCTAAGGAAGGGAGCTGGTTGCCAGAAAAACCAACCAGGAATACGTGGGAGGAATTTCAGTCCCCTCCCCTGGTTTTCTCAGAGAGGGGATGAAGGTTGAGTCAATAAATTTTATGTAATGAAACCTCTATAAAAATCCCAAAGAATGGATTTGGAGAGCTTCCATATTGGGGAAATAGAATGTTTCCATGTGCCACCATGCCAGGCTCCAAACTCCACAAGGACAGAAGCTCTTTTGCTCAGGATCTTGCCCTTTGTATCTCTTCATCTGACTGTTGGTTCATGTTTTTGTTTTTTTTTTTAATATCCTTTGTAATAAATTGGTAAGTTAGTGAATAAATACAATGTTTTGCTGAGTTCTTTGAGCTGCTCTAGCAAATTAATTGAACTCAAGGAAGGAATGGTGGGAACCTCTGATTTATGGCCAGTTGGTCAGAAGCAAAGGTAATAAACTGGGTTTGGAATTGGCATCAGAAATGGAGGGTAGTCTTGTGGGAATGAACTGTTAATCTGTGGAAGTGTCAGAACTGAGTTGAATTGTAGGATACCCAATTGTATGATACCCAGCTGGGGTCTGAGAATTGCATGCGTGTGTTGGCAAAACAACACAACACAAAACAAAACAAAACAAAAAATGTCACATTAGAATGGGAGTATCCTTAGTCCTGATTCTAGAACTGTAGTACTGATTCTAAATTTTGTGCAACCATAAATTTTTTAACTTTAATTTTCCATACTTCTCACTCAAAGTTAACCCTCTAGAAGAGCCCAGTTATATTTATTCTTGAAGTATTGTGCAGCACTGCAATTTGTTTAATACCTACAGCCCTGTATATACCAATTCTGTTACAAAGAATTCATCATCACCTTAAAGCATCATGAGGTAAAAGGCAATGATACAGAACAGTTAAAAATGCTACTTCAATACATTTTTCATTTTAAACAAAATAATCCTCCACTTCTTATTAATAAATGTTATGCTCCTGTTATAAAAGAGTCCTCTGGCTCTGATTCATCTGATGGCATTTTCTATCACTGTAAACAAAATATTAGTGAAAGGTTGAGCTTGCTTCTACTTTCCTTTTGGCCAATTTACAAAATAAACATTTCTTGATTTGGTCATTAGAGTTTAAACTATTGAACTGAAGACAGATGTTCTTTGAACAAAGATTGAAGAGAGAAAAGTGATCAGAAATTCTCCCAAGGCCAGAACTTAAAACACTGATGGTTATAACTTCTCTTGTCTGTCACCAGAGTCTTTTGAAGAAAAATATGGTTCTAGATTATCTGAAGGTGCAGACAGTGTACACCATCCAACAGATTCTGGAAAACCCTTTTGTTACGTTTTCTTTTATTAAGAAGAAAATCATTTCTGAGTCTTGCTTTGTAAACTAAACTTTGCCAAACAAGTATATGGAACTGATGCATAATTGAAAGCCTAAGTCCCTGTTCATTTTAGGGATTCAGCAAGCATTACTTGGAAAACAAATTAGCTCAATGAATGTCCACACCACCAAAAAAGAGATTATAATGAAGTAAAATTCTTCTCCTCCTTACCTTCTCCTTCTCCTTCTTCCCCTCTTCTGCCTCTTCCCCCTCCTCTTCCCCCTCTTCCTCCTCCTCCTCCTTCTCCTAATATGCATGAAAAAGGAGATATTATTAATAGGAGAAAAAATAAGTGCAGGGAATGAAATATTTCTGGTGTAGTCAAGCTCTGAGGACATTGAAAATGTAAGGTGGGTAGGTGGCAATTTTCTTCAGGACTGAGAATCATATTAAAAACTAGGTTTGGTTGGAGAGATTACACACAGTATGACTATTTCTGTACCAAAATCATGGCTTTGTGTCTTATTCTCATTAGTTACAAAACTAACTAACCAAAAAAAAAAAAAAAAAAGCATATCACACAAATGCTCTTGGTGCCTAAAACTCCACCATAAATGTCCATTATTTTGGGAAAGTCAAGTTTGTTGGTAGACATCTTGGTTTACAATGTCCTTCCTAGAAAATCACAAACAATATGTAGGGGTTGGTGAGAGTAGGGGATGGGAACTGGTGTGGGAAAAGGGGAGATAAAATTGGAGCCAAAGGAGAGATGGGAAGGAGTGAAGAAGGACCATGTTGGTGAGGCACACACTCCTGAGGGTAAGTTGGAGAATGAGGATGCACCAATCACAAGGCCTAAGTCCTTCCTGGTTTTGTCAGAACCATTTCCAGACATTTATCTGGAAATTTATAGGGAACTGGACATTTATAGGAAATTAATACTATCTCTTTGGCCTCCCTAGAAATGTTCTGGAAAACTGGCCTTAAAATGTTGGGAGAAGACGCAGAGAGGACAGGTAATTCAAATATAGGGTAATTGAATTTCTTTGTTAGCAGCGAGCTTTATACACAAATTTACCATACATTTGATAGGAAATTTGCTTTGTGTGATAGCACTTTCCATTGAGGAAAAAGAGTTCTTGGGGACATCTGCTGGCCATATATGTAACGCCTCCAAAGCACTGTAAGAGGCACAGTAGGGAGAGGGTGGTGCAGTTAGACCCTGAGACCAGAAAGGGGCCCACCCATTGTTCAGACAATGCAACATTGTCTGAACTAAACAGAAGAGAGGACATTTGGAAAGAATAGCCACATCACAGATCTAGACAAAAGGGGAAGTTTTATGAGTTGCCCGTACTCTTTCTCTTTTACTTCTGTGAATGTTTACAGAAAATTATAATCCTGTTCTGTATTTTGAGAGAGAATGTAAACTACCAGCTCCCAACATGTCATAGCCACCATTTGCCACTGCCAGCCACCTATGGATTTCCTATAAGCAGGGTTCATTCATTGTGAAAATTAGGTAATTGAAACAATCTATCTGCTTCAGACTGCTGGCTTTAGGGGTGGTGCTTGCCTGTTGCCATGACAAGTAATTTGCAGAGTGAGATTTTAGCCACAATAACTCATTAAACAGTATGTTGTTGTACTGTTCTGTTTATCAGGAAGACAGGAATGTTTTAAAGATAAAATTATTTATTTATTTTTATTGGCTACTGGAGATGATAAAGCAACCTCCTGCCAATTAGTATTCTAGCCAGCCCCCTTTTATTCGGCATTATGATCATCTCCCTTGCTGCAAAGTAAGATATGATAAAAGAGTGCAACTCTGTTGGTGGCGGTCATCTGGAATTCCTCAGTCATACCTTCTGGATGGCAGGATATTGATTATAGTGCAGGTCTTGAAGGGATGAAATCAGAGCAGGTGGGAAATCCATAGCTGTGTTGCTTTGCAAATTTGCATGTGGCTTCTTCATCCAGGGGTTAATTATATTTCAGTATCTTTCTAATTAGAAAGAAAAGTCTTAAAACAACAGTGATGCAGGCTTGGGAAAATTTTTTTGGTCTGCGTTTTATAGGATTAAAAGGAATCAGCAAAACCAGAGAGATCAGTAGAGGGTATGAACTCTGTGAGGGCTGGGGCCCCCACTCCTTTTGGTCTCTTCCTTGTCTTGAGTCTGGAAGAGTTTGTGGCCCATCAGATGCACTTGATAAATATTTTCTGAACAAATGAATGAATGAATGAATGAAACTACTCTCTCCCATTTCACTTCAGACACATGGGATTTTAGTGTCCTTCCCTTTTTCCTTAGCATCAAAACCTGCTCTTCCAACTCCATTTGTATTTAAGCACAATTCCATGCAACCTGTTCCATGAAAAAAGGGTTATACTATGTTCACATAATTTTGGGAAACCGTGCATGCTAGATTCTCTCCTTGGTAAATGAAAATATGCATTGGAATACTTAAAGGCTCTTTCTCTTGCAGCTAAAAAATCTGGTTAACTATGTCTAAATCAACTTTCCCTAAACTTTATTAATTTATTTCATCTGGTAAATATTAATTGAACATCTACTATGGGCCAGGAAATGGTCTAGATACAGGGAGTAAACAAACTGAAATGAGCTCCTGTCCTGTGGGATTCCCATTCTAATGGGAGGACAGAGTTAGCCTATCAAATCATGGTAAGCGCAATGCAGAAGAATAGAAGCAAGAAGCATAAGGAGAAGAGTGATGCGGAGTTACAATTTTAGGTGGAGTGGTTATCATTGAGCAGATGTTGGAGCAAAGACCTGAATGAGGTGAGAGAGCTAGCCACTAGGGGAAAGGCATTCCAAGAAGGGGAAGCAACAAGTGCAACACTCCTGAGAAAGAGCATGTCTGGAGTGTGTGAGGAAACCAGTATGGCCAGGGCTATTGGGTGAATCTAGGATGGGAAGAGCAGTAACAGAAAAGGCCATGGAATTGAGAAGAATGAAGGGGTAGATTGTATGTAACCATAAAAGTGTTATATTGGCTTTTAAGTAGTGTCTCTTGAAATGAATTGCCTTTGCTCAGAACCCTCTTTGATCTTTTCACACATAACTAAACACACACACACACACACACACACACACACATATAAAAAGCAACTAGAACCTGTTTCCTCTCCTCAACTGTAAACTGGGGAAAATAATAATACCTTCCTTTCAAAGTTATTTTAAGAATTAAAAAATAATTTAATTTAAGTATTTAGTTAAGGCTCAATACATGCTATATTTCTGCCTTTGTTCTCTTTTGCACTCTATCTCCCACAAACCATGCTGCCTGTCCACTCCATTATCATGCTGC
Organism: Panthera pardus; assembly: GCF_024362965.1. Lineage (NCBI taxonomy): Eukaryota > Metazoa > Chordata > Mammalia > Carnivora > Felidae > Panthera > Panthera pardus. Next base: position 97,956,555 of record NW_026526655.1, read on the forward strand.
TATAGTATATAAGCAATATACACAAAGTGCAAAATCAAAGTCATAGGACAGCAAGCATCGAAGGTGGACAGATAAAAACTAAAACCATCATGGACAAAATGCAGATTTCACTAATGAAAAAGATGAGGAGAAAAAGGTCTAACACTAAAGTATCAAGAAAGCGGGCTGGGCCACAGGGATCAGGATTCTGGGCTGTAAATTCTGGTTTCTCTTTCTTTGCTATGTGAGGACACAGAAAACTGGGAGGAGGGTTCTCATCAGGAACCAAATCTGTCAGAATGTTGATCTTGGACTTCTTAGCCTCTAGAGTGGTGAGAAATGAATTTATTCATTCTGTTTAAGCCACCTGGTCTATGGTATTTTATTATAGCAGGCCAAAAATATTAATGGACTTTGGTACTGAGAAGTGGAGTTCTGTTGTAACAAATACCTAAAAATGTGCAAGCAGGTTTAGAACTGAGTAATGAATCAAGGCTGGTGGAATTTGAGGTTCATACTAGGAACGTAAACGTGAAGGGCGATTTTGCTGGGGACTCAGAGGTGAATAAGGAATGTGTTATTGGAAAATAAAGAAAAAGATCTGTGCCATAAAGTGGCAAATAGCTTGGCTGAACTGTATTCTAGTGCTCTGTGGAACGTAAAATGAGTGAGTAAATTGGATGTTGAGGTCTAAGCAAAGTGTTGAGGGAGTGCCTTGCTTCCTCCTGACTGTATATAGCGAAATTTGAGAAGAAATGAATTGGAGAAGGACTTGTTAAATGAAACAAATTCAGAACTTAAAAGATTTAGAAACTTCTCAGTTTATCATATTATAACACTTGAGAAGTTTGTTGTGAAGGGAACACTAAGGGTGTGGCTGAGCAACCTCTTGGTAAGGAGATGATTATGGTTGTGAAACATGGATCTAATCAGCCTCACTATGGAAACACTGTTGGTTTGGACTGAGGGGTGGAGATGAGACAAAATGAGGAAAGGCTGTCAGACTTCAGAGATCCTACAGCATCAGACCATAGAGCTATCTGCCTATGAATATGCCAGTGCTTCAAGACAGGGGAAGAATGACCCCAGAAGCAATTCAGAGATTATCAGAAAGGCCTCCTTGGTTTCAAAGTGGGAGGCCTTTGCCTTGGTTTCAACAGGCCAGATAGCGGTCTTCTGGAGGCTTGGGGGTGCAATTCCCACTCGACAGAGCCACGGAAGTGGGGCTGTGGCCCCATTGGATCTGAAAGGCAGATAATTGAACCAAACAGGATTATTCTCAACCCTTAAGATCTAATGGCAGTTTTCTTGCTAGGTTTTAGACTTGCTTGGTACCCATCGTGCCCTCCTGTCTTCCAATTTCTCCCTTTTAGAATGAAAATGTCTATCCTATGCCTTTTGCACCATTTGTATTTTTTGTTTTTAATTTATTGTCAAGTTAGCTAACATACAGTGTATACAGTGTGCTCTTGGTTTTGGGGGTAGATTCCCGTGGTTCATCATTTACATACAACACCCAGTGCTCATCCCAACAAGTCCTCCTCAATCCCCATCACCCATTTCCCTTTCCATCCCCCCCATCAACCCGCAGTTTGTTATGTGTATTTAAGAGTCTCTTATGGTTTGCCTCCATCTCTGTTTGAAACTATATTTCCCCTCTCTTTTACCCCACGGTCCTCCATTAAGTTTCTCAAGTTCCACATAGGAGTGAAAACATATGATATTTGTCTTCCTCTGGCTGACTTATTTCACTTAGCATAATACCCTCCAGTTCCACCCACGTTGTTGCAAATGGCAGGGTTTCATTCTTTCTCATTGCCAAGTAGTATTGCATTGTATATATAAACCATCATTGTATTTTGAATGCACATAACTTGTTTGGTTTTACAGGTTCACAGCTGGAGGAATTTTGTCTCAGAATGAATTGGACCTTGAGTCTCACTTGAATCTAGTTTATATTAGAGGTCTCCTCTAATATAAACTTTAGACTTTAGAATTGGTGTTAAGAAGTTGGGATTGGAATGAATGCATTTTGCGTGTGAGGACATGAATTTTGGGTGCCCAGGACAGAATGCTATGGGCCGAATGTTTGTATCACCCTTAAATTAATATGTTGAAGTCCTTACTTCTCATTATGATGGTATTTGAAGATGAGGCCTTTGGGAAATAACTGGGTTTAGAGGAGAGCATAGATTGGTGCCTCATGATGAGATTAGTGTCCTGGAATGAAGAAGAAAAACCAGAGTCTTCCTTTCTCCCCATCTTGTGAGAATACAGTGAGAAGGTAGCTGACTACAGCCAGAAAGAAAACCCTCACTGAGAACTGAATCTTTTTTTTTTTTTTTTTAATTTTTTTTCAACGTTTTTTTTTTTTTTTTTATTTATTTTTGGGACAGAGAGAGACAGAGCATGAACGGGGGAGGGGCAGAGAGAGAGGGAGACACAGAATCGGAAACAGGCTCCAGGCTCCGAGCCATCAGCCCAGAGCCTGACGCGGGGCTCGAACTCACAGACCGCGAGATCGTGACCTGGCTGAAGTCGGACGCTTAACCGACTGCGCCACCCAGGCGCCCCTGAGAACTGAATCTAATGAACCTTGTTTTTGGACTTCCCAGCCTCCAGAGCTGTGAGAAATAATGTTCTGTTGTGAAACCACCTTATCTATGATGTTTTGTTATAACAGCCCAACCTGACTGATACAGAAGGTATAATACTAGATTTGTGTTTTTAATCCACCATCTTAACCTGGAACTTCCTTGACATGTCAATTTGGGGAAGGGGCAGAAATTGGGTAAGATCCAGAGAATAAGACACTTTTGAGAGCAGAAGGCTAGAGTGTGGTTAGGGTGGGGAGTTCTGGATAGCTTGAGGGAAGCATGGTGACCAGGTCCCTGAAAAAAGCAGTGCGACTCATCAAAGGCAAGCTTCACCTGCTTCGACATTTAATTTGATGTCATTCCTCCACAGCCCAAGCAATGCTCCAAACTTTCAGAAAACTGAGAGAGACAGGATGTCTTCTCCTGTGAATAAGTATGTTCCAAAGAAGATTCCACTGTCATTTTTAAGAGAAAGTGGCTACATTTAAAATGAGGCTTGTTTGATGTAGGTCTTGTGATGGGTAATAAATGGTTTAGCATGTAATCTCACAGCTCCTTGTGGCAGATTTTTAAGTACTGTACTTGCAGATGACCTTTTCCAGAGGTAAATTGCATATAAGGGGCTGTAAGTGCCACATTTAATAATGCTTCAGGGATATTAGGAGGAAAGTAACAGTTAGTATTCAGTGATAGGGTCCCATTATTAACTTACAGGCTGCTTGCTGAGCAGTGGATCTAGCTTTAGCAACAGATGTCTCCTTCTCAAGCTTTAAGAATTGATCCCAACTGGCAAAGCTATGCTCAATAAGTTGAGAAGGAAAAAGTAGAAAAAAAACAAGGTATGAAAGGAAAAATTCTTGGACTAAGAAATCTAAGTTGCTCACTTTTAGGGAAAAGCAGCGATCTTTAAACTGGAATGGGATATAAGGGAATCCTAGATTTTACCTGAGTTGGCCCATTTCCAGTTTTCTCTCTGATGCAACCTGAAGGTAATTTTCCTGGAGATTTCCAGTTTAGTTCAACTGCATATACAGCTGCTAAATTAGAATCACACCTTCATAATACTAGTAAAAGATCCTTCTAACATTTTTTTTTTCCTTCTTACAGAATGAACTGCACATTCTTTGATCTGGTAATCAAGAGACTATAATTATAATGTGGACTTTCCAACCTGACACTCCCCTCCCCCCCACTCCTTACTTTCAGGGTATCTTGCTTCGAGTAGATTGCTTTTCTCTCTGATGTCTAATATATTATAATTATTCGTAATTTCCTGCTTTTGTTGTAATATTCTTCCCTTCTTCCTGAATTAGTGTAGTCCAGAGATCAGCAAAGTTTTTCTGTGAAGGGTCAGATAATAAATTTTTTCAGCTTTGTGGGACATATGCTCTCTGTTGCCACTACTTTATTCAGTTCTGCTGTCGCTGCATGAAAGCAGTCATAGATGGCATGCAAACAAATGGGCATGGGATGAGGGCCAAGAAGGTGACATAGGGGCTCCTGAACTTTCTTTGCATGGATGCACTGATGTACAGCTACCCATTCAGCAATCCCCTCTGAAGGAAATCCAGAAACTACATGAGCGATTCCTACATATCTGGCAAATGAGAAAATACCCACATCAACATGGGTAGGGAAAGGCTGAGAAGACTCTCACCATAAAGCTCAGCAGATACTCGGGAGGGAACATCTAATTCCTGGCTTCTCCCCAAAGAGTGAAGGATCTGGACTATACAGCTAGCATCTTAACTTTAGGACTGCCACCAGAGGGATGGGCCCTCAAAATACTCTGCTCTGAAAGGTACTAGAGCTTACAGCTTGCATGCACGCAACACAGAAGTTATAGCAAATAAAGAAGCAGTTCTTAATGGGCACTTGAACACTCACTGGAGATTTCCACCAAGGTTCAGTATGGATGGAGAGAGCAGGCAAAAATGGCCATTTTCCAGTCTTTCCCTAAAAGGAGTCTAATTGCATAGTTTACAAGGGGGGAAAAAGGGTCTCAACCCAAGTTTATACATCAAAGAGCTAGAAAAACAAAAAGCTCAAAGCTAGCAGAAGAATGGAAATAACAAAGATCAGAGTGGAAGTAAAATAAATAGAGACTAAAAAGACAATAGGAAGGGAATCAGCGAAACCAAAAGCTGTTTTTTTTTGAAAAGATAAAATTGGCAAACCTTTAGACTGAGAAAAAAAGAAGACTCAAATAAAATCAGAAATGAATGAACAGTCATTAGAACTGACAACAGAAACACTCAAGATCCCAAGAAACTGCTAGGAATAATTATAACTCAACCAATTAGATAACCTAAAAGAAATGAGTAAATTCCTAGAAACACACAATCTACCAAGATGGAATCATGAAGAAATAGAAAACCTAAACAGACCCATTACTTATGCAAAGATTAAATCAATAATCAAAACCTTTCTAACAATGAAAACTTCAGAACCAGATGGATTCACTGATGAATTCTACTAAACATTTACATCACACGAGGACACAAGTGTAACCCTTAATACTGTAACTTAATAAAGATGATATATCAACCGACTCATCAGGCATAAATACACAACATTCTGTTTGGATAGTGGCACAGGTGCCTCCTTTCAAGGCAGTAATAATGCCCGACGCCATTTTATTTTGGAGAAATGCTAGTGGAAAAAGGTGTTACTGATTTTGGTGATCATTGTTTTAACCTGTGTTTTCTCTTGCATCTGCCTCCAATGCAGCCAGATGGCTGCTTAAAGAGCCACCTGCGCGCTAGTGAAATCCTTCGCTGGCCACTCCCAGCAAACTATGGAGGGGCGCGCATGAGTTTTAAGAGCCGGTCAGGACCAGTGGAGTGTTGAGAGAGATCTTAGAGAGAGAGGGCACTACCACCCGTTGACCTGAAAGCTGAGCTCCCAAGAACTTGGGAGCCTCTACCCGCTTTGGGGAGTGTGGGTTCCCCTTGCCTTCTCCTCTTCCAGATGCTGCCCCAAGGACACAGCCTTGAGATAGTGATGTGGTGTTGAGGCTCTTTGGACGGACATGTGACTGAACTCAGGTAAGGCCTCTATATAAACTTTAAAATTTGTCAGCCAGGTGTGGCGGTCTCATTTCTGTGGCTGTGCAAGGCAAGGCTCATAAGTTCCAGTGCTTACTAAACCAGCCGTCTACCAATTGGGAGTGGCCTGCCTGTTTCTTTGGCCTCTCCCTGCTTTCCACTTATGGGGGCCAATTACACCTGGGGAGCCCCCAGGGAGGTTGCAGACTAACAGTGGAATCGAAAAAATATAGCAAACTCACAGAAGTGGATAGAAAGGTGGTTGCAAGGGGCCGGGTGAGAGAAATAGAGGCTGGTAAATGGCTACAAACTTTCTATAATAACTAAGGTCTGAGGATTTAGTATGTAACATGGTGACAATGCCGTATTGTATAGCTGGAATTTGTCAAGAGAGTAAAACTCAAGTGTTCTCATAAAAAGGGCAAATGTGACTGATGATGGATGTATTGTTTAACCCAATGGCAGGGATTCTTTCACAATGTGTACATAAATCAAATCATGGAATTGCCTGCTTTTAAACAACTTAAGATTTTATTTGTCAATTATACCTCAGTAGGGCTCAAACAAACAAACAAACAAAAACCCAAACAACTCAAATATGTGTGGCTGAATTTGGCCCCTCTGCATGTAGTTTACCAAACTGCTGCTCTGGTCTCCTGGGTCTTTACTGTTTTATTAATGATGAACCCACGCCCTATGCCCTCTACAAGACCTCAGTCTGAATTTCCACTTGTGGTCTTTAAGTTTGCTGCTCAGTGTTAGCCTGGTGGACTGTGCTTCTCTCATCCTTCTTAGGGTTGGTTCTTTCTCAGTTTCGTGGCCTTCTGTCAGAAGCTGAACCAGAACTGGAACGGAGGTGATTTTTGTTTGTTTTCTCCATTTTCTTCACATCACATGGCTTAGATATGTCGAGCTGAATCAAATCAAAGAAAATTGAGGAGCTCCAATTACTGTCTCAAGTTCACTTCCTTAGTTCTAAGTTCAACATTCTCTCCTGACTTAACGTTATTCATTGAGACATGAAAATAGAATCTCATAGGGGTTCCTAAGAGCTGACCCTGGGATCAAGTCAGGGATAGAGGTACAGAGAAATTCAGGTAAAGAAAATAATCTGTCTTCTCTTCATCTTTTTTTTTTTTTATTAAAACGTTATTTTTTTAACGTTTTATTTTGAATAAAAATATTTTGAACGTTTTTAACGTTTATTTTGAGAAAGAGACTGTGAGCAGGGGAGGGGAAGGAAGAAAGAAAGGGAGACATAGAATATGCAGCAGGCTCCAGGCTCTGAGCTGTCAGCATTGAGCCCAATGCAGGGCTCAAACTCATGAACTGTGACATCACAACCTGAGCCAAAGTCAGACGCTTAACTGACTGAGCCACACAGGTGCCCATCTTCATCTTTCAACTAAACAAAAACAAAATAGTCATGAAAGACACAAGAAAACCCTCACCAAATCTACTTTTAATATTTTAATAATATTTAATATATTTTAATAAAATATCAATATATTTTAATAATATTTAAAACAATACTTCTGTGCTTTCTTCTATCACCTAATAGATAGAAGGCTTGAATTAATGGGTCATTATCAACCAGCAGTAATTATTGTAGATGTTGTTAGCCAAACCTGGATTCTTTGTGATTCTGGGGTTCAAATAAAGTATTTAACATTATATTTTTCTGTTCTTGTTCTCCTATTCTTTTTTTTTAAGCTTTATTCATTTTGAGAGAGAGAACGAGAGATCACATGCATGCAGAGGAGGGGCAGAGAGGGAGAGAGAGAATCTCAAGGAGGCTCTATAGTGGAGGTTGATACAGGGCTCAAACCTACAAACTGGGATCATGACCTGAGTTGAAATCAAGAGTTGGACGCTCAGCCAACTGAGCCACCCAGCTGCCCCAGTTCTCCTGTTTTTATGTGATATTCCGAGTATGTGGACTCAGGCAGTGGCACATGTTATATTTGCTGGGTGAGACATTTTTTGTCAGTAGTTATCACTGGGAAATTTTAACTTTCCATTATTCCATTTAGAAAGCTGTCCAGGTATTCTATGAGAACTTAAAGAAAATAAATTTCAATCAAGACATACCCACAAAATTTAGTAACATAAAATATAAACATATGAGAGTCAAAATGATTTATTCATCGTTTTAGCTATTAGGTAAAACATGAATGTGGAATTAGCAAATTAAAATAGATTGATATCTCATCTGGTTAGTAACATAGTATTAATAGCTCAGTTAAGTCCATTAATTATTTTTACACCCCCTATGACTAGTTCTTGTTTATAAGATGGCCTGTGAGGGAAGGAAATACAGAGCCATCCATTACCAACAGGCAGAGATTCTGTGACTTTTTAAGCACCGAATGGAGTCTATGAGCCACATTAACATCTGATAAGGAGAGTTTCGGGTCATAATTAAAGTCACTGAAACAGGGTGTGCTCTACAAGAAGGACAGCCTGTTATAATAATAGTTAGAACAAGGCATAAAAATCCCTCATCTGACTTCCTCCTGGGTGTTTTCTATTAAAACTCCCACCTGCTGCCTAACTTTTTATCATATCATTACTCAGAAAAATGATTGTAGTGTGACTTGAGGTGAAGCCTTTTGAATTTTCATTAAAAGAAAAAAAATGGTATAAAAGAAAAAAATCATTATTTTGTCAGTATTACCTCTCTCACTTTTTCTTAAAAAAGATATGAATAATTTGGGAGAAACGGACTGATTGTGTCATACTGGGATTTCAATATTATATCACGTCGAAACTGAATGGAATTGCCATTTTTGAAAGTCAAAAAGAGTAGAATACCAGCAATTTCATTTTCTTCAACTTAATGAGAACAGTTATGCATTGATTTTTTTATATGTCAGGCACTCTGCTATGTAAAATCCATATTTTCTTATTAATCCTCATAATAATCATGAGAAGTGGTAGTAGTCTCCATCTGTTCCCGCCCCCCATTTTTGCCAAAGCCACTGAAATGGATCTTGCCAGGCAAACGAAGTTTCAAGATCAATACCCTATCTTAATCCTGCACCTCCTACCAGATCACCTCACCTCTCTCTTTGTAGAAACTTTTGCAATAATACTATTGAAGATACAGGCATTGCTATCATCGTACATGCTTGACAGATGAAGAACTGGAAGCTCAGAGTTTAAGGGAGGAAGAAAGCTGGAACCTAACTGAGGCAGGATTTGACCCCAGTCTTCTTGACTCAAAATTTTGGGCCCCTTTCACCACTGTCCTTTTATCTCTGTTTTATGACTCAGTTGTCTATTATGAAGTATGATGAGGGTGACCTAACTCATTTGGGTCAAATTGTTGAATTTACCTTGTTTGTGTACTTCAATTGAGATGGATAGAGGTGGTTTCTCTGTCCTTGTTTTTATATGATATCAAAGACAGTTTATGCTATCCGTTCTATCTGGAACAACTGGTTCTCAAATGTTACTATGCTTTGGTGTCACTGGGGAAACTTACTACAAGTGAAGTGTTCTGGCTCTCTTCCCCAGAGATTCCAGACTGAATTCTGGGTTGCTTCGAGAAAATTATATATATTTTTAAAGTTGATTTATTTTGAGAGAGAGACAGAGCAGGGGAGGGGCAGAGAGGGAGAGACAGATAGAATCCCAAGCAGGCTCCATGCTGTCAGTGTAGAGCCCCCCTGAGGGGCTCAAACTCATGAACCTTAAGATCATGACCTGAGCTGACACCAAGAGTTGGATGTTTAACCAGTGGAGCCCCCCAAGTGCCCCAGAAAATTTCAAGTTTCAATAAGCATCCCAGGTGAAGCAGGTGAGAAACTTCAGGAAAAAAACTTGGATAAACATTAATTTAGTCTATCTGCCTTACTCTATTTACAGATGAAGAAAGATAAGTCACTCAGAGACGTGAAGCTACTAAAACTCTGTTTGCAGCATTAGTTCCAGGAACAGAACCTGGGTCTTGATACTCTTAATGAAGTATAATGAATCCTAAAGTTAAGTCACAGACCTCAAAAATACATTAATGCACAGGGCATTACTTGGGATTTAATAAATATACATGCAATATTCATTAATATGTACATGAATGGTTTTTAGCACAACAAATTCATTTAAAAGCACTACTGAATTCAGACTAGTGTTTTCCTCATATATATTATCCATCATCAGCCTGCAGAGTCTGTTTTCAGTGTTAAATAAGGTTACTCATAACCTGAGCAGAGTGGGAACCGTGGTCTAGGGTCCTTTTACTAGCTCAGGCAGCTGCTGCATCCTTTATAATAGTCAAAAGTAGATGCTGTAATTAGGCCTTCAATTGGCAGCTCACTTAGATCAGCTGGGGACATTAGAAATCAGCTAAGGCCTAAAAGCAATCAAAGGGAAGATTGGATGAGACTTCTAATGATAACTTCAAACAGAATGTTTCCCAGAAGTCACCATTTCCAGACTAGCCAGGATTGGAAACCCTGACTTCAGCTATTTAGAATATACACATACATTACATCCTCTGTGAAAATGGACCTAAAGGAAGCCTGACCTCTTAAGACATGCTATATGTTTGAAAAAGATTTTGGATTTACCCAAATATCTATTGGGCTGGTTTTGTAGCAATTCCATGCATGTGGTGAATAGGCCGACTGAGCAAGACTCTGCCGATGAGGAATATAGAAAAAGAGATGTGGGGATTAAACACAGGAGTATAAAAAATCCTGTCTCTACCACCACCCACACCAACACCATGTGAGTGGAAAATGTGAGCTCCTTGCACTTGGTAAAATTTTCACACTGTATGTGTTGCTGTACCTGCACCTACACAGGTGATTTGTAGAGCTGCAGGGTTCCCCCCTTTGTGTGGGATCATCCTGTGTGGTCCTCTGTCAATGTTGCTATCTCCATCCATTTTCATATACTATTCATAGAACATATTTGCATCATTTAACTCTGCTTGTGGGTGTCTTTCCATCTATCATGTCTCATGGTCCTGTTTTGACAACCGTGTGCCCTATTCCTTAGGTCCAATAAAATAAAAGATAGGGAGTAACAAGAAAAGTTAACAGTAATAATGATGGCTATTTGGACATGTCACATGTGCCTACTTCTGCAAGTCTGTAAAAAATTTAAGCCAAGATCTTAGGATGTCTACTGGTATCCTGTGGCAATTTCCCCTGAAGCCAGGTGTTCAATCTCCAAATCTGATTACTCTCTATTTCATTTTCCTCTATCCTGTTGATGCTCACTTTCTTGGTCAACATTTGGTTTGTTAGTCTCTTTGGTGGGCATCTATTGTTTAGGCTTCTAAGCCTATCTGGAAAGCCTTCTTCCTTTATTTGGCTTAAATGGCTTAGGTTACCTTCATAATGCTTTATATCAGGCAATTAAGTCACAAAATATAGAGATATTATGACATCAGTGAAGGAGCTCAACATCTTGAGTCAAGATGGCCTGGGTTCAAATCCTGTCTCAGTTATGTTGAAATTCTCTTTCTTCCTCAAATCTCCGAGTTTACATTTCCCTTCTGTCAAGACTTGAAGAATGACATGCCCTCTGCTACTGCCTGCTCAGAATGGCCTAGGTCAACAGATATTCCTTATTATAGTTGGTGCCTCCCTTCCTTGCTTCCTTGGTTAATTGTGTTCAAGGGCCTATCCAAGTAGGTCCCCTGTATGCCCTGATATCCTCTAATTCTCTTTCTACAAAGACTTAAACACAACATGAATAGTTTTGAGGTACAGTTGCAACCAGAAAAAAAAATCCCAGTTGCTCTTTGAATTGACTTTTGAGAAGATTGCATGCAAGAATGTTATATTTTCAGATGTTAGATTTCCAGTCAAGTTAGTTATTTCTTAGGAAATGAAGGACAGCATTTTGGTAGGACCTCAGAAATGACTTATTTCCATGATGGAAATTACTTGAAAGCCTGAACTAACCACTTAGCACTCACTACAACCCAAAATCAAATTTAGAAATACCAGGTTATCCACTTGAAAAAAAAAATCTCTGTAGTGCTTAGTACTTGGGTCACTTCTAGCTGCCAATGTAGAGAAATAAAACTCTTCTTCTAACGCTGATCATCATCTTTGCCTCCACCTTGCTCTTAAGCATTATATCTCACTCTGATGCTCTGTATTTATTTTGCGATATTTTCCAAGCCTTTTAGTATTTTCTGGCCCTAATCCTGTCCTGTCCTTATGTGACTGTCTACCTAAGAAGAAAAAAAAATTAGTTCATATTGAATGTATTGAAGACAAATGACCTACCCAGATATCAGGGGATTATTATGAAATCAAATCAAGCCGAATAGACATAAAAAAAATCAGATCTAATAGTCCTGGAGGGATTGGAAGGTAGGATTTTGAATTTTAAGTGGGCTGAAAAGATTATCATAAGCATTAATAACCATTTTTGAATATCAGGCAACAGTATGATTGCTTGATTTTTGTTGCATGCAGCCTAGATAGACCCTTTGAAAAGCAAAACCATACACAAAGAGCATGGACAGTTTGCAAGTATAAAAAGAAAACCTTAATGTGGCTGGAAATACCCCAACTAAAGAGCCTATTTCTGAGAGATGGGTAGGAATTTTGAGAACAAGTTTCTTTGAAATATAAAATTGTGCTAGTGAGGAGAGCTATCAGATCCTCTTGAAATTTTGGAGTCCTATAAACTGAGTGATCTCAATATAGGGACAGTTGCTTTGTAATTTGAAAATGCATTAGGGCCTTTTATTCCCATTCCCATGGGAGTGCATTGTTTGGGAGAGATGTGTTTGGGCACATGTTTGGTTTGAGAGGGGCTTGTATGCTAAAGAGTAGGTTTGCTTCTGCTTTGATTATTGTGATGTCAACATACTTTCATTTGATGCAAACCTAGTGACTCTTGATCAGGAGGGAAATGGGCTTGAGTAATGAGAAATTTTTCTGGATGAAGGAAGAAATATACAGCAGCCACAGATTTTCTGCCATATTCTGAAATAAAGATTAAAATGTTTGTCCTTTCTAGGATGCTACATTGACTCTAGGTGTTTACATGCAGTTTAGAGAAGACCCTCCAAATGTCAGTGAACTTCCAGAATGCTTTACATCTTAATTTACATCTTAATTTAAGAATTACATTCTTAATTTAATTCAGGGTACCACCAGCAGGCAGGGAGAAAAAAAATAGATGGGTTTCAAAATTGTTAGAATGGATGACTGTGATACTGAAGGGGGTGTTGCCTTTATTATAGTTTGAGGGGATGCACTTGAGCTAATGACACATTCCAGTTCCATAGATTTATAAATGCTACTTGATTTTCTCAGAGGATTAATTAAAGTTTCCCAACAGGAAATTAAAATGAAAAGATTCTGAAGCTTCTTGGGGAGAAAGAACTATATGATTTCAGGACTAGAAGGAGAAAGGGAAGAAACATATTGATTAGGCAGGCACCTAGCATAGGTCAGGAAGCAAGCTCTGTGCTCAGAACCAATTCTTGCAGTTAATTCTCAGAGCTATGTTACAAACTTTACGTTGTTATTCTCGAGTTACTGAAGAACCTGAAGGTCAGAGTAGCCTTCTCAGAATCACAAGTTAATAAGCATGGGAAAAGCCTTCTTACTACCTCTAAGAAGGCTCAAAAGTAAGTTGAACTCCCAGGCTCAGGGGCAAGTGCTTAAAGACAGTCGGTTTTCATGGACAAACAAAACTGGGTGCTCAGGGATGTGTCCTTGGTACATGTGTGTCCCAAGCTCCTGGCTTCCCTGGGTGGCCCACTCCATAGGACAAAGCTTCCAATGAGATCCCTCTGTCAGTTAAGTTTATTAGCCTTATCTAGGGCTTTAATCACACCCTGTGGACTATTGGAATCCTGTTTCCCTGTCAAGCTGTTGGCCCTATTTCCTCTTCTAACTGTCCTAGGTGGGTGGGGTGATTGGTTATTTATTTATTTATTTATTTATTTATTTATTTATTTGTTTCCAGCCACCCTAAGATTCCACTAAAAAGGTCATAAAAACTGTCCTAGGGTTATTTTTTGCTTGTTTCTATCTATCCCAAGGTTCCACTGAATAGCTCATAATAGCTAGTACCTTGAGCTCATGCCAATGTCCCAGTCTGAATGTTTCCTAAAGAAAATGTCTGTCATCCAGGTCTACTGAGCATGAAAATCTCCGGTGAATAATTCCCTTTGGAAATTAAGACCATTTGTATTGTCTGATCTTTGAAATTAATTCATTATATCGGGCCCCAGTACATCAATCTCCCTGTAGCTTTCTCCCTAGTAGTTTTAGTTCTCAGAAAAGTAAACTGATTTTTTTCTTTTTTTTCTTTTTTTTTTTAAACGTTTATTTTACTTTTGAGACAGAGACAGAGCATGAACGGGGGAGGGTCAGAGAGAGAGGGAGACACAGAATCGGAAGCAGGCTCCAGGCTCTGAGCCATCAGCCCAGAGCCCAACGCGGGGCTCAAACTCATGGACCGTGAGATCGTGACCTGGGCTGAAGTCTGACACTTAACCGACTGAGCCACCCAGGCACCCCTTAACTGATTTTTTCAAAGGCTAACCACAAGCAAATGACAGCATTCATCACCATTCCTCACTACTGCAAATGAGCAGGATTATAATTGAATTAAGTTCCCAGGCTCATACATTCATTCATTCATTTATTCAAAATCTGCTTTTTGAGTTCCTACAGGTGACAGGAAGAGTTCTAATTGTTTGGTATTTATCAGTGGACAGAAGCCGTGAGACATAGCTAAGTATAATCCATATTCCACAGGAAAAGACTTTAAATCTTTGAAGACAGTTATCTTATTGCCATCAAGTCATTTCCAAGCTTACAGGCTTACTATATCCAGTTCTTTCTGTACATCATCTGACGCCCTCATCCCTCATAGGGCATCTCATGAGAATATAAGTGCCCACAGAAAATGTGCTGTATTGTTTTGCTTATTACATCCTAGTGTCTAACAAAAAGTGATGCAATATATAGTTGTTAAAAAATATGAATACATCTTGCTTCTGGACCTCTTTGAGTTTGGGTTGGCATTTTAACTGAACCTCTTTTAGCAAGAATTTATAAATTTATTTCCTGAGTAATGCTAGAGTATCTTTTATATTATGGGAAAAGTTCGATCATAAGGTGTTGCTTTAAGGAAACTACAGAGAATATTGGAATAAATGGACTACTCTTGTCAAAGGTAGGCATTGCAAAGAATTAAGCTTACAACTACAGATGAATCAGAGATCCTGGAACCAGGGGAAATGAGAACTACAACACATCAAAAGGTTGCAGATATTTGGAGCTTTAGGTTTATATGTCCAAGTGAAGAATTTCCTGAAAGAGCAAACCCCATTATAAATGATTTTATTATCAATGGTAGATCTTGAAATGTAGCTCTAACCAGCAGAATCTGCCATTTCTGCGTGAACATATTTTAAATAAATATTTTCAATAAATATTTTCATTCTTTGAACACCTAACATTTAGTGCCATGCCAATTATTTGTTTACTGGCATCTTTTAAAATTTTACATATTTTTGCCCTATTTTACTTTTTTCTGTTTGCACTGTTTTCTTTGTCTCTTTATCCAGAGAAAAATTACTTTTTGCAAGAAGGGCAATATTTTTCATGTCTTTATGGATCTCAGAAAGTCTACATGAATGCTGTTGTATTAGTCAGACTGGGCCAAAATGCTGTAACAAATAGACCCACAGATGTATAATGGCTTAAATGTACTACATTTTATATCTTGTATCTTACCCATTTAACCAAGCCTGGTGTTTCTTTTTGTGAGCATGTGAATTCAGGGCCCACAACTTTCAACATGTAGTTCCTCCTTTTCCAGTTTTACTGCCTCCTATATCAAGCTTGCAGAGGCTAAGGAGCTTAGAGGAGCTGCATCCCATTCTTAAAAGTTGGTACACAAACATAATTTCCAGTCAATGTTATTGGAAAGATGAGTCACGTGGCCACACCAGAGTCTAGGGGACTGGAGGATGTAGTCCTTGCATGAGCAGCCATTTCCCAGACAAGCCTAAACTCTAGAAGGCAAAAATGGATTTTGATGGACAGCTAGCAGTCTCTGCTAAGCACAAAGTGGGGTTTAACAAATATTTGTTGATGTATTTATATTAGTGATAAAAATTACATTGCTTTTATTTTTCCTTGGAACAGTGCTATTAAACATCTCTCAGAAATTTTTACAAAATCCTATAGTGGTGTGCACTAGATTATACATTTCTTCAACAATGATTTGAAAGATTGCTGATGTTTATCTAGGGAGATGAGAAGCAATTTAATATTATTAATTGCTAACAAACGGGTAAGATTTACCAGAATTGTCAAAGCTTAAAGCTCCAAAAAATTATTCCTCACACAGGAAAATTTATTATGCCATTATGCTTATTTCTATCAGGGTTCTTATAGTGCAATCACTGTTTGCTATTAAAATTTTATTGCACATTTAATTTATTTTTCCCTCTAGTGGGGAAATGTATTAGAGAATTCATTTGACACCAGTATCTTCTCCCCTTGTCTTTTTCTCACTTCTGCTCCCCCTGAAATAGACAGGAATATATTTGTATCTGGGTATTAATTATACAGGAGCTGAGGAGAACAATGCTTGCTGCTGCCTGAAGGGAATTAGCCAGCCAGAATTAGCTTTATGGAGAACCAAGTGGACTACCATTATGCACATCCATTTTCAGTGGTTTATAAAGAATTCTGGAAAAAATCCATTTATATGTGAAAGCTCGCTTTTCATTGATTAAAATAGAAAGCAACTTTGGTTTCCAAGTATTAAAGGCGGACTTCTTGTTAAAGGTTGGAATTAGGGGGCTATTTAGTTTATAAAGTACTGTATTGAAAATAAAGTTTTATGTTTCTAAAGGTATAGCTTTAATGTAAAAAGCTTGACAATCTTGTTCCCTACCCCTCTGACTGCCCCAAGAGTTACATACGGTTTGATCAAGAGGAAAACAATGATATAGGACACAGAAAACCCCTTCTCCATCACCAGGTCTTTTTTTCTTAATAGGGCCAGAATCAGTGGAAACACCATCAGCTGCCGTACAGTGGAATCTTTCTCTTGACTTTCAGAAAGATTTCTAGCTCTTGGGCCTAATTCACTAAGACAAAAGTCAGCTTGTATTATTGATTAATCTGAAGCTTTGGTCTCTCATAGGATTTAATAACACAGTGCAACTATTTTTCTCACATTGAACAACTACCAAAGTTTTGTTTGTATTTTGGGTAAGAGGCTGAACATGACCAAATATCAGTGATCCCATTTCTAATGTGTAAGTAAGGTTGTGTATTTTTTTCTTTTGACTGGACACTGAAGCCTGCTAAACTCAGAAGGGAAATGTAAAGCTGTCCTACCTTTCCCAGGAAGAATTTCTGAACCCTCTGAAGGCTGGTGGTAATGACTTGAATATGCCTTTATTCACTGAGAGGATTTTCCCCCTGGATCACACTGAGTATAATTAATTTACATATTTACCAATAGCTATAGTTTTCTGTTTCCTTACAGACTTTGACATTAATGCTTTGAGGACAGTGTAATTAGTTCTCCAGAAGAAAAGGGATTTAGATCTAACACATACAGGGTTTTGATACGGGACAGTAGCTTGGGACTTAATAGTTTCGGAGTAATTTTTCCATCTTTTCCTTAATACCTGAATGTAACAGCCAGTCAAGGAAGACTGAGCATGCCGCCAAAATTGAACTGCCTTCCCCATTCTTCTTCAAGGAGCACTCTTTTGGAACCTCATAAATTGCATTTAGCCTTAGCACACCATCCTGTGGGGCTTCCATTTTAGTCATGGTATACTCTTGCAGACACCCTGTCTGAAGTCTTCGTGTCAGCCTCAAAGTCACCTGGAACAAACTTTGTTTCATTGCGGATCGTTATTGTGTAGAATACCGGGGCTTTGGCACCATTGGCCTGAAAGGTTTGTATGTTGTGTACAGCCAGCACACAATGCTTAATAGGTATTCATACATGTTTGTATCTGTGTTTTTTAACACTTTTATTTGTTCCAAAGACTTAAGAGACCCAGCTGACAACCTTTTTCCTTGAATGGATTCCCTCTTCCTTCCTGTGGAAACCTACCAGAAACACACACGCCACCCTCCCCAACTGGCGTTAACACTATCAACACTATCCCTGGATGTACAGAATGGAAGCCTTCTCAAGCTAGTCCATGGTGATGGAGGTGACTGTTTTAAGATTAGAGCAGGCTGCAGAAGTACAGGATGTGGCCAGCTGGTACCTGAGCCTGCCTCTCCCATCTTTCCTGGGCTTCTGGGCACTCCCAGCTCAGGCTTCCTCTACGTATTTGCTTCATTTTCTCAGTTTTTGTCTGAAGAACAACTTTCTCAAGCTCACCTCTTTTCTGCTTCCAAATTATTTTAACTTGGAAGTAACTTGGTTTGCATGGTTCTGACTGCAGCTCCGACTCTACATGAATATTTGCTTTAATCATACACCCTCAACTGCATTTAGTCTGTATGTTCTTTTGTTAAATTCTTAAGTTCAGACAGTGAAAGTAATCTGTAGCCTGCCAACTACAGTCTTCTGTAGTCAGAGTCTGTTAAAGGTAGTTGACATCATTGATGAGGGCTAGGTAATTTACTTTATTCTATAATTTTTAAACCATGAGTAGTTTCATTATTTGAGGATTTATAAAAGAAAAATTCACAGGAACTACCAAAAAGGAGGGTTCTTTTTCCAAATGTTTTTAGGTAGAAATAAAATGAAGGAGGACTTTTCTATTTCTTGTGTTCTGAAAAATGTTTTGGGTAGAATCTGATTTATACTGTGAGTTTAAATTAGTGATAGAATTTGTATAATAGAAAACCATTTCCCCCCTTCATTAAATACATGTTGAATAAATATTTAACGAATAGTGGTTTGAAAGACTATCTAATGATAAGTCTGCCCAGGGTACCTGTGTCTTTCAGGCTGGCCATGGTTGAATCTGGCACTCATAGCAAGTTCTGGCTAGTTGTGGCAAGTTCTATCTCTAGAAATTATGTTAGGAATTGGCCCAACTTCCTGCGTAAGGAGATTTAACCCTGGCTGCCCTGAACTGCCAGCCAAGTCCCTCCCCTGGTCAAGGAAAGCCTTGGATGGAAGAGAAGGTATCAAGATAAGGGGTGGGAGGAAGGGAAGAGGCAGCAGCAGACCACACTTTGCCTCAACCAGCATGATAACTGCCACCCTTCCCCAGTCATGGGGAAAATAGACCCCTGGACTGAGCAGAGGTTCATCCTTTACCAACCTGTTCTGTATTTTAGTTTGATTTCCTCTCAACATGATGCCTCCCTACAGAAACACATAATGCCTTTCTAATTTGGTTAGCATTAATTTAGGCAGCATTAATCTAAAGAGTATGTTTTTTTTCTTTTTCTTTTTCTTTTTTTCTTTTTTTTTTTTTTTTTTTTTTTGGCTTGATGAAGTCCTGGTAGTTCATGTTTGCCTCTGTTTCCTTAGCCTCTGGAGACAGGTCTAGTAAGAAGTTGCTGGAGACAGGTCAAAGAGGTTGCTGTCTCTGTTCTCTAGGATTTTGATGGTTTCCTGTCTTACATTTAAGTCTTTCATCTATTTTGAATTTATTTTTGTGTATAGTATAAGAAAGTGATCCAGGTTCATTCTTCATTTCGCTGTCCAGTTTTCCCAATGCCATTTGCTGACCGTCTTTTTTTCCATTGGATACTCTTTCCTGCTTTGTAGAAGATAAGTTGGCAATACATTTGTGGGTCAATTTCTGGATTCTCTACTCTGTTCCATTGATCTTTGTGTCTGTGCCATTACCATACTTTCTTGATGATTACAGCTTTGTAATAGAGCTTGAAGTCTAGAATTGTGATGTCTCCAGCTTTGCTTTTCTTTGTCAACATTACTTTGGCTATCCCGAGTCTTGGCTGGTTCCATACAAATTTTAGGATTGTTTGTTCTAGCTCTGTGAATAATGCTGGTGTTATTTTGTTAGAGATTGCATTGAATGTGTAAATTGCTTTGGGTCATATAGGCATTTTAACAATATTGGTTCTTCCAATCCATAACCATTGAATGTTTCTTCATTACTTTGTGTCATCTTCAATTTCTTTCATACACTTTCCATAGATTTCAGTGTACAGATCTTTTACCTCTTTGGTTTTTCCTTGAATGGATTCCCTCTTCCTTCCTGTGGAAACCTACCAGAAACACACACGCCACCCTCCCCAACTGGTGTTAACACTATCAACACTATCTCTGGATGTACGGGGATAGGTTTATTTGGTTAGGTTTATTCCTAGGTATTTTATGATTTTTGGTATAATTGCAAATGGGATCTGTTCCCTGATTTCTCTTTTTGCTGCTTCACTATTGGTGTATAGAAATGCAACCAATTCTATAGCAGTGCTATCAATAACAGCCAAATTATGGAAAGAGACTACACATGCATCGACTGATGAATGGATACAGATGTGTGTGTATGTATATTTCTACACTTATAAATTATAGATATACATATATGTGTGTGTGTGTGTGTGTATATATATATATATATATATATATATATATATATATATATATATGGAATATGACTCAGGAATCAAAAAGAATGAAATCTTTACATTTTCAACAACACAATAGAACTAGAGTGTATCCTGCTAAGTGAAGTAAGTCAGAGAAATACAAATAACATATGATTTCACTCATATGTGGAATTAAGAAACCCAACAGTTGAACATAGAAAAATAAGATAAACAGTGATGGAGGCAAACCATAAGAGACTCTCAAATACAGCAAACAAGATGAGGGTTGCTGGAGGGGAGGTGGGTGGGTAGTTGGGCTAAAAGGGTTGGGCACTAAGGTAGTTGGGGCATTAAGGAGGGCACTTGCTGGGATAAGCACTGGGTGTTATATATATGTGATGAATCGCTGGGTTCTACTCATGAAACCATACTACACTGTATGTTAACTAACTTGAATTTAAACAAATAAATTAAAAAAAATGTGTTTAATAGCCTGGGCATAGTCATATATATGGGTGTTTGTCTCTTCCTCTCCCTCTTCCTCTTGTAGCTGCTGAACTTTGTTAATCCTGGAAGCCTTGAGTTTGCTCCAGCCTTGCTTCAGCCTGGAGCCCATATTCTCCTCCCAGATGCTTTGTATTTGCAGTTGCTGCCCACCTGACACTGCTCTCAGTGGCATTCTAACTCAGCACAACTGTCTGCTGTCACTGTGGAAGTAATGCATGTGGCCCAGAAGGGAAGTCAGCAGCACCTCCAGGCAAGCTGGCTCCCTTGCTAACTCATGGATGCCTTATGGGGTCAGACTTCTCTGCTCCCCAGAGCAGTAACTTTCCAGGAGGGGCAATTGGTCTCAACATAGCAGTGATGGATTGCGTTGGGTGAGAATTCCTGGCTGAAGTGGCTGCCAAGTGCATTGAGAGCCACTGTCATCCATGCAGGGAGAGCAAGCAAAGGGCTCACCTTAGAAACCAGGCACATATTTTTTTCCAGACTTGGTGTCACTTGCTATTAGCACCGACAGCACATGGCCATGGACCTTTCCTTCTGACTTCACTATTCCATGAAGGCTACCCAAGCTCTTCTCCCAGCCAGAAATTTGGACTTGAGTCTTCATGCCTTCTGATTCCTCCCTATCCCACGGACTTAATCCCAATAGTGACCCTCTTTCCTCCTGGCACAATATTACTTTCTGGGCAACATGCTTTCCTAAGCAAGGCCCTCTTCATCTCACCCAGCAAGCACTGAAAAGGTAACTATAGGGATCCAATAAGAGGAGATTTTTATATAAAAAGTCAATCTCCATTCTTAATTCAGAGGTGACTCTGAAATAAGGCATTTTACTTAAGGGAAGTGCTCAAAGCTCTGTCACTTTTGGTCTAGACTGATTTCTTTTTCTGATAATTTGCATGGTGGTTTCCTGAGGTACTGCTTCTCAGTACAGAATTTATCAATTATAATTCCCTCCATCCCCAATGGGCCCCCTCCCCTGCCCCAGTGTTCAAGGTTTATGGATTAGAAGTTGAGTTAAAAGAAAAACAAAATAAAACAGACAGCAGGAAAAGAATTGTGGGGTGCAAATTCCAGCTACTCTACAAAATTCATTTTGCTTCATCTCCAGAAAACTATTGTTCTAGCTTCACACACTGATATTGTCTTCTCTAATAGCCATGGATGCTACTATTGTAATGTCAATATGTGTCTTAAATTATTGTGTAGCCTTAAGCTGGTTTCTAGGTCTTTAACTATTGGGATACTTTTTTCTCTAAATTGGGGTATAAGAGCTTTAGAGGCAGAGGCCATATCTTCCTGCAACAACCTGAGAATGAGCCTTGAGCAATTTTCAAAGCCTCAATTACGAACCCTAAAACAAACATGAGAGAAAGCATATTATTGGAGTGTTATTGATGTTATGGAAAGCATTATTGACTTATTTATGCCTCTAAATTGTTCTTGAAAGTGATTGGAAATAGCTCATCTGTCTTGTTTCTATCTGCATGCATACAACGGGATAGATTTTTAAAAAAAGGTGAGGAAATGTCAGCATAGAGACAATGAAATCAGGAAAATAGAATATATATAGAGAGAAGGTTTGATAACACATAATGGATATCATAAGACACTATTCAACTGCTGGAGATGAGCCTCAAATTCGGCTGTAAGTTAACCAGCATCTACAACAAAGAAGAAACACAATCCATTAAAATGAAAACTAAGCAAAGTTGGAAAAAATCTGCTCTTTCTGGTTCTGAGATCCCAGTGACCTTCAACTCCTGAATCCTGAGAAGAGGCACTGACTTGGATGCTGTCATTGCCAACATTCTATCATTGCTAGAAACTTCAAAATGTCGCAAGTTTCTCAGCATCCCCCAATGCATGTTAGTAGCATGTAGTTCAGTAGAAATAGTTGTATGAGGGCTCAAACCAGTATGCAGTATTCTTCTTGCTAAAACTTGAGAGTACAGTAATTCTATGCAGTTTGTGCATCAATAAGCATTGGTAATCAACGCAGTGGAGGACAGGTTTGACAATCACTAAAATTATGGATGTGTACTTGAGTACAAAACCGTAAAATCTCTCCAAGAGAGGAAACCTGAACAGGGGTGTAAAGATACAGGTAGGAAAAGTATCCCATTTGAAACAACTGCAAAATAATTATAAAGATTTATGAACATGTGTTCTATACTAGCAAATGAAGAGAAAGACTCACATTTTAGCTTAATTAGCTTAATTGCACATCTAAAATCACCTCAAGGTAAAGAATGAAAAGTAGAAAATGTTGACTTACGGTTTTGATGAATCCACACTTCGGAAATCAGTTTGGTAGTTTTGTTTTGTGTTTCATACGTTGGCAGTGGCAGACTAGGTAGTCTCCCAAGCTTTCAGAATATGGTGGGAAGCTGGGGAGAAAAAGGCATAACTTGGAAAATATTTACAGAATTACAGTAGGCTAAGGAAAATAAGGCATTTGCTAAAGAGAAGGGAGAATAAGTCTGATGGTGGGAGAGAGGGAGAGGAGGAGGAGAAAAGAAGGAAGAACATGGAGGAGAAAGAGAGGGAAAGAGATAGACATGTGAGGGGTACAGAGAGGGAAAATGGGGGAAGATAAATGATGTTCTAACCCTTCAGCGGAGGTCAGCAACTTAACTTTCATGTGGAAAGCTGTCAAGAATAAAAAGCTTCCTCTTCAGAGAACAGGAGGTAAAAAGAGAAATGAGAGAGACTTTTCCTTTCCTCTCTTCATCAATCTTCTATCTGCCTTTTAGGTTTTGTCATGCCTCAGTACTAAATGGCACACTGCAGGTGTAGGATAGCCCTATCCAAAGGGAGAGCTGGAAATGAGTTAGTGTTCCAGAACAATGCAGACAGTGCCTAGAGGTGCTCGATTACCCATG
The DNA here is from genome assembly GCF_024362965.1 of Panthera pardus. Taxonomy (NCBI): domain Eukaryota; kingdom Metazoa; phylum Chordata; class Mammalia; order Carnivora; family Felidae; genus Panthera; species Panthera pardus. The sequence continues at coordinate 97,980,062 of NW_026526655.1, forward strand.
GCCTTGTAAACTCTGATAGAGTCTGGATTTTGTTTCATAGTGTATGTGGGGCCATTACAGGATTTTACATAGGTGAGTAATGGAATCACATTTTCATTTTAGAGATCTTATTTTGGCACATCATAGGAGATTGATTAGAGAGTTGCCTTAATTCTGCCTCCAATTTTTTTGTGTGATGAGCTCTCTGATTCTTGGTATTTCATGCCACCCTAAAGTGGTGAGCATTCTTTCTCTGTCCTCTGTTACTCCAAGAATGGTCTTATTAAATGTTAAAAGTACACTGTAACGGATACCAAAGAATAACACGCCAGCCCACTTTTTCTAAAATAACATTTATCTTGAGTCATTTCCTGCCCTCAAACTTAAAGTTTCTAATTCTTAAGAAGGCTCACTTATTAGCCTAACATCTGCAGACTCCTCACTCTGATGTCACCCTGTGCCCGAGGTACTTACCATCCATCTTTCCCTAACTCTGCTGTCTACTGAAGTTGGTCTACTTATTCCCCAGATAGGTATGCTTTACTGATGCTATTTTCTCTTTGTGGGGTGCTCCTTCCCCTTGGCTTTTCTAAGCCAAGCACTACCCAAACTTTAAAGTCCATATCAAATGTTTGCAGCTTTCAGGACGCAAAATAAATGAGGAGAAATAGTCTGATCCCCGGATTGTATTGGAATTCAATGTATCTGGATTCAATACCAGTTTTACTGTTTGTCAGCTAACTACTACTACTAAGTTATCACCAGGATGTTGACACTGATACAGTCAAAACAGAGAACATTTCTATCACCACAAGGACCTCCTATTGCCATTTTATAGCCGCATCCACTGCCTTCATATTCGAATTCTCTCCTTGACCCCTGGCAACCAACAATCTGTTCTCTGCATAATTTTAAAACTGTTATATAAAAGGAAATATATAGTATATAACATTTTGGGATTAGATTTTTTCATTTAGTGTAATTCTCTGGAGATTGTTCCAGATTGTTGCTTACAGCAGTTGTTCATTCCTTCTGTTGAATATGTATTCCACGGTATGAATGTAACACAGTTTTAACTTTTTCCCCACTGAAGGACCTCTGAGTTGATTCCAGTTTGGCTAATACAAATACAGCTGCTATAAACCTTTGTGTGCAGGTTTTTACATGAGCATATGTCTCATGTGTCCGGGATAAATACCTGAGAGTACAGTTGCTGAGTTGTATGGTAGTTGTCTGTTTTTGGTTTTGTTTTTAAGAAACTGCCAAACTCATTTCCTTAATGATTGTATCATTTAATACATTTTTTTTTTTTTTTACCAACGATGTATGAGTGGTCTAATTTCTCAACATTCTCACTAGTATTTAGTGTTTTCACTATTTTTTATTTTAGACATTCTGATAAGTATATAGCAAGATCTTGTTGTTACATTAATTTGCATTTAGTGATGGCTGATTATGTTGAATCGTGCTTATTTTCAATCCTATCCTTTGTAATGAGATGTCTCTTCCTATCTCTTGCCCCTTTTCTAATTGGATTATTGGCTGTTTTTGTGTGAAAAGTTCTTTATATATATCAGTTCTTTACCAGATATGTTCTTTACCAGATATGTGACTTACAAATATTTTCTTTCCATGTGTAGCTTATCCTCTTAACAAGGTCTTTCACAAATTAAAAGTTGTTTTTTTAATGAAGGCCAGTTTATTAATTTTTCAAAATCAACTGTGATTTTGCTATCAAGTCTAAGAACTAGCCCTAGATCCTGAGGATCCTCAACTATGTATTTTTTGAAAAAGTTGTATAATTTTTTATTAATTCTACAGTCAACTTAGAGATAGTCTTCATATAAGGTGTGAGACTTATATTGTTATAAAGTGTGAAGTTCATATTTTTGCTTTGGATGTCTAGTTCTTCCACTGCCATTTGTTGAAAAGGCTACCCATCCTCGATTACATTGCTTTCATACCTTTGTCAAAAATTAGGCATATTTGTGTGGATCTATTTCTTAGTTCTATCTTCTGTTCCATTGATCTGTGTCTATTCCTTCATCAATACCACATAGTCTTAATTACTGGAATTCTATAAGTCTTGAAATCAAGTAGACTGATTATTGCTACTTTATTTGGTCATTTTTTTCTTTTTTCTTTTCTTTTTTTAGCTATTCTGGTTCCTTGGCCATTTTATGTAAATTTTAAAATATGTTTTTCTCTCTTTAAGATCAAAATCTTAAGGTTTTGATTAGAATTGTGTTAAAACTGTGTATAATTTGGGGAGGATTGATGTCTTTGTTGAATCTTCTAATCCATAAATTTGTCTCTTCATTTATTTAGATCTTTGATTTATTTCATTCGCATTATGCAGTTTTTAACCAATATATTTTATACATGTTTTGTTAGGTTTACATCTTAATATGTAATTTTCTTTTGAATGATTGTAGGTGGTATTGTCTTGTAAGTTCTTTTTTCCATATGTTCATCATTACTGTAGAGAAATGCAATTGATTCTTGTGTTGATCTTGTATTCTATGACCTTGCTGTATTTATTAGTTCTAGAAGGTCTTTTGGGGAAAATTCCTTGGAATTTTCTAGATCAGCAATTCTTTGATCTGAAAATAGGCACAATTTTATTTGTTCATTTCCAATTTGTATGTCTTTTATTTCTTGCCATATTGTCCTGGCTACAACTTCCAGCCCTGTGTTGATTCAGAGTGATGAGAACAGACGCCCTTGCCTTATTCTTGATCAGAGGAGGAAAGACATTAGTCTTTGATCGTTATGTGCATTGTTAGTTGTAGGTATTTTGGAAGATGCTCATTATCAAATTGAAGATGTTCTCCATTTCTTATTTTTTCTTCTGTTTTAAAATGTTTTTCAGTATTGAATTTTATCAAATGCTTTTTCTATATCGATTTATATGACCATGTCATTTTTCTTCTTTACCCTGTTGATATAATCCATTACACTAATTTTCAAACATTGAATCATCTAATTTCTTTTATGTATCATTGAATTCTATTCATAAATATTTGAGGACTTTCATAAATATATTTGTTTTTATTTTTTCTTTGCTATACTGTTTTTATCTGATTTTGATACCAAGGTAATACTACTTTCATAAAATGAGTTAAAAATTCATCTTTTCTGGGATTGGTAGTGTAAATTGATGTTAATTGTTCTTTTAACAATCGTAGAATTCTCCAGTGAAATTACATGGGCCTGGACGTTTCTATTTGGGATATTTTTATTATAAATAAAATTTCCTTAGAAGTCACAACCCTATTTGAATTATTTATTTTGTTAATGAGTTGAGGTAGTTTGTGTTTTTCAAGTAATCGATCCATTTTGTCTAGATGTCAAATTTAAGTGTCTATAGTTGTTGATAGTATTCCTCTGTTGTTTTGATGTCTGCAGGGTCTGTATTAATATCCCATTTTGTTTCTGATATTGGTAATTTATGTCTTTTTTTTGTTAGTGTTGCTAGAGATTTGTCATTTTATCATTTTTTACATCATTTGTGTGTGTGTGTGTGTGTGTGTGTGTGTGTGTGTGTGTGTGCATCTGTTAATTGCACTGATTTCTGCTTATTTTATTTCCTTTTTTGTTTTTTGGTTATTTTGCTTTCTTTCTTTTTTAAATGAGAGTTTATATTATTGAGACTTTTTGTTCTCTGTTTAATATATAATTTTGGTGCTATATATTCTCTCTCAGCACTGTCTTATTTTATCCCACAAATACTAATTTTTTTCGTTTTCATTTTTATTCACTTAAATGTATTTTTTTGATTTCTCTTTAGATTTCCTCTTTGGCCCATGTATTATTTAGAAATATGCTGTTTAGTTTTCGGTTGTTTGGAGATTTTCTATCTTTTTGTTATTGAATTCTAGTTTGATTCCATTGTAGTCAGTGAAAACAGTCTGCATGACTTAAGTTTTAAAAAATTTGTTGAGGTTTGTTTTATGACCAGGATATAGTCTGTATTGGTATATATTCCATAGGTACTTGAAAAAAAAATGTGTGTTGTCTGGGTGGGATATTTTATAAATATCCAGTTTGAACTTGTTGGTTAATAGTTACGTGAATTATTCTATATTGTTGCTTATTTTCTGTCTAGTTATTCTATCCATTGTTAGAATTATTCAAGTGTTAAGCTAGAATTGTGGATTTATCTATTTCTTCTTTTAGTTATATTAGTATTTGCTTTACAAATATTGCCACTGTGTTGTTTGGTGTATACACATTTATGATTGCTATGCCCTCTTGGTGGATTGACACTTTCATCATTATATATATCATCTCTGTCTCTGGTATTTTTCTTTGCTCTCAAGTGTATTTTATCTGATGTTTATGTAGCTATTCCTGCCTTCCTTTGTTTGCATGGTATTTTTTCCATATCCTTACTTTTCATCTATCTGTGTTATTATATTTGAAGTGTGTTTCTTTGTTAAATTTTTAATGTGTGTTTTTGAGGGCGGTGGAGAGAGGGAGAGTGCGTGCATAAGTGAGTGGGGGAGGTGGCAGAGAGGGAGACACAGAATCTGAAGCAGTCTCAAGGTTCTAAACTGTCTGCACAGAGTCCAACGCGGGGCTCAAGCCCCCAGACACAAGATCATGACCTGAACTGAAGTTGGATGCTTAAACAACTGAGTCACCCAGGCACCCCTGAAGTGCATTTCTTTTAGTAAACATACAGTTGTGTCATTTTTTTTTTTAAATCCACACTACCAATGTTTGTCTTATAATTGATGTATTTGGACCATTTATACTTAAAGTAATTGTTGATGTTAAGCATTAGGTCTGCCATCTTATTTTTAGTGTTCTGTTTTATGTATACTTCATTTCTTGGTTTTCTTTTTCCTGCCTTCCTATGGGTTACTTAGGAAGAGTATTTTAGAGAGAGAGTATTTTAGAGAATTTTAATTCTAAAATTACTTATTTTAGAGTTCTATTTCTTTTTGTCTGTTTTGAGTGTATATCTTTGTATAATATTTTTAAGTCATTGCTCTAAGTATTGTATTATTTATACCTAATCTGTCACAATCTGAGTGTCATCATTTTATCAGTTTGATTGGAATATAGAAAACTCACATCAGTTTATGTCTCTTTACCTTCCCACTTTATAATAAATTTTTTCTAAATATTTCCTTTACATACTTTGAGAACCATGTGAGAGTCTTAAAATTTTTGTTTTGATTATGTCTCAAACATAATTCAGAACATTGAAGAGAAGTAAACCTTATAGCATTTACTCATATTTTAGCTTGTCATGTTCTTTTACTTTTCCTTTTTATTTAGAAAATTTACATTAGCCATTCTTTAGGGTAGGCTGTTAGGGATAAATTTTTAATTTTCCCTCATTTTATAATGTCTTGATTTTTCTTTTATTCCTAAAGAATGTTTTTACTAGGTAGGATCCTGAATTAATAGTTCTTTCAGCACGTGAAAAATGTTCAGCCACTTCCTTCTCATCTCCATAGTTTCTGATGAGAGATCTTTTCACTAATTAATTTTCCTTTGTAAATAATATGTTACTTTTCTCTGGCTGCATTTTTGGTGTGGATGTTTTTGGGATTTTCTTGATGTCTTGAATCTGTGGGTTTATGTCTCTTCCCAAATTTGGAAAGTTTTCAGCCATTATTTCTTCAAGTTCTCTTAAATTCTGCCCTTCGTCTATTCTCCTTTCAGGACTCAGATGGCATGAATGTTAGTTTTTTGTTACAGCTCCACAGTCTCTGAAGTTCTGTAAATTTTTTTTCAATTTTTTCTTCATTGTTCAGGTTGGGTAATTTCTAGTGTTCTATCTTTAAGTTAATTGGTTATTTCCTTTGTTCCTTCCATGCTGTTAAGCCCATTCCTTAAGCCTTTTCCCCTTTAGTTACTGTATTTCTTTTTAATTAAAATTTTAATTTGACAATTTATTGTTAAGAGTTATATAAAATCTGCAAACATAAGATGTTGATAACTGTGTGTGTGTACATGTATGAATACACATTGATTTTTATTTTTTATTATCAGTAAACTTTTTTAGAGCAGTTTTAGGTTATAGAAAAATTGAGTGGAAAGTAGTTTCCATATATCCTGTGTCCCCACACAATCACAAACTGCTCCACTATCAACATCTCACACCGGAGTAGTACATTTATTAAAGTAGATGGACCTACACTGACACATCATTATCACACAATATACATACTTTACATTAGGATCACACTTGGTATTGTGCATTCTATGGGTTTGGACAAATGTATCATGACAAATACTTATACTGAAGTTTGTGCTGAATAGTTTATGGTTCTAAAAATCCTCTGTGGCACCTCTTTCTCCTCCCAACCCCTGGCTAGACTACTTTTTTTTTTTCAACGTTTTTTATTTATTTTTGGGACAGAGAGAGACAGAGCATGAAGGGGGGAGGGGCAGAGAGAGAGGGAGACACAGAATCGGAAACAGGCTCCAGGCTCCGAGCCATCAGCCCAGAGCCTGACGCGGGGCTCGAACTCACGGACCGCGAGATCGTGACCTGGCTGAAGTCGGACGCTTAACCGACTGCGCCACCCAGGCGCCCCTTTTTTTAAAATTTTTTTTTTCAACGTTTTTTATTTATTTTTAGACTACTTTTTAAATAGTTTATTTTACAGAATGTCCTAACTAAAGTCATACAGGGTGTAGCCTTTTCAGACTGGCTTTTTTCACTTAGTAGTTTGCATTTAAGTTTTTTTTTTTTTTTTTTCATGTATTTGCATGGCTTACTCATTTCTTTTTAACACTGAGTAATATTCCATTGTCTGGATATATCCCAGAGTATTTATCCACTCACCTACTGAAGGACATCTTGATTGATTCTAAGTTTTGGCAGTTGTGAATAAAACTACTATAAACAACCATGTGCAAGTTTTTGTGTGGATATATGTTTTCAACTCTTGGGTAAATACCAAGAAATGGAATTGCTAGATCATATGGTAAATGTATGCTTAATTTTTAAAGAAACTGTCAAACTGTCTCCCAAAGTGACTGTACCATTTTGCATTCCCACCAGAAATGTGTGAGAGAGAGCTCTTATTGTTCTACATTCTCTCCAACATTTAGAACTGCCAGTATTCTGGATTTTGGTCATTCTGATAGATGTGTATTTTGCCCATTTTTTATTGAGTTGTTCATTTTCTTATTAAGATTTAAGAATTCTTTATATCTTTTGGATTATAGCCCTTTATCAGATATGTCTTCTGCAAATATTTCTCACAATCTGTGGCTTGTCTTTTGATTTTCTTGACCTTGTCTTTCACAGAGTATGAGCTTTTATTTTAACAAAGCCCAGTTTATCAATTCTTTCATGGTATATACTTTTGGCTTTTTGTCTCAGAAGGTACCACCATATATAAGATCATCTAGATTTTCTCCCCAGTTATATTTTAAAAGCCAAACTTTCCCTTGGGGTCATCTTTATATCTTCTATTTCTTTGTGGTGACTTTCTGTTTCATTGCTGAGGTTTTCTTTTTCTTTTTAAAGAAATGTTTATTTATTTTTGAGAGAGAATGAGAGAGCAAGCGAGAATACACAAGTGGGAGAGAGGCAGAGAGGGAGGAGGAGACAGAATCTGAAGTCGGGTCTAGGCTCTGAGCTGTCATACAGAGCCTGACATGGGGCTTGAACCCTCAAGCCATGAGATCATGACCTAGGCTGAAATCAGACACCTAACCAACTGAGCCACTGAGGTGCCCTGAGGTTTTCTTTTTCATTTATCTGAGGCATATTTATAATTCATCAAAGCATTTTTTTTCTGGGTGGTTGCTTTAAAGTTTTTGTCAGATAATTCCAACATTTCTGTCCTCAATGTTATCGTCTATTGATTTTCTTTGGTGACTTAGTTTGACATCTATCTAGTTATTGGTGTGGTAAGTAATTTTTGATTGAAATCTGAACATTTTCATATTTTGTTACAAGACTGGGTTTTATTTAAACCTTTGGTTTTAGCCAGCTTTCTTTATCTACACTCTGTCTGGAAAAGGGAGTGATGCTGCCTGGTTACTGGCAGCTGGAGGTAGAAGTTCAGTTTCCCTGTTTGTTTCTATTTACACTTGATAGGCTGGACTTCTTGTTACCACCAACTGAGGCTAGGAGTTTTGGCTCTCCCCATAGTCTCCATTGTCTAAGCAGTGTGGTGGTCTTGTTACTACTGGGTGATGGTGAGGAGCCTGATTTTCCAGTAGACTTCTGATGAAACCACCACATTACTGCCAGTGGAGATGAAGTTTAGATTCCCCATAAGGTTTACACTGACACCATAGTGGTGATGACTTAATAACAGCTGGTGGAGATAAAAGTTCAGACTCCTATTGGCCTTTCTGCCATCACCTTGTGGGTTTTAGAGTGTTTTATTACCACTTTGAGTGTGGAAGCCTAGACTCCCCATTCATTGTTGGTGCATTGTGGGTGACACCATGGTTTCTCTGTGTATTTGGCTGGAATAGAGTAGCTATTGTCAAAAATTTTACTATCTTGCTAGACTTCCTTTTTCTTTTGTGACTTGGCTAGGGACTTTTATTTGTTGGTGCATTTCCTCATCTGAGTCACTGGTATTTCTGCATTGCTGATGTCATCAGCTCCAAGTTTGGGACATAAGAGATGGGAAGAAAACCTACAGAGCTCACCAGTGTGGTGTTCTTTGGATCTCAAAGTCCCTAGATGGTCTGCCTTATTCTCTCATTGTCTTATATTGGTTCTGTATAAAGTATCCAGGGTTTTACCTACATGAGGTCCCAATAGTTCATTTTTGCTTTTAAGTCCCTTGCCTTTGGGGATGTGTCAAGTAAGAAATTGCTGTAGCTGAGGTCAGAGAGGTCTTTTCCTGCTTTCTCCTCTAGGGTTTTGATGGTTTCCTGTCTCACATTTAGGTCCTTTATCCATTTTGAGTTTATTTTTGTGAATGGTGTAAGAAAGTGGTCTAGTTTCATTCTTCTGCATGTTGCTGTTCAGTTCTTCCAGCACCATTTGTTAAAGAGACTGTCTTTTTTCCATTGGATATTCTTTCCTGCTTTGTCAAAGATTAGTTGTCCATACTTTTGTGGGTCCAATTCTGGAGTCTCTATTTTATTCCAGTGGTCTCTGTGTCTGTTTTTGTGACAATACCATGCTGTCTGGATGATTACAGCTTTGTAGTAGAGGCTAAAGTCTGGGATTGTGATGCCTCCCACTTTGGTCTTCTTCAAAATTACTTTGGCTCTTCGGGGCCTTTTGTGGTTCCATACAAATTTTAGGATTGCTTGTTCTAGCTTCGAGAAGAATGCTGGTGCAATTTTGACTGGGATTGCATTGAATGTGTAGATTGCTTTGGGTAGTATTGACATTTTAACAATATTCTTCCAATCCATGAGCATGGAATGTTTATCCATTTCTTTGTATCTTCATCAATTTCCTTCAAAAGCATTTTATAGTTTTCAGTTACAGATCTTCTACATCTTTGATTAGGTTTATTCCTAGGTATTTTATGCTTCTTGGTGCAATTGTGAATGGGATCAGTTTCTTTATTTGTCTTTCTGTTGCTTTATTATTAGTGTATAAGAATGCAACTGATTTCTGTACATTAATTTTGTATCCTGAGACTTTGCTGAATTCATGTATCAGTGCTAGCAGATTTTGGTGGAGTCTATCAGGTTTTCCATGTATAATATCATGCCTACACTGAGATATCACCTTATGCCAGTCAGAGTGGCTAAAATGAACAAATCAGGAGACTATAGATGCTGGCAAGGATGTGGAGAAATGGGAACCCTCATGCACTGTTGGTGGGAATGCAAACTGGTGCAGCCACTCTGGAAAACAGTGTGGAGGTTCCTCAAAAAAATTAAAAATAGATCTACCCTATGACCCAGCAATAGCACTGCTAGGAATTTACCCAAGGGATACAGGAGTGCTGATGCATAGGGTCACTTGTTCCCCAATGTTTATAGCAGCACTTTCAACAATAGCCAAATTATAGAAAGAGCCTAAATGTCCATCAACTGATGAATGGATAAAGAAATTGTGGTTAATACACATAATGGAATACTACTTGGCAATGAGAAAGAATGAAATATGGCCTTTTGTAGCAAAGTGGATGGAACTGGAGAGTGTGATGCTAAGTGAAATAAGTCATACAGAGAAAGACAGATACCATATGTTTTCACTCTTATGTGGATCCTGAGAAACTTAACAGGAGACCATGGGGGAGGTGAAGGGAAAAAAAAAGTCAGGGAGGGAGGCAAACCATAAGAGATTCTTAAAAACTGAGAACAAACTGAACATTGATGGGGAGTGCGAGGGAGGGGAGGGTGGATGAGGGGTATTGAGGGCACCTGCTGGGATGAGCACTGGGTGTTGTATAGAAACCAATTTGACAATAAATTTCATATTAAAAAAATAAGAAAATAAAATAGAATTAATAAAAATTAAAAAAAATATCCAGGGTTTTAGTTACATTTAGTGAGAAGACTAAGGGAAAGTATGTCTATTCTATCTTCCTAGAAATGCAAATTTTGTATGATAATACTTATAAAGTGTCTGTCAACTAGCTTCAGCTAAATAAAAGTGTGCCAGGATCATTTACTAAAACATTAACTTGTATTTCTCCTTCGTGTGTGTGTGTGTGTGTGTGTGTGTGTGTGTGTGTGTGTTTAAATCTTCCTCATTTCAATGTGATTCCCTTGTTAGATCCCTGAAGACATCACAAGCTTTATATTTTATGAATGAACCATTTGCTAGACTAAAGGTAGGATCCATAAAGGAGTTTCTAGAATCTGAAGATCAACAACAAAGGACCAGAGCAAATGATCAGAATGTAGTTTGATTTGTGTGAGTCATATTAAAGACAAAAAAAAAAAAAAAAGATTTATTTGGATAATGGAAGTTGCAGAAACTGGCCATTGATTTGCTTGTTGAGTTTTTTTCCCCATTACTGCCAGTTTCTCCCCTTTCTTCTGTTTTCAGTATCTCTTGCCAGACTTTCTGAATTTTTAGAACAATGTTTTTCTGTTATCTTTAATGTATCTTACATAAATATTTAAATATTATCTTTGCTGCTAATGTCTTAGTTTTCTGTTTCAGTATTATAATACAAAATTAATCTCCCAATCTGATTATCAAAACTAGAAGTGGTCACATGATTAGAAACATGTCAGAAAGGGGATAAAAAGTAAAAGTCAGGTAATAGTGAGACTTTTTTAAAGTTTATTTTGGTTGAACAGTTTTTTTTCAGTAGGACAAACAATTAGGCAAAGCCTGAAATCATAGTATGAACAGCATTTATTTTTGTGTATTTTCATTCTAATTCAATTCCTGCAATTTAAAAATAATACCTATTCCTTCTCTTAAACATTATAGATATGCCTATGTTCATTGTGGAGAATATGAAAACTATAAAAAGGTACAAAGAGGAAACATTAACAAAAACCCCTGATAATTTACCCTTTTGCTCCACAGACAAAAGAAGTTTTTGAGAGAAGGCAGATGACACTATGGGTCTATACGGCCAATAAGTCTAGTTCTTAGCCTTAAAATTTCAGGCACCTGGTTTTCTTAACACACTCAGAATGGGCCTAAATCTTAGGAAGAAATTTAAATGAAATGTTTCTGGAAACCTACTGTAAAAAATCAGAGTATCAGTTGACTGATTTCCAAAAAGAGATGTAGAAGAGACTGGAATATTGCCTCCCAGTTTGTTTGCTCGAAGGGGAGGCAATACATAAGCAGATTGCTTTGTGAACCTAGAGTCCAAACATAGTATTTGAGTTACATGATTTAAATGTTGAAAGAAATCAGGTTACCCCATTCTGATAAACTCATCCTTTCTGTATGTGTACCCCACACTCGCAAAGTGGTAAGAGAAGGCAGTTCTTTTATTGTTCATTTTTTTATGGACTATATTTTCTGTGTTTTATTTTCCTCTAAATATTTAAAAAATATTAATTTATATCACATTTTTAAATTTTTAATTTAAAAATAGGCTTCCAGTTTAAGATAGTGTATTAAAAGCCCATGCTTCTCTTCCCTCTTTTCTGCCATTCCAATTAGAACTATGGTAAATAATAAAAAGGCATAGAGCCAGAAGATCAAAGAGGTCCATCTGCTTATGATAAACTCAATATAATTGCTGGAAACAGGAAAAGTGTTTTCTGATGATAAAGTAGAGAAAGATGCAGAATGAAAACACATAGGAGTTTGCCTTAGTGGAGAGTGTCTTTCTGCTTGGTGGAATTTCAAGAAAGGACCAGGTTTGAGACTTGGGAAGTGGAGTTGTCAAGTGGCTTGATAGTTTGGGGGCTCAAAGGTCAATGGAAAGAATTTAAAAATTGGCATCCTCCCACTCATGCCTGGTGTTTACAGTGGAGACAACCCTGGCACTTTCCCAGGAAATCCTTCTCCAGTGACCAAATGACCCACTTGCCACCATCTCACTGTGAAACTTTCTGCTGACCCAGCCATGTGCTGAATGCCAGTCCACTCACTTCTTCATCTGTGAGCACAGATCCCAAAGATGGAAGGCAACTGAAGAAAACATAAAGCCTGAAAGAAAAAGCAGGGGACAGGATTTTAGAAGATCATGTGAACTAGATAAATTCTTTTATAAAGCAGAATTAACAAATGAAATCAAATATTGAAAAATCAAGCATTAAAGAATAAACGTTTACATTGAAAATATATAGACTAAAATATAGGAAAACAAAACTGAAACTGCCTCTAGGTACTGAAATCAGGGCAAATTGAGATAATAAGATATTACTTTTTTTTTTTTTTTAACATTTATTCATTTTTGAGAGACAGAGACAGAGCATGAGCAGGGGAGGGGCAGAGAGAGAGGAAGACACAGGATCCAAAGCAGGCTCCATGCTCTGAGCTGTCAGAACAGAGTCCCACGCAGGGCTTGAACCCACAAACAGCAAGATCATGACCTGAGCTGAAGTTGGACGCTTCACCAACTGAGCCACCCAGGCGCCCCGATGAGATGTTACTTTTGATTAACACTCTTTGGTGCTGCTTGAATTAAAAAAATGAGACCTTATTTTGGATAAAACCTCACTAAAATATTTAATCTGCAAAACAAAATTAAAAATAGGCTACCAGAATAAAACATATTGCACTTACACTTCTCTATTTGAAGCTTAAAGATAAACCACACTGTAAGAGGAGCATCTAACAAAATCTGACACTTAGTAGGTGGTCAAAAAGTATTTGCTGAATGAAGTTAGCATTTTTTAAACTTTTTGTGCTCTCATTTCACATTTCTTAGATTTTTGTTAAAATAATTTGAAGTTTTAGATCTGGATTATTTGTATTCTAGTGTGTGTGTGTGTGTGTGTGTGTGTGTGTGTGTGTGTGTGTGTGTGTGTGTTTTAAACTTGTAAACTCAGTGGTTAATTCATTTCAGTGATCCTAGCTCATCGTTTTAATTTTTTTTATTTTTGTTTACTTTAATTTTTTTATTTTAATTTTTTATTTTTCATTTTCTTAATTTTCAAATTTTTATTTATTTGTAATTTTTTGAGAGTGGGAGAAAGAGTGAATGCATACACAAGCTAGGCAGGGGCAGAGGGAGAAGAAGAATCTTAAGCAGGCTCCAATCTCACCAGGGAGCCTGATGGGGGCTTGAACTCAAAACCATGAGATTATGACCTGAGTCAAAGTCAAAAGACGGAGACTTAAGTGACTGAGCCGCCCAGGTAATCCTTTTAAAATTACAATAAAAAACACAATTTATTTCTTCCTGAATGTTGATTTTGAATAATGTTTCCACTGGCTGGTGTGTATCTTTCAGTAACTTTCTCAGAGGATATGTAGGTATGAAAATTTTTGATTGCTTATATGTCTGAAAATAAAAAAAATTGTGTTATTTCCACACAAATGACAACTTGAATGAATATAGGTATCTTTAGGTAGCAACTTTTAAGTTTATTTATTTTGAGGGAGAGCACAAGTGGGGAGGGACAGAGAGAGAAGGGAGAGAGAGAATCCCAGGCAGGCTTCCACCATCAGCACAGAGCCTGATGTGGGGCTCGAACTCACAAGCCATGAGATCATCAGCTGAGGTCAAGAGTCGGGTGCATAACAGTGACACCATGGCCCCTAGGTAACAAAAGAAGTCTGAATTTAGCTAAAATTTAGTTGTGTTTGGTCTTTCTGTTGGTCCTTGAATACCTATAGATTTTTTTTTCTCTAAATCTACAGTTAAAACCTTTCTAAGTAAGTGTATTTTCATTAAATTTTCCAAGTTCTTGGTGAACACCTTTTGCTTTGCCAAAATGAAGTAGAACAAATCCCAAATTGAATGCCACCAGCTATTCATCTTCTAGCTTGGAAGATGAACCATGGCTTTTAACTGGATAACTTTTCCTTTAGCTAACTATCCATAGGAGAAAACCAATACATACAGGATCCTGTGATTTCTAGTCTCAGAAATTTATTTAAGGTATGCTAACCAATTTGCTACCATGTCAATAAATGGAAAAAAATAACTCATGTACAGTTCCACAGGGATGTGTCTAGTTGAATATTTTTAGTCTGAATGTCCCTGGTTCTTGATACTTTTGAGTATCTTGCTGTCTCTCACGGAGTCAAAAAAAAATTCAGCAAAGGCAGAGACAATACCTACTAATGTCTGCAGCCTACATAATGGGATACATAGAGGGTACCTAATTAGTTTTGACTGACAGATGTGCTAATCATTCACTTGGATAGGTAATCTTGAATAGTGTCCCAGTGTGAACCCAAGCTGTATTTACCTATAATTCAGGTGTGTTTTAAAATGTTATGTGGATATGTTGAACCTCCGAGGCCCTTTAACATGAAATTCTTAGGACCTTGCTCCTCACATTGTGATTGCGGACCAGCACTATGGAGTCACCTGGGAGATTGTTAAAGTGGAGAAGCACATTTCCCTGTTTGTAACTTATTTTTCCTTCCCTTCCCCAATGGCCTTCTGTTAAGTTTCTCAAAATCCATAGATGAGTGAAAACATAGGATTTCTGACTTATTTCACTTAGCATAATACCCTCGAGTTCCAACCTCATTGTTGGAAATGGCAAGATTTCATTCTTTTTCTTTATCAAGCAGTATTTCATTGTGTGTGTGTGTGTGTATGTATATACATATATATGTATATACATTATACATATATATATAGACATATATATACGTATGTGTATTACATATACGTATGTATATGTATATGTGTATTTTATATATATATATATATATTTTTTTTTTCTTCATTCATCAGTTGATGGACATTTGGGCTCTTTCATAATTTGGCTATTGAGAGTGCTGCTATAAACATTGGGTTGGAAATGGGGGTGCAAACCATAAGAGAATCTTAAGTACAAAGAACAAACTGAGGGTTATTGTGGGTGGGGGATTGGGAGAGTGGGGAAAATGGGTGATGGGCATTGAAGAGGGCACTTGTTGGGATGAGCACTGGGGTGTTGTATGTAAGTGATGAACCACGGTTATCTACCCCCAAAACCAAGAACTCACTGTATATTAGCTAACTTGACAATATATTATTAAAAAAAATTAACCGAAATTCTTACTATATCAGAAACCACACATTATGTTTTCATAAACGCTGTATCTAGAAATTCCTGAAATAAATACATCCCAAAGAAGGCATTGACAGGTTATTGTCAAAACGTTGGACACTCCAGCTCTTTTTCCCTGGGTTGGATATGATGAGCTCAATAAAACAACTGGGGGCCGTTGAAATCTGTTGGAATTTGAATTCAGTTTCCGCAGCTTTGGTGCATGTGACTGACACCTCCAGGTGACAGCTCCAGAGCTCTTTGCAGTGCTCAGATGCCCATGACACTGGCATTGGTGGACACACTGGCACCTGCACTGGGCATCATCTGTATAGCTGCTGCTCTTGGCTGTGCAGCAACAAGAGACTTTAACCCAGTAAGCTGGAGCAGGAGAGAGGAAAAGTACTGTCAGCTTTCTTTTGCCAAGAAGGCTAGATTTTGGAGCACCATCTCACTTCCTACCTCCCAGAGAAAATGGAGCCATCAGATGAGTGGCCTGCCATTTGCAAAATTGCTTTCATTTGCATCTAAGCTTCTTTTATGTCTATGTTCTGATTCTATCACCTTTTGCTTTCTGAAAGATCATGATTATTTATCTCTTTGTTTTCCTGTATCTGTAATGTCTAACACTGGTACCTTCTGACAACATATTTAAATAAAATTTAATTTTTCTCCTTTAAAAAAAAATGTTTCCTTTGACTCAGTCTCCTGCACTAGTTTTCTCTGTAAATGCATTAATATTTCGAAGTGGGCATATGGATATTTTTTCCTTTTAATGTTATTTATTTATAGCAGGTTTCTTTTCAGCTTTATTGAGATACAATTGACACATAACATTATGTAAAGTTAACGAAGTTTAACATGTACAGCATAATGATTTGATCTATTCCTCCTTTTAAGTTATTGCAATCACTGCCTTTTTTTTTCTTCTTTCGTTCTTTCATTTTATTGTTACTGATTGTTAGAGCTATGAAATGTAGTATCAGTTCAGAAAAATCAAATAACCAACCATATATGTATGACTAAACAATATAGTTTAATTTTTCATTTTTATAAAGATAGCATCATATATATATATATATATTATAATTCTTGTCTCAACATCTTGTTTATGAGATGAATACATAATATTTAGTGCCACCATAGTTCATTCTCACTGCTGTATTTCCTCTTGTATGCATATGCTGTGATCCACTTGTCTATTCTTATCTAAGTGGATTGTTCCTGGTTTAGAATTATTATGAATGTTTCTATTAACTCATGTGTACAAGTATCCTGGTACACATATGTTAGAGTTTCTATAGAGTATTTTCCTGGAAATGGAACTTCTGAGTCATAGGTTATATATTTTTCATTTCCTAGATAATACCATTTTCCACTCCATCTACCCCATGTTAGGTTCAGTTTCTCAGCATCCTCATCAACATTTGATAGTGTCAAACTTTTTACCATTTGCCAAGCTAGTGAGTGTGCATTGGTATTTAATTATCATTTTAATTCTGATTTCCCTAATTATACTTGAAACTATACTCTTTCACATATATTTGACTGCTTTTATATAAGTGAGTACACAATTTATCGGTCAATTAAAAAATTGGATAGCACAGTTTTTACTGATCTACAGAAATCCTTTACACATCCTGGATACTTCTTTAAGTTGTTTATGCTGCATATGCCTTCTGCTTATCTGAACTTTTGTTATTATCTTTATGAACAAAAGTTTTTAACTTTTGAAGGTATCGGTATTTTTCTTAATGGATAGTAATTTTGTATGTCGTTTAAGAAACTATGTTGTTGATCAGAACTGCTGATGAATTATCTTATATTTATTATTTTACATTTGACATTTAGATCTTTCATCTACCTGGACCTGGTGGTTATGTATAAAATGAGGAAAGGCTCCAATTTCATTTCTTTTTGTGTAAATAATTGTCTAAGAACTTTCATTGTGATGTCTGTCATCTTCCCACTTACTTGAAATGCTATCTCTGTCATATGTCAGATATCCATTATGGATAAATCTATTTGTGTTATATTGCTCTATTTGTGTATGCATTTTTTATTGCTAAGTTTAAAAATAATTTTAAGATACGTTAGAGGAAACATTCCCAGCCCTTTTTCTTATTTGTGTGTCTTGGTTGTCCTTGATCTCTTTTCATATCAAAACATCTTATTTTTTATTTTTGAAATTTATTTTTAACTGATATCCTACATTACATTAATTTCAGGTATACAACATACTGATTTGATGTATTTATATATTGTGAAATGTTCACCACAATAAATCTTGTTAACATCCATCGTCGTCCATAGTTACATACATTTTTTCTTGTGATGAGAACTTTTAAGATCTCCTCTTAGCAACTTTCAAATATGCAATACAGTATTATTAATTATAGCCACTATACTGTACATTACATTCCCATGACTTATAGGACTTACTTTATAACTGGAAGTTTGTACCTTTTGATCTCCTTCACCCATTTTACCCACCCCTACCTCCTTCTCTCTGCTCTCTGCATTTATAAACTTTTTTTTTAGATGCCACATTTAAGTGAGGTCATACTGTATTTGCCTGTCTTATTTCATAATGCCCTCAAGGTTCATACATGTTGTCACAAATGGCAAGCTTTCAGAATCTTTTATGGCTGAATAGTATCCCATTGTGTGTGTGTGTGTGTGTGTGTGTGTGTGTAGACAATCTATCATATTTTCTTTATCCATTCATCCACTAATGAAAATTTAGGTTGTCTCCACACCTTAGCTATTATAAATCATGTTGCAATGAGCATGGGGGTGCATGTACCTTCTCAAGTTAGTGTTTTTGTATTTGTTGGATAAATATGCAGAAGTGGAATTGCTGGATCATATCTACTTATGACTTTTTGGGGAACTCCATACTATTTTCTAAAGTAGCTACGCCAATTTACATTCCAATGAACAGTACACAAGTGTTCCCTTTTCTCGACATTGTCACCAACACTTGTTATTTTTTGTTTCTTACTAGCCCCAACAGGTGTGAGGTGATAGCTCATTGCAGTTTTGATTTGTATTTCTCTGATGATGAGTGATGTTGAGAAATTTTTTCTTTTAAATTTTAATTAAAATTCTAGTTAATTAATGTACAATGCATTATTGGTTTCAGGAGTAGAATTCAGTGATTGATCACAACACCCAGTGTTCATCATACCAAGTACCCTCCTTAATACCCTTCTAGTCCATCCCCCACCCACCTCCCTCCATCAGCCCCTCAGTTCTCTATCTTTAAAAGTCTCTCATGGTTTGTTTCCCTTTCTGTTGAGCATTTTTTCATGTGTTGGTTGGCCATCTATATGTTTATATTAGGAAAAATGTCTATTCAGACATTTTTTTTCTTTTTATAATTGGCTTGTGTATGTGTTACAGACTATGAGTCTGGAGTTCTCTCTTGTCCAGCAAGAGAGCAGACTCAATTGAATATGAGAGAGGCTAATGTCTGGGAGGAGAAAGAACTCTGAACAGGGGTTTTGTCTTCATATTTATTCAGCTCACAAGATAGTACACATGTGGAGAATGTGAAGAAAACAAGATCTTACACATGTGAACTTGAAAACAATCAGATAGTAATCATTAAAGTGTGTGTGTGTGTGTGTGAGCAACAGGTTTGGGGGCAAGTGGAGTTTCTGATAAAGGTACATTGGTTCCAGATGGAAAGGAATTTCCTGCACGTGCTATAACAAGTTACTCGTGATCCCATTACAATATCTTGCTTGTAACCTTGGGTGCTTTCACTCCGTGGTGCTGGCTTTCCACCCTAAGCTTTTTTCTAACTCATTTATGTAAGGAGAACCTATTTCCCCACATGTATGGTGTTTTGTTGTTGTTGCTACTGCTATTGTAGGATTTCCTTATTTATTTTGGATATTAACCTCTTAACGGAGAGGTGATTTGCAAATACTTTCTCCCATTCAGTTAGTTGCTTTTTCATTTTATTAATGACTTTTTTTTTGCTGTGCAGAAGTTATTAATTTGAAATAGTTCCATTTATGTTTGCCTTTGTTGTCTTTGCTTTAGGTGTTAAATAAAAAAATCACAAAGACCGATGTCAAGGAGCTTATCACTTTTTTCTAGGAACTTTGTGGCATCAGGTGTTAAATTTAAGTCTTAAATCCATTTTGTGTTCATTTTGTGTATGGTATAAGATATGGGTCCCAGTTGACTGGTTGCATTTGGCTATCCAGTTTTCCCAACACCATTTGTTGAAGAGAGAATAATATTTGCCTACATATATTCTTGGTTTCTTTGTTGTAAATTAATTGGCCATATATGTGTGGGTTTATTTCTGGGCTCTCTATTCTCTTCTCTTGATCTATGTCTCTGTGTTGGTCCAGTACCATACTGTTTTAATTTTTATAACTCTGTAGTATGGTTTGAAATCGGGGAGTGTGATACCTCCAGCTTTGTTCTCCTTTCCAAGATTGCTTTGTCTACACAGGTTTTTTATTTTATTTTATTTTATTTTTAATTTTTTTTAACGTTTATTCATCCTTGAGACAGAGAGAGACAGAGCATGAACGGGGGAGGGTCAGAGAGAGGGAGACACAGAATCCGAAACAGGCCCCAGGCTCTGAGCCGTCAGCCCAGAGCCTGATGCGGGGCTCGAACTCACGGAACGTGAGATCATGACCTGAGCCGAAGTCGGACGCCCAACCGACTGAGCCACCCAGGTGCCCCTACACAGGTTTTTTTGTTTGTTTTTGGTTTCATGCAAATTTTAGGATTTTTTTTTTCTCTTTCTGTGAAAAATGCCATTGGAATGTTGATAGGGATTGCATGGAATCTGTGGATTGCTTTGGGTAGTAAAGACATGTTTCCAGTTTGTGAGAACAGAATATCTTTCCATTCATTTGTATCTTTAATTTCTTTCACCAAATCTTGTACTTTTTTTGTACCGATCTTTGACTTCCTTGGTTAAATTTATATGTAGGTATTTTATTCCTTTCGGTGGAATTGTAAATGGGATTATTTCTTTAATTTCTCAGAAATAAAGCACAAGGAGAAACTAAACTGTGATGCAGGCTATATAGGCTATATAAACTGGGTGGGAAAGTCTGGAGAAAATACTGCCCACAGAAGTACAGTTCAACATTTGGTTTTCAACATTGGACTTGGCTCTTAAATCCCTTCTCCACCTACTTACTAGATGTGGGCATAGCCCTAGGGTAGGCAGCTCTCTGTGGTTGAAGCAGACTCTGAAGGATTTGACAGATGAAGATTATCTGCTGACTGCACTGTCTATAGCTGAGCAACAAGTCTTTCTATGAGGAAGGATCTGGGTCAGAAGAATGCTTGTTGATTTTCACACATTATTTTCTACTATATGGATTAAGTCTACAAATTTTACTTGGATTTCTGTTTCATCTGTATCCCACAGATTTTTCAATGTAGTGATTTTTGTTACTATTTAGTACAAACATCTTTAAATTTTTTTCAGTATGATTTCTTCTTTGACATATTGATGTAAGTAGAGGTATTTTCTTAACTTAAAAAAAATATTTGTTACTGTTATCTAATTTAATTACAACGTGGTTGTAAATACAATCTATATGATTTCATTCCATTAAAATTTGTTGAGATTTGCTTTATGCTCCAATGTGGGTCATTTTGGTAAATGACACACTTAACAAGAATGTGTATTCTATAGTGTTAAGTGCTTTATATTTGAGAGGCTATAAAGAGTCTCCAATCATCAAGAAGGATGAATATCTGCTAGTTAAAACTGTGGATTCTTTCCTTCCATGTCCTTTAGAATGTACCCATACTGGGGCACCTGGGTGGCTCAGGTTAAATACCTGACTTTGGCTCGGGTCTTGACCTCATGGTTCATGAGTTTCAGCCCCACATTGGGCTACTTGATGACAGTTCAGAGCCTGGAGCCTGCTTCAGATTCTGTGTCTCCTTCTCTCTCTGCCCCTCCCCTGCTTGTGCTCTCTTAAATAAACATTAAAAAAAAATAAAACACCACCATCCTTTTGGGGTGCCTGGGTGGCTCAATTGGGTGAGCATCCAATTCTTGGTTTTGGCTCAGGTCATGATATCATGATTCATGGGTTGGAGCTCCACATCAGGCTAAGTGTTGACAGCATAGAGGCTACTTGGGATTCTCTATCTCTCATTCTCCCTCCTCCCCTTCTCCCCTGCTCATGTTCTTTTTCTCAAAATAAATAAATAAACTTAAAAAATGCAAACATCCTTTGGAGTGTTGAGTCACTAGAGATCTCAGTTTGGATATGACAATGAGCTAATTACTGAGGAGATGGAACTTGTGGTACTGGAAGTAGCACTGATACGGAGTACAGCATCAGAAGGGAAGATGAGTATGAATCTCTGTGGAGATTGAAAAAGAAAATGCCTGATGAAAGAAGGAAGTTTCCAGCATATGAGAAAGAAGAATACAAAGTAGAGGGGAGGTAGGAGTACTTGGAAGGCGAAACCTGTTTGCAGTCTACCTTACTTCTTCCCAGAAAACTGGGTGTTCTGACTGTGTAACAACTGTGACTTTTATTTGGCAGTTATTTTCTAAAACTAGGGTTTATTATTTGGAGCACTCTTCCTTAAGGAATATGGGCAAAATATCCAGAAAATAGCTAAAGATTAAAAGTATCAGAAATACTCTCTGTTTCGATCTGCTGTTGAATTAGTAACAGTAAAGCCACTTGCTGGATGGATTCTCCTCCTAGTGTTGTCCCTGGTACATTCATTCTACTTGTATCCCTGCTTCCCTTCTCCAACTCTCCAACCCAGGATGGAAGCACAAAGTAGAAGGAAGAAAAAACGGAGGTTTTTTTTTGGCTTTCGTTTTCAATGTTCAGGGCCCTTGATGATTCTGAGAGAACTTGAAGTAAAGACAAATACAGTACTTGGGAGATAAGACATTATTAAGAGTAGAACTCTTCCCATATGCAGAGAAAAGTCCCACAGTTGGGGAGAGGGTAGGGGCAGGAAAGATACTGAAAGTAGAGTTCGGTGGGTCCCACCAAGAGGGTCTTGCTTACTGTTCTTCTGACAGGAACATGGAGAAAGACAAAACTGTGCCAATTGATGATGTTCTGTGTTTTCTTTAGGCAAAAATATTCCAGAAAGGGAATAGCTGCTAGGCATGGCAGATAGAGGCAGAGATGTTCTCACATAGGTTTCTTTCCCAGAAGGGAGCTGAGAGAATTAAGGAGTTAAAGATTGGAACTAGAAATGTGTCAGCAAGACCTGATGGCTAAGGTTCTGCTATTTCAGTGCATACCTGTGAAATAGATGCCCCTACCCAATCCCATACCTTGGAACTATATAAATGGTTTCCTAAATTAGAATGGAGACCCCAGAGCTGAGATAAGGCTTTGATAATAGAAAATGACTAGGAGTTCAAAATAGAATTTTCACACACATCACTGTATGTTTATGCAAGTTTATTGTTTTTATGTACACAATGAACCTGAGAGAAGGGCACTTAATCCCCACAATGAACCTGAGAGAAGGGCACTATACCTGCCTCCTAAATAAGAAACTGAGAGTCAAAGAGCTTAAAGAACCTGGTAAGATTTCAACCTATAGATGTCTGATGCTGGATTTCATGCTCCTAATTACTATGCCCTTGTTTCCACCTAACTCTCTTTTATACCCCAATTTTGGTCACCTGATCTCAAATTGTAGTTATCCATAGATATGTAAAGGATTTTCTCTGATCCATTTGGATATTGGAAAGATAAGTGATGGCAGGATCGCTTACTCTTTAAGGTAAAAATTTCAGTGTTAACAGTTAATGACTTATCAAGTGTCTACTTTGCTTAAAGTATTATGAATCCGAGATTATAAGTTCAAGTAATAAAAATTAAGGAAAGCACAGACTCTTACTCCAAAGGGACATGAACCTAGCAGTGGAGTTGGAGAAAGAGAGATGTGTACACACAGTGCAAAGGCATGAATGGGGTGGGCTGGTTCTAGAGTTAGTTGGAGTTAGCCACCCCCAAGGAGGGGGGCCTGTGCCAGGTGGTGGACATTTTAAAGCTCTGTCACAGCAGGGCAGTTGACCATAGAGAATCATATTGGAGTGTGAGGAGAGGAGGGATAATATAGGGGTCTATTTTGAATTTCTTCTCATAACTGGAGTGTTGATTCTAGAATATGGTGAATGAATGAAAGTTTAAACACAGAGTCTGAAGAAGACAACCATGTTTTGTAATAGTTGTTTAAAACTATGAATCAAAATTCCAGTAATACAGCCCACAAATTTCACAGTAGCACAACAGAGAGGAGAGCAGGCCCTCATTGTTAGACATACATTCAGGCACCTATGAGGTATAAGGAGGGGCTTTTTGAAACATTGATTTAGAGACACAGAGCTTACACTCAGAGCACTTCTTTGTTCTCCAATTTCCTCTTTCTGGTTGAATCATTTTTACTGTTTATTTACTGTTTTATAAACTAATATTACTTCAGCTTGGTTAAGGAAAGCAGTCTTTAATCCTGGCAGAACAGATAAGGACTGTTAAACCCTGGGCCTGCTTGCTGAGACAGATGATGGGGCTGTCTTCCTGGAACATCCTACTAATACTATGGATTCTGCCATCACTCGTTCTGTTCAGAACATGTTGGGATAGCCAGCATGCTTTAATGTCCTTCTCAGATGTGTTTCTTTAGTTCTGAATAAAATTATCAGCTTGATTCTTTCAGGAGTAGAATTGAGATCTGGCTCCTTTGAAGGAGAGTGGGTACAGGTCTGTGAAACTTTCCTTGGCTCTTCAGTTAGAGATAACTATTCCTTTTCTCTGGGATCCTGCAGCCCTCTATCTATCTATCTACCTATCTACCTATCTATCTATATCTATTTCATGATTGCCCATATCAGTGTCTGATCTGTATTACGTCTAGCTCTTGGAGAGTACATCAACTGTTTAAGTCCACTCAACACTACTTACCCAATTATATTCTCAGCACTATTTCATTTGGAAATCGTCACCTATTCTGTGCTATTCCAGTGGAACTCCCAATTACAATACAGGTTTCTCTGATAACAGGACTAGGTATAAGATCCAGGCATGGCCAATCATAGTAGGCCATTACCATGGCCTCAGTGATTGGCTCATGGATGAAATATTGAACCTAAAGTAGCCAATCAGAGCTCTTTCCTAGGATTCTCTTTTATTTATTTATTTATTTATTTATTTATTTATTTATTTATTTATTTATTTATTTATTTATTTATTTTAAATCCTGGTAGACAGTCTTTATTTCTCCTTGAAGTAAAAACAATGATTGTGACTGGAAAGTTAGTCATGGTTATGTCCTCTAGCTTTGAAATGGTTTGAGGAAATAAGGCTAAACAACAACTTTAAGCCAGATAGGAGATAAAGAGGAGGGGACTGAGAATTGTAATGATCTTTGAATCCCTGAATGCGCTTGGCTGAGGCAAGGTTGACTTTAGTCTTATAATTGCTAAAATGATTATTTTAAACATGAACTTATAAATTCCATAAGTGAGTGCAGTGATTTTTATTTTTATTATGTTTGATTTCTCCAAATAATAATTCTAAATGCCTGGCATGGTGCCTGTCACGTAGTAGGCCCTCTGTTAATATTTGTGTGCTGAATATTTGCAACTAAATGAGGCATGGAAAAGTGTGAATGTCTTTCCAACCATTTTACGGAATTTTTGAGCAAATCCTCAGGGAGTAATTATATAGGGTTGTGAGGATTGAAGCTAGTTGGTGGACTGTGGTGTAAATTTGCTGTTGCAGTTCTGTAAATCTTACAAAAATTTTTTTCTTGAGAATAGTTGATGCACAGTTTTCTATTTCAGGTGTACAACTTAGTGATTCAATGTTTCCATACATTATGCCATGGTCATCACACAGGTGTGGCTACCGTCTGTTAACATACAGTACCATTGACTATATTCTCTATGCTCTACCTTTTGTTGTGGCTTATTCATTCTATAGCTGGAAACCTGTTATCTCCCACTCTTCTTCACCCATTTTGCCCATTTCCCCACCCTCTTCCCTTTGTCAACCATCAGTTTGTTCTCTGTATCCATAGGTCTGATTCTGCTTTTTTGTTTGTTCATTTGTTTTGTTTTTTAGATTCCATATATAAGTGAAATCATATGGTAGTTGTCTTTCTCAGTCTGACTTATCTCACTTAGCATAATCTTTTATCTCTAAATATAACACAGGAAAAGTGTGTAAAACATAAATCAACTGTGTAATGGGATGCATTATGAAATAAAGCCTCCACAAGTATTAAGAAATAAAGCATTGCCAATTTTCCAGAAGCTCCTATATGTTCATTCTGGACTATTCCCACCTATCTTTACTTGCTGGGGGTAACCACCATGCTGAATTTTATGGTAATCATTGCTTTGCTTCATAATTGCACCACCAATATATGCATCCATTGACATTGCTTTTTTAGTATGTAGTTTGTGAACATAATATACACAATATGTTAAAGTGTATGTGTGTGTGTATATATATATATCTATTTTCTAGTGTGGTTTGTTCACCCAATATCATGTTTATATGATTCATCCAATTTGATGGACCTTGCTTTAGTTTATTTTCATTACTATGTTATATATGTAACATATTTTTCTACTGAAATTTTCTCTAAGTTTTGACAATAAAATCTGTGCTGCCATTAAAACTATTGTACATGTATCTTTGTGCCTTTATGTCCATGTTTTTTGTGGTATATTTACCTAGGAGTTAAATTGCTAAATCATAGTATATACCTATTTTTAACTTTAATAGATAATGCTTTACATTGTCACCAATACTAGGCTGTTTCAGTCCCCCCCCCACAAATCTTCATGCAGTTTTCAAGTAAAGTTATTAGAGATGTATTTGCTACGTGCTTTTTCTTGTTCGTTTTTTTACTGAAGAATAATTGACACATAATATTGTATTAGTTTCAGGTGTACAACATAGTGATTTGATATATATGTGCATTATTAAATGGTCAGCACAATAAACCTAGTTACCATTTGTCACCATATAAAGTTGTCACAGTATTATTATTTTTTAAGTTTATTTATTTTGAGAGAGAGTGAGGGAGGGGGAGAGAAAGAGGGGGAGAGAGCATTGCAACATGGGACTCAATCCTATGAACCATGAGGACATGACCTGAGCTGAAACCAAGAGTTGGATGCTTAACTTACTGAGACATCTAGGTGCTCTTGTTATTACAATAGTATTGACCACATTCTCTATGCTCTATATGTCTTAGTTATTTTATAACTGGAAGATTGTACCTTTTAATCCCCTTCACCTATTTCATCCACCTACCCACCTCCTCCCCTTTGGCAACCATAATTTGTTCTGTGTATTTGAATGTGTTCTATCCTGTTTAGTTTGTTCATTTGTTTCCTAGGATCCACATATAAATGAAATTGTGTGAATTTGTGATTCTCTGGCTTAGTTTACTTAGCATAATGCCCTCTGTGTCCATCCCTGTCATCACACATGGCAGAATTTCATTCTAATGGTGAATATTCTATTGTGTGTGTGTATCTCCATATATATATATATATATATATATATATATATATATATATACACACACACACACACACACTACTTCTCTTTTGTATTTTATAATTTATTTTTTTAATTTACATCTAAGTTAGCATATAGTGCAACGATGATTTCAGGAGTAGATTCCTTAATGCCCCTTACCCATTCTCACAACCCCTTTCTCACAACCCCTCCAGCAACCCTCTGTTTGTTCCCTATATTTAACAGTCTCTTAGGTTTTGTACCC
Organism: Panthera pardus; assembly: GCF_024362965.1. Classification (NCBI taxonomy): domain Eukaryota; kingdom Metazoa; phylum Chordata; class Mammalia; order Carnivora; family Felidae; genus Panthera; species Panthera pardus. The sequence goes on from NW_026526655.1 coordinate 98,007,365, forward strand.
CTTTCTGTTCTTATATTATTTTTGCTTCCCTTCCCATATGTTCATCTGTTTTTTTAATCTTAAATTCCTCATGAGTGAAGTCATAGGATATTTGTCTTTCTCTAATTTTGCTTAGCATAGTACCCTCCAGTTCCATCCATGTAGTTGCACCTGGCAAGATTTTATTCTTTTTAATGGCTGAGAAATAGTGCATTGTATGTATATACCACATCTTCTTTATCCATTCATCTGTCGATGGACATTTAGGCCCTTTCCATAGTTTGGCTATTGTCGACAGCACTGCTAAAACATTGGGGTGCATGTGCCCCTTTGAAACAGCACAACTGTATCCCTTGGATACATACTTAGTAGTGCAATTGCTGGGTCATAGGGTAGTCCTGTTTTTAATTTTTTTGAAGAACCTCCATCCTGTTTTCCAGAGTGGCTTTACCAGTTTGCGTTCCCACCAGCAGTGCAAAAGAGATCCTCTTTCTCTGCATTCTTGCCAACATCTGTTGTTGGCAGATTTGTTAATGTTAGCCATTCTGACAGGTGTGAGGGGGTATCTCATTGTGGTTTTGATTTGTATTTCCCTGATGAGTGATGTTGAGCATTTTTTCATGTGTCGGTTGGCCATCTGGATATCTTCTTTGGAGAAGTGTCTATTCCTGTCTTTTGCCCATTGCTTCACTGGATTATTTGTTTTTTGGGTGTTAAGTTTGATAAGTTCTTTATAGATTTTGGGTACTAATGCTTTATCTGATAGGTTGTTTGCAAATATCTTCTCCCATTCTGTTGGTTGCCTTTTATGTTTGTTGATTGTTTCCTTTGCTGTGCAGAAGCTTTTTATTTTGATGAGGTCCCAATAGTTCATTTTTGCGTTTGTTTCCCTTGGAATTGATGGATTCTATAGTAGTCTATTTTTAATTTTTTTTTGGAACATCCATACAGTTTTCCACTGTGGCCGAACCAGTTTACATTCCTAGTAACAGCGTGTGAGGTTTCCTTTTGCTTCACTCCCTAATCAGCACTTGCTATTTCTTGTCTTTTTAATAATGGCCATTCTGACAAATATAAGGTGATATCTCATGGTTTTGATTGATATTTTCCTGAAGTTTAGCAATGTTGAAATTTTTTTCATATGCTCATTGGCCTTCTGTATGTCTTCTTTGGAAAAATGTCTACTTAGATCCTCTGCCCATTTTTTAAATTGGATTTTTTATATTGAATTATAGAAGTTCTTTATATATTTTGGATATTAACCCCTTGTTGGATATATCATTTGTGAATGTATTCTCACATTCAATAGGTTGCCTTTTTGTTTTGTTGGTGGTATTTTTGACTGTACAAAATTTTTAAATTTCATGTAGTCCCATTTGTTTTTGTTTTTATTTTTATTGTCCTTGCCTGAGGACATGTATCCAAATTTTTTTTTTTTTTTTTTTTTTACTAAGACCCATATCAAAGACCTTACTGCCTGTTTTCTTCTAGGGGTTTTGTGGTTTCTAGTTTTAAATTCAAATCTTTAATACGTTTCAAGTTTACTTTTGTATATAGTGTAAGAAAGTGATCCAGGTTCATTCTTTTGCATGTAGCTGTCCAGTTTTCCCAACATTTTTATTGAAGAAAGCATCTTTTCCCCATTGTATATTCTTGACTCCTTTGTTGTAGATTAATTTACCATATAAGTCTGTGTCATTTCTGGGCTCTCTGCTCTGTTCCTTTGAGCTATGTGTCTGTTTTTGTGCCAGTACTATATTGCTTTGATTACTACAGCTTTGTAGTATAGTTTGAAATCAGGAAGAGTGACAACTCACCTTTGTTCTTTTTTCTTAAGATTGTCTTCACTATTTGGGGTCTTCTGTGGATTTACAAATTTTAGTATTATTTGTTACATTTCTGTGAAAAATATCATTGATATTTTGATAGGGATTGCATTTAAAGTATACATTATTTTGGGTATGATGGGCGTTTAAAAATACTCTTACAGATCTCTTGGGGGACTTAAGATGTTTGAGTAATAGGGGGACCCTGGACTTGTCTGGTCCCTGGAACACAGCCAGATCAGCATCAAATAATTTTGAACACCTAGGAAATCATCTGAGGATTCAGAACAATCTCATAATTTGAGGGAAAGAACATGGTGGGTATGTGATGTGAAGAGGGGAATTGGGGAGAGAAGAGTTGAGGTGTTGCAAAGGTGTGGGTACTCTTCGTATGGAGATGAGAGGGAGAGAAGGGGAGGGAGAGCAGCACAGTGGTTTTGTGCATGGGAGGCACTCCCCCAAGACCATTGATGGGGAATAGTGGGAAATTTACTCTCACTGGTTTTTGCAAAGATGGGAGCTGAAATTCCAAGTTTTCCGAAGTCTTTGCCATTTGCTGGAGTAGACCCAGGAGGGCAGTGGTGCTCATGGGGAGGAGGAGGGGAGGCCCAGGGACAGACAGTGGATAACACATTGTGGGGATCCCTTGGGTTACAATGGGAGAGAGCATTCCTTTTCCTTGAGTGCGTTTGGAAGAGGATGTGTTGTCTCTCCAAGGACAAAGGATCTAGCTGGTGCCTTTGACTGGCTTGTTAACAACAGGGGAAAGAGGTGCATGTAGAGGGTGGATAAAGTGGCCACAGCTTTTCATTGTGAATTAACATAGGCTCTAGGCACCTATGGGGCCATGCAACTACTTTTCTAGGACAGGACAGTGATGGGTAGAGCACTGTGAGGCTCTCCTCTGGAGGAGTGGAGCAGGTTCATGCCTTACTGTTTTTTGTGGCGGGGGGGGGGGGGTGCGGATTTGGAGTTTTGAGTTCCAGTCACATGCTGGAGATAGAAGAGCTGTGGCAGCAGGCATGTCCATTGCCCAGGCACACAGAGGTTGAAGGCAAGGACCTGGTGGAGGCCTGGGACACGGGACAAGATATTTGTTCACTTGGCTATGGGGGCTGCCTGGGCAAAGGTAGGCACTGGCTTCCCTGCCTGGGAACAGAAGAGCAGGGTGGCCCCTTCTTCCCCTGCCTACCAGCACGGTTTGACTTCAGCAAGCAACACAGCGCCCCTTGTGGAGTCTGGAGCCACTTCCACCAAACCGCACCCCTGTGTGTCCTACAGGGACATACCTACAGGGACATACTTATAAGGGCATGTCTGACAGTGAGCCAGTGCAGCAGGCGTCTCCCCAAAGGACCAACACAGGCCCCCTGCATGTACCAGTTCTACTGATCATAGAGTGCTCCATATTGTCGACTTCACTTCTGGTGGAAATAGGCCTAGGCTTTGGTTTTTGTTTTTGTTTTTTGTTGTTGTTTTATCAGGCTTACAGTTTGGTTTTTTTTTTTTTTCATTTTTCCATTTTTTTTGGAACAGGTGTTTGTTTTGTTTTGTTTTTCTATCTTTTTTGCTTCCTTTTCCTTTGGAATCAGGTTTATAGTTCTTGTTTCTTTGTTTTGTTGATTTTCCATTTCTTTTTTTTGGATAAGGACTTTTTAAAATCAGTTTAACAAATCAAAGCACACCTAGTTAAAGGTCTCAACACTCCCAATTGCAAGCAAGGAGGACCTCTTCAAAGGACTGACCTGAAGGAAAGAACACCCAAATCATAACAGCAGGGTGCACACTGTATAAACAAACACTTCCTGGAGCACCAGGCTCTGGACAGGGTATAATCCCTTCTTAATATAGCATTACACTCAGGAGCAGGAAACATAATAAGCTTTCATAACACACATAAGACAGTAACCTAGACAAAATGACAAGACTGAAGAATTCTCCCCCAAAGAAAGGTCAAGAAGAAACTATAGCCAGGGATTAGATCAAAACAGATATAAGTAATATATCTGAACAAGAACTTAGAACAACAGTCATAAGAATACTAACTGGGTTTGAAAAAAAAAAAACATAGAAGACTCCAGAAAAACCCTTGCTGCAGAGACAAAAGATCTAAAAATTAGGCCAAAATAAAAAATGTTATAACTGAGATGTGAAACTGACTGAATGTAACTGCAGTGAAGATGGAAGAAACCGGTGATTGAATAGATGCTATAGAAGATAAAATTACAGAAAATAATGAAGCTGAAAAGGAGAGGGAAATACAAGTGTTAGACCACAAATATAAACTTAGGGAAATCACTGATTACATAAAGTGCAATAATATATGTATCATATGAATCCCAGGTGAAGAAGAGCAGGAAAGGGGACAGAACATTTATTGGAACAAATTATAGCTAACAACTTCCCTAATCTGGGGCGGGAAACAGGCATTCAAGTCCAAGACACACATTTGCCCTAAAAATCAACAAAACAGATCAACACCATTATATATATTAGTGGAACTTGAAAAATACAAAACGCAAAAGATAGAATTCTGAAAGTAGCCAGGGACAAAAGGTCCTTAACCTACAAGGGTATAAACGTAAGGTTAGCAGTAGACCTGTCCACAGAAACTTGGTAGGCCAAAAGGAGGTAGCATCATATATTCAATGCACTAAATGGGAAAAATATACAGCCAACAATACTTTATCCAGCAAAGATGTCATTCAGAATTGAATGAGAGATAAAGAATTTCCAAGATAAACAAAAGCCAAAGTAATTAGTGAACACTAAACCACCTCTGCAAGAACTATGAAAGGGGACCCATTGAATGAAAGAGACCAAAGGCAACAAAGACTAGAAAGGGAGAGAGACAGTCTACAGGAACAGCAGCTTTATAAGTAATAACACTGAATTAATGTGTATTAATAATTACTCTGAATTGGGGTGCCTGGTTGCCTCAGTTGGTTCATCTGGTTGGCTGGGTGCCTGGTTGGCTCATCTGAATCTTGATTTCAGCTCAGATCATGATCTTATGGTTTGTGAGATTGAGCTCCAAATTAGGCTCTGTGCTAACAGCACAGATCCTGCTTGGGGTGCTCTCTCTCCCTTTCTGTCTGCCCCTCCCCTGCTCTTTCAAAATGAATATATACATAAACTTAATAAAAAGTTTTAATAAAAAATAATTATACTCAATATAAATGGATTAAATACTCCAATCAAAAGACATAGGATATCAGAATGGTTAAAAAACAAAAGAAAACAAAACAACAAAAACAGGACCCATTGATACGCTGCTTAAAAGAGAACCATTTTGGACCCAAAGCCACCTCCAGATTGAGGGGGTGGAGAACAGTTTATCATGCTATTGGACATCAAAAGGAAGCTGGAGTAGCCATACTTACACCAGACAAACTAGATTTTAAACCAAAGACTGTAATAAGAGATGAAGAAGGGTACTATAACAAAAGTGTTATCCAACAAGATCTAACAATTGTAAATATTTATGCCTCCAACTTGAAAGAAGGCAAATATATAGGTCAATTAATAACAAACTTGAATAAACTCATTGATAAATAATACAGCAATGGGCAGATCATCTAAACAGAAGATTAATAAGGAAATAATGGCTTTGAATGATACACTGGACCAAATGTACTTACCAGATATATTCAGAGAATTTCATCCTCAAGTAGCAGAATACACATTATTTTTGAGTGCACATGGAACATTCTCCAGAATAGATCACATACTGGGTCTCAAATCAGACCTCAACCAGTACAAAAAGATTGAGATCATACCATGCACATTTTCAGACCACAATACTATGAAACTTGAAGCCAACCACAAGAAAAAATTTGGAAAGACCAACAATATGTGGAGGCTAAAGAAAATCCTATTAAAGAATGAATGGGTTAACCAGGATATTAACAAAGAAATAAAAAAAGTACTCAGAAGACAAAAAGAAAACACAACAATCCAAAACCTTCGGCATGCAGCAGAGGCAGTCATAAGAGGTAAGTATATAGAAGTGCAGGCCTTCATCAAGAAGAAAGAAAGTCTCATATAGAACCTGATCTTATACCTAAAGAAGCTGGATAAATAGTAGTAAAGAAAGTCAAAACCAGCAGAATAAGGGAAATAATTTTCAGAGCAGAAATAAATGATATAGGAAAAAAACCCAAACAAACCAAAACAGTAGAACAGACCAATGAAACTAGGAGCTGGTTTTTTGAAAGAATTAACAAAATTGATAAACCCTAGCCACACTTACCAAAAAGAAAAGAAAAAAACCCAAATAAATAAAATCACTAGTGAAAGAGGAGAGATCACAATGAACACCAAAAAATATAAATAATTATAAAAGAAAATTATGAAAAATTATTGGCCAACAAACTGGGAAATCTGGAAGAAATGGATACACTCGTAGAAAAATGTAAACTGTCAAAAATGAAAGGAAGAAATAAAAAAAAAATTGAACCAACCAAGAACCAGTAAAGAAATTAAATCAGTAATAAAAAATCTCTCAACAAACAAGAGTCCAGGGATGAATAGCTTCCCAGGGGAATTCTACCAAACATTTAAAGAAGAATTAATACTCTTTTGAAAATGTTAAAAAAATAGAAATCGAAGAAAAATTTCCAAACTCATTCTACGAGGCCAAGATTACCTTGATTCCAAAACCAGACAAGGACCCCACTAAAAAGAATTACAGACCAATATCCCTGATGAACAGGGATGCAAAAATTCTCAAGATACTAGAAATCAAATCCAACAGTACATTACAGGAATTATTCACCACAGTCAATTGGGGTTTATTTCTGGGATGCGGGGATGGTTCAATATCTGTAAATCAATCAATGTGATATACTGTATTAATAAAAGGAAAGCATAAGACCCATAGGATTTTCTCAAAAGATGGAGAAAAGCATTTGACAAAACATCCTTTCTTGATAAAAACCCTTAAGAATGTAGGGAAAAAAAGAACATACCTCAACATCATAAAGGTTATACATGAAAGACCCACAGCTAATATCATCCTCAATGGGGAAAAACTTGAGAGCTTTCCCCCTAAGGTCCGAAACATGATGAGGATGTCCAATCTCCCCACTGTTATTCAACATAGTGTTGGAAGCCCTAGCATTAGCAATGAGACAACAAAAAGAAATACAGCTTGTCCAAATTGGCAATGAAGAAGTCAAACTTTGACTCTTTGCAGATGAAATAATACTCTATGTGGAAAACCTGAAAGACCACCAAAAATTGCTATAACTGGTAAATGAATTCAGCAAAGTCACAGGATATAAAATCAATGTACAGAAATTGGTTGCATTTCTATAATAACGAAGCAGTATAAAGAGAAATCAAGGAATTGATCCCATTTACAGTTGCACCAAAACCCATATAATACCTAGGAATAAACCTAACCAAAGAGGTAAAAAATCTGTACACTGAAAACTATAGAACACTTATGAAAGAAATTGAAGAAGACAGAAATAGAAAAACATTCTATGCTTATGGATTGGAAGAACAAATACTGTTAAAATGTCATTACAGCCAAAAGCAATCTACACAGTCAATGCAATTACTATCAAAATAATACCAGCATTTTTCAGAGAGCTAGAACAAACAATTCTAAAATTTGTATGGAACCAGAAAAGATCCTGAATAGCCAAAGTAATGGTGTAAAACAAAAACAAAAAACATGGGACGTATCACAATTCAGGATTTCAAGCTGTTTTGTTTTGTTGTTGTTGTTGTTGTTGTTGTTGTTGTTTTTTGGTGTGTGTGTGTGTGTGTGTGTGTGTGCGCGCGCTTCACTTAAATCTCTTCAATATTTTTTTGTAAAGGTGGTTTAGTGATAATGGACTTTAGCTTTTGCTTGTCTGGGAAGCTCTTCTGAAGGAGAAACTTGCTGGGTAGAGTATTTTTAGTTGTAGTTTTCTTTTTCCTTTCATTGCTTTGAATAATTTATGTCACACCCTTGTGGATGCAAAATTTGTGTTGAAAATTCGGTTGATAGTCTTGTGGGGATTCCCTTACATGTAACTAATTGTTTTCTCCCTTGCTGCTTCTATATTCCCTATTTATCTTTGATTTTTGACATTTTAATTATAACATATTTTCGTGTGGATCTCTTTGGTTTCATCTTCTTAGTGGCTTTCTTTTCTTCCTGGATCTAGATGTCTTTTCTTTCCTCAGGTTAGGGAAGTTTTCAGCTATTTCTTCAAGTAACTTTTCTGCCCTTCTCTTACTCTCTTCCCCTTCTGAGATCCCTGTAATGTGAATTTTAGTACTCTTGATTTTGTCTCAGAGGTCCCTTGAATTATCCTCAATTTTAAAATTATATTTTTTCTTTATGGTGTTCTTTTTGGTTGAAATCCACTATCCTGTCTTGCAGATCTCTGAACCATTCTTCTGTATTACATGATCTGCTATTTATTCCCCCAGTGTATTTTTGCTTTCTGTTACTGTATTCTTCAGGTCTTATTAGTGGGTTCTTCTATTTTCTCTTTTTGATACAGAGAAATTGTGTTCATCCACTATTTTCTCAAGTATGGTAAGCATCCTTATTACCATTATTTTGAACTTGTTATCGAGTAGGTTGCTTATCTCCATTTCACTTAACTTTTCTGAAGTTTAGTCTTGTTCTTTTATTCATTAACATACTCTCTTTATACTCATTTCCTCACTCTCTGTGTTTGTTTTTGTATATTAGGTAGTTAAGCTATGTCTCCTGGTCATGAAGAGATGGCATTATGGAGATTTCCTGTGGTACTCAGAAGGGCAATTCCCTCTGGCCACCAGAGACAGGTGTTCTGGGGTGTCACTTGTGTATGCTTCCTGTTGTAATGAGGTTACAATGGCTGCAGGTTCACTGGTGGGCAGGGGAGACCCTGGCCTACCTTCTAAGATTTTTATTTTAGGCAGTTTGGTGTATAGTTGTAGTTTGCTGTAGTTTTCACGTGCATTTTCCTGCTTATTAAAGAAGTTGATCTTATTTTTTTTATTGGTCATTTGGATTTTCTGTTTTGCAAAATATCCAGTTAAGTCTTCAGCCAACTGTTTTTATTGATTTGTCTAACAGTTTCTTATCTATCTGTAGTTACTTGTGTATTCTGTATAAGTCGTTTGATAGTGATAAGATTAAAATTATATTCTTACATTCTGTAGCTTGTTTTTTCTTTACTTTGTATTTTTACGTTCTGGTTAATAGAAGCTCAAAATTTTATTAAATATATCAATATTTTTCCTTATGAATAATTTTTTTGTGAGTTTTGTGACCTGTTCTCTGAAAGGACACACTGGCATTTTTGCAATATTGATAGAAGCAGTCCTGTGTACATTCCATGATTAACTGAAAAGGAATTGGGCTCTACCTTTTCACAGGGATTTCAAAGAATTTTTAGGCATCTTTTAAAATCATCACACATGATAAAATCAGTGAAAGTTTTAGAGAAAGGGGAGTAGGATACATGTAAAGGAAGGAAAACACAAGTTGAGAAAAAGAAAACTAGGTTGGAGAGAGGAGAGGTCAGAATATGTATGTTTTCTTTCATAGTTGTTATCTTTTCCTTTTGTTCCCTGAGCAGACAAAGGCTGTGTGTAACAGATAGGGATACTTAAACATAATTGGTGTGTAGTAAGGACTTAATTGTTAGCTGATTTTTTACAATAAATGATTTTTCAATTCCTGAACAAATTTCTATGGTAGTTCTTCCAGTTAATCTCAATGTAAGATATTGATTGACCTTCCCTGAATACCGAATTTAGGGTTGGAACTTAACCAAAACACCAAGTTAAAGAGATTAATTTCAGGCCAAGTTTGACTACAGTCAGGATGATTAGAAGTACCTATTATTTTGGTCTTTAGCCATGTAACATCCTCCAAACTGTCCCCTATTTTTTCCCTTTTAAAATCAATCATCTTATTTTTCTATTCTCAATCTGTCATATCTGGGGAGATATGTCAAATTTATTTTTTGGTGGAGAATTACTCTTAATAGCTTAATTGAAAATGTTTGTATGATTGTATCTAGGGTTCTTTTTTTTAATTTTAATAGTATATTTTGGAGATACAAAGCTTGAAAATAACTTTCCTGTGAGTATATGGTAACATAGTGTCCATTAACTTATATCCTTGCTAATGTCCAAAGATTTGGAACATAACTCATTAAAAGACATGAGCTTTTGTATTTATGGGCAAGGATTCTGCCATCTAACTAATATTGTGTATTGCCTGCTGTATTCATTTGTCCTTGAATTTATCCATACCCAAACCAGCAGCATATTTGGCTTTGCACTGTGTTTTCATGCAGTCTGTGACTTTTCTTCTCTTCCCAATTAGCCACCTCTCTAATCAATTTAATCCATCTTTGACAGCAAGCCATATTTTCCTACCTTGTTGATGAGCATGTCATGTGGAACAGAGTCAGAAGCCTCCCTGAAGTCAAAATATATTATGTCTGTCCCTTCCTCCCTGCATACAAGGTCTGCTACTCTGTCAGAGGAGGCAATTGAATTGGTCTAACATGATTTGTTGGTCACAAAGTCATGCTGGTTATTACCCATCATTCTGGGCCCTTCCATGTGCTTGCAAATTGATTAGGCATCTTGATCTTGTGGCTAATGTACTTTTTGTCATTGTGTAGGGCTGGGGACACTCCAATGCAATCTTGGGCTACAGTAAGCATTTACCATCTATTCCCCATTTTTCAAAGATAAGGGGCTCATTTGCTTTTACAGCTCAGCTATTTTCAAAAAGAAAATTTAAAGCTTGCAAGGATTCCTGGGATATTTTATTAATAACTTAGATTTGGTATCACAAAAATTAAAAAGACATTAGGTTTTTTATCCTCATTAACTGGAAATATAACAAATAGTTATTGAGTCAGTGCTATGTGAAAGGCATTAGGTTGCTATATTTTGTGTGAGGTACAGTGATATTTAAGATGGTCTCAAATTTTGTATATAAAACACATGAACACATGGAAAGATCATTCATTGACAATGATTTGTCTGGATAGTAGAGAAAAAGACAAAAACTTTTTAGTATGTTATATGTCACTAGTTACTACTTTTTCTTTGTTCTTGATTATAAAGCTAAATCATTTTAAATAAGCTAGAAATATTATTTGTATATTTCTTTTTGAGTTGACTGCCCTCTGAATTTTTATTCATTATTAACCTACATTGTCAAAGTTTCTAATGGTAGTGAGATCGATTTCCTCATATTCTCATTGTCACTGTATATATATATATATATATATATTTGTATATATATATAAATATATATAAATATATACACACACATATATATACATACATCATATATAATGTATAATATACATATATATTAATATATATGTATATATATTAATGTACTTTTTTGTTGTGTATAGCTAGAGACACTCCAATGCAATCTTGGGCTACAGTAAGTATTCATTTACCATCTATTCCCCATTATATATATATAAATATATATATAAATATATATATAAATATATATATATATAAATATATATACATATATACATATATATACATATATATAAATATATATATAATTATATATAAATATATATAAACATATAAATATATATATAAATATATATGTATGTGTGTGTGTATATGTGTGTGTGTGTGCGTATATATATATATATGTATATATACGCACACACACACACACACACATACATATCCCTATTGTTGTCTTGGTCTTTCTGTTTTTTACCTTTTCTTTTTTATTAATTTTATTAAAGCCCAGTAATGTACTTGTGGGCATACTCTTCCAAGATGAGGAGATATTTCCAAGATTGTTGAATTTTAGGGTCTCTGGGGAAACTCTCATTCTGTTTCAATAATGGCGTTATAATACCATATTATCACCATTAATAAAATATGAAAAGTAATATAACTCTTTAATTCTTTATAGTCATAAAGATCTAACACTTTATGAAAAAATAACATAAATGATTGGCAAAAAATATCCAATGATCACCTTTGTTTTTGTTATAAATTTATTTTAAAATGCAATTTAGAAATGGAGAATAGTTAAAAATGTCCCAGGATAGACTGGAAAATTTGTTATTGTGCTAAATTATCAACTGCTTTTTAACTAAATTTATTAAATAAACTTTAAGAAAACATATTTTATATTATGGATAGCGTTTCTGCCATTAAAGATTTCCACATCTTGACAGTCAGGGTAAAGGATATCAGATGATATTAGATAATTACCATTAGGTGTGATGGTAATATTAGGAAATTGTTAGTTTTAGCAGAACGATGTCGATCTACTTAAAGTGTAGTGATATATGTAAATTTTTTAAATGTTTTGGCAATATAGAATATCTGCATATGTATATATGCAATCATACACACATATGCATTCACATATATGAGGTCTCAAGTCTTAGGTTCAGAAGCAGCTTTTAACCCCCTGCTTTTTCTTACCACTGCCTCAGTTCATGGCTTCATCTTACCACAGTCTCATTCAGTTGTTCACTTACATGTCATTGGTTTGTCTCTCGCTACTGGCTCCAATTTTTCCAGTGCATTAAAGGAGAATCTCATTTTCATATACTACTGTCTAGTCAATGTTTTGAGCCTCAACTTGTCCTTTTGCCTAATTCCTCTCCTTGTAGCCAGGTTAAAAAAAAAAAAGAAAAAAAGAAAAGAAGGCAACAGGGCAACTGCTGGGTCACATTAAAACCAGCAATACATCCATGCACGTCTGCTTTCTGCTTCTTTTTTCCCTTCAAATACCGATGGGGTGTGACAATGGATATTTGGTGAACAAACTAGTAAAAACAAAAAAATGAATCAGTGAATGCTCCAAACAGACATGCGGCCCTCAATGCAAGTTTATTGAATATGTAATGCAGGTATTTAAAAATCTACCCAAGTTCCTCCTTGCAAGAGCCAACCTTTAAAAGGCTTTCTTGAAAAGACTTCCTCCAAACAAAAGGTAGAGAAACATTTCAAAAAAGAGTTACATTGTGATAACACCTGGCAATTTTCTTGGCATAAACAATATTTCCTGGGAGATGTAGCGTTAAAGTAGATCTAGTAACCTTACAATTTGATTTTAATAAAGCAAAATCAATTAGTATGATATATGCTGTTGAAATCCAAACAAACGCTAGCATAGTGTAATTGCACACAAGTGTCTGTGAAGAGAGAATGCAGATCAATAATTGATTTCCTCTCATTTAAATTTTTTATTCCCTGTTGGTCAGGATACAGACTAGAGGGAGCAAAGACCTTTTTAAACTCCCTGCTTATTTGAAGTGTGTGATGGATGAATAAAAGCAAGTTTCTTCCAAACATATTTCTCTTGCTCTCTTATCATTTTAAATCTGTAAACGTGCAGTACATAGAGAAGCAATTTTTGAAGTACATTAAAAATAACAACTGCAAAAAAGATCAGACCTAAGTTAAGTTAATTAAGGAGAAGTATGGACTAGAGTATAAACTTGCTGCATAAAGCACATAAAATACACTTTTTCTGATTATCATTCATTTATTCAAAATTTTGTAGCTGCTTAGAGACGTAAAAACTTTAGAGGCCTTTCAATTTGACTTTCTATTTTTAGGACTTCTAAGTGGTGGCTATCTTGCCACTAGGTGCTGGGAGGCTGCCACCAAATAAAAGCTAGACCTTCCTATTGGACAAGTTAAATTCTAAGAAATCTTGTAGTTACATTGAACTACAATTTAACTTGGTAATTTTTCCTGACAGGTCCTTTTTCTTTTGGGTCACTAAAAAATAGCCATCAAGGGAAGCATTATATTACAGAAAAGCAGTTGTCAAATGTGGTCCTATGGCCACTAGCATCAACCTCACCTGGGAACTTGTAAATACAGTCATCAAGTCCCACCCCAGAAACACTGAATTAAAAACTCTGGGGGTGGGGAGTGAAGCCCAATAATCATGGATCAAAAATAACTGTCTTACAAATGTCAAATTAATATTTATTTGATGAATCAATGAAGAAAGAACAATCAAGAAAGAGAGTTTATAGTAAGTTGCCCTTCCCTTCCAAAGAGTGGAAAAGGCAGGAAGAGCTGTCATAATCCAGAGAAAAGAGAGTCAGCAGAAGCTTTAGGAGTAGAAAGCAATGTGGATGAGGTGGAATTTGAAGTGACTGTGGTAGTAAGGAAAATGACTTCTAGGCTGCAAAGAATGAATAAATGCTTCCAGTTGGGAAGGACCAATGAGACATTAAGGGGACTTTGAGATGAAGGCATGATTCTTGTATCATTGTATCTTGGTCTCTTTGGGTGTCTGTGAACTGTAGCATCTAAAAATACTACACATCTGGGTTTTTTGAACTTGGAGAGAAGTGGTTTGAAAATTGAAGTTCATAGGTAATGGAAGTGTTTGTTTTGGAAGGAGTTTATAATATTTGATATTATGACATTTGCCAAGGTTCCTTTTTGCCAAAACACGTGCCTTTCTGATTTTTGCTCCTGTGCACTACCTGGTGTGTTTATCTGTGAAACAGTCATCGTCAGTCATTTACTGAGCAACTATAATAAACAGGAGAGGTTGTGCTTAGGACAAGAAACAGGGAAAATGTAAAAACTGTTGACTGAATTAGCTCCCAGGCGTCAATGCTCTGACAGTACCCATCTTTGTTTCCAAATGTTCTGTTCTAATTAGATACACGTTGCTAGATTACAGATAGCAAATTAAAATGTTCATGGGACTGGGCAGGTAAAACAAGTGACTGAAGCAGGTGTAGGTACATATGCTTACACTGAGCAGCTGGAAGTTTGCCTTTTCTAAGAAGGCAGCTGCTACAGAAACCCAGCTACTTATTCCTGTAATGGAATGTCAGCCCAGTTGCCATGTTTCTGATTTTTTCAAGAGAAACTAAGTATATGGATTCTGTGTGAAATCCCCTAATTTTTAAATACGTCTAGAATTTATAAAACATCTCAGTCATACAAACATGACAGCAGCCTTCATTTGGACCTAGACTTAAATTTGTAAACTTGGAAGCTAGATGAATGTCAGGCACTTTCAGGAAGCAAGTCTTTGGAGGAATACCTGGACATTTGGTCTGGGATTCTGTGATCTTTCCCAGATATTATAACCAGCCCCTGACTCCCTAAGAGCTCTATGTCTGCTCAATACTGTACCAAGTCTGATTTGCAAAATTTATGTCCATTGAGCTTCCTGTTAGGGAATTTGATTTGGCATATGTCTCCTTGCAAACCTCAAATTGTGTTTCCAGCCAGACAATATAATAATCATGCCGAAGATGTCCCCAAATGCTGCTAAAAACTGCAAGAATCCACTGATGTTTGAATAAAAATGTTAAGCCTATTTTTATGGATTGGAAATATTCACTACCTCTGATCCAGATAATAAAATGAAACAGTTAGGCATTTTGAAAATGCCTGCACAGTACTGCATTGTAGAATCAGCTGGTTGAGACCTCATACAATGGGCATTTTGCAGCTTCTGGAGCGTGTGTGGAAATGACAGAAGGTGCATTTATTCTGTATGTTTATTATGTGTTTGTGACTTCAACTGATACTGATTATAAAGACCATGGCCTTCTGCATTACAAAATAATAATTGGTTGTAATTTCTCTAGAGTATGTTTCTTGAATGTTTGGATCATGACCAAGTCTGAAATATGCTTTTCCTTGCTACGTAGTATGTGCGTGCGCACATGCGTGCGCGTGCATACACACACACACACATAACTTGAAGAAATTATTTTGATCCTTACTAAATAAAATGTACTGTGGTGTTTTTGTTTTTTATCTTTTTATTTCTCTTTTAGACTAGCCAAGTGTAAACTATTCCATTCTATTACATTAATAAATCATGAAAAAGATGTTACAGTCCACTAATGAGTTATACCCACAGTCTCAAAATAATTGCTCTAAAATATGTCCATATTTATAGTGATTCTTGGTCAGCATGACTGCCCAAGGTCAACGTACAAATTCTTATAAAAACAATGATGATAAAAAAAAGGTTGGGGAGAGAAAGGAGAGAGAGATGGAAAAAGAGAGGGAGATGGAGAAGGGAGTAAAAGAAAATTCCAAAGGATGGTCCCATTGTTTAGCTTTTAATTTATTATCCTAATACCTACCATTACTTGAGCACTAATTGAGCAATCCTTGAGTCCCAATTCAGGTTGGAGTTAGAATGGAGTTAATGTGTGGAGCCTAGGGTGCAATATTTAAGAAAAACACTTGTGTTATTTTAGATTGTTCAAAGAATCTGTTCTAATCAGTCCAACATATAAATAGAGCTGAGACTTCAGACAAAAATCAGGGCAAAAAGATGAAATTTTATTTCTGTAAAAGGATACAGTATATTTCAGAGGTATTAGAGTAAGTGTAGGGTGTTTAGAGGGAGAATATTATACTAGGATTTGGTCTGGGATAAGAAAGACCTATCTGGTTCTTGGAAATCTTGAAAATCTAAGTCATATTGTGGTTCATTTCTCTTTTTATGAGATTTGTTGTAACTAAGTCAGTCCTGGATAATGCTCATGTTTTTGTTGTTGATGAAGATGATGATAAATGTGGTAGCATTTACAGTCTCAGGCACCAGACTAAGATATTTACATGTATTAGGTCATTTAATAGCTTGTATCTTGATTCTTCCCCATATTGCTGGACTGTTCTTCCCTCACATGCCGATAGTTCTCCTCCCATTGGTCCTGCATGCTTCCAGGATTTGCTGCTTTATAACTGTCTTTGCTAAGTGTTCAGGGAAGGCTGGTGATGGGGACACAGTGACTGCAACCAGATTGTGCTTGCTTTATTTATATTCATGGACAATCTATCACCTTCCAGGGTTTGTATAGGGCCCTCTTATCTTTCTAGTTTTACCTATCCTTCTCAGTGTTTTGCCGCTTTTTTTTTCTTCTCTCCCTTTCCCTCCTCACCTTTTCCCCCTTCTTACTCCTTCTGGTCTCTCTGACCTCTAAATGTTAGAAAGTTCTAGAGCTCAGTTTGTGGACCTTTGTTTTACTCCCTAGGGGAACTTGTCCAGTGTCATTATTTTAAATATCATATTTATATTGATGATTGCCAAATTTTTATCTTCATGCCAGAGTTTTTCTCTGAACTCAAGATCTTTTTTTTTTTTTAATTTTTTTTTAACGTTTATTTATTTTTGAGACAGAGAGAGACAGAGCATGAATGGGGGAGGGTCAGAGAGAGGGAGACACAGAATCTGAAACAGGCTCCAGGCTCTGAGCTGTTAGCACAGAGCCCGATGCGGGGCTCGAACTCACGGACCGTGAGATCATGACCTGAGCCGAAGTCGGCCGCTTAACCGACTGAGCCACCCAGGCGCCCCTGAACTCAAGATCTATATAGACTTCGGCTTACTTGACATCCATACCAAGATATCCAAAGGGCATTGCGCATAAAAGAGGTCTGACAATTGAGTTAACAGCAACGCTGATACTGCTGTTAGAAAAGTTTGCCGGGGCGCCTGGGTGGCCCAATCGGTTGAGCGTCCGACTTCAGCTCAGGTCGCGATGTCACTGTTGGTGAGTTCGAGCCCCGGTCAGGCTCTGGGCTGATGGCTGGGAGCCTGGAGCCTGTTTCCGATTCTGTGTCTCCCTCTCTCTCTGCCCCTCCCCCATTCATGCTCTGTCTCTCTCTGTCTCAAAAATAAATAAACATTAAAAATTTTTTTTAAATAAATAAAAAAAAAAAAGAAAAAAAAAAAAGAAAAGTTTGCCTACAAGGTTGGCCAGTGGCTGGCATCTGAGAATTTGACCCATGGAATATTTGTAGTCAATATTTCCAGTATTTCCACTCTTAACTGATAAGAGTGCCTCACTGTGTCCAAGCAATGCAAACAATGTGGTTTATGCTGAATATGTGCTTTTCTTCTGGAAGTCTGGAATTTAGGTGAATGCTAGGCAGAAGATGCCTATATTAACAGCCTTTAGTACAAATGTTGGGCACTGAGTCTCTAATGAGTTTTCCTTGTATACAACATTTTGCATATGTTGCTACTATTTGTTTCTGGAGAAATTAAGCCTGTCCTGTGTGTTTCCACTCAAGGGAACTCTTGGAGACTTATGCCTTGTGAACCATTTCCCCACTGAACCATTCAGGACCAAGTAATATTTGTTGAATGAATAAATAAATGGTGAGTAATCACTCCTGTTCTACACTGTTATTCTTTTCATCTGTGCATTATTGTGGCAAATTGGTTGCAAACATTGTTCTAACTCTTCACTCCTCCCTGTACATGCTCTTTGCAATATGATTTTCCTGCTTTTCCTATCAAAAGGTGAAATCTATTTCCTCATCTGTTGAATCTGGATTGGCTTTTGGACTTGCCTTGGCTAACAAAATATAGTGGAAGTGTAAGCATGCCAGCTCTGGACCTCTGTCTCCAGAGGAAGCTTGCTTGCTTCCATTCTCTTTCTTAGAGCAGTTTTTGTCATGGAACCAAGCCCAGGCTAACTTACTGGAGGGCAAATGTGAAAGAGAGAAAAATCATCCTAGCAGAGAACACTCTATATCAGCAGTTCCCAGCTGACCTACTAATTGACCGCAAGACCTATAAGCAAGACTAGGTTAGATTGGCCAAATTCTGCCAAGATAATCAGAGCTTCTCAGCTTATCCATAGATTAGTGGACAACAGTAAATGTTTATTTTTTATGCCATCAGGTCTTAAAGTTTTAGTGATTGCACGATTATGGTGGCAATAGATGATTATGCATCTGACAGTGACTCTAAGAAGTATTTTGTATATCAGAGTTATCTTTCATCTTTGAGAGACAGCCCAGCTTAAAAGAAAGCTCGTGGGCTCTGGAATCAGATCAAATTTGGTTTAAATCCCAGTTCCATCACTTATGGTGTGACCTAGTGCAATTTACTTAACTTTTTGAGCTTCTCTTCATAAGTTGTAAATTAAAGATAGGAATACCTGCTTACAGAGTTTCTGTGAGAATTAAATGAAAAACTCACATATCAAGCACCTGGCACAACTATTGCTGTTGATAGAAAAATATCACTAACTTCCTCCCCAAAATTACTTGAGGCTGAATCACCATAAATTAATCTAAATGTTTATAGAAATTACTTATATATTGTTTTCTTATTATGACTCATCAGCTTGTTATACTTGCTACTGACTATTCAAAGTTGTGCTTCCCTTTGGCCTCCTAACTGACATCATTCAAGTTAAAGGAGTTAACTTACAGCTGATAGTTTAAGGTTTAATGATCTGGTTCATTTTTACTCCACTTGTACCCTTCATGATCTTATTGCCTTAGACCAAATACTTTCTTATTTTTCTGTTTCTGAACTAAAGAGGCCTAATTTCTAAACATTAGCCTGGAGGAAACTGGATGCTTCTGATTCAGTGCTTTATACCTGGAAACTGACTGGGGTATTCCCAGCAGCTGTTGGTTAACTCGATAAGTCTAAGTGAAATACAGGCTTCTCTGTGCAAGGAAAAAGGCCCTTGACCTGTCTGTTCACAGTCCCATCATTCTTTCTGTTAATAGTTAGGCAGCTATTTTTGAATATTTATTCTTTTATTTAATACAACCTCTTCAATAAAAGCTAGAGAAGCAGGTTAAGTTTGATGTCATGTCTTGGGGCTTAGATTTAATTTACAGAAATAAGTGCTAAAGAGAAACAAGTTTGTTTTTTTTTTTTAAGTTTTCTTTTTTTAAACAAAAAGTTAGCTTAGGCAACTATTTTCAGGTGAACACATTCTATAACTGACATCATTTTTAAGTGCTTTGTATTGATTAAACACTTTGGCTAGATTTGTAAATCTGATCAGAAAATATGAGCTGTAAATCAAGATGTGATTTTTTTCCCTTTGATCCCATTTTAGCTTTTTCTTTTTCCTCTGGGTCAGAGGGTGAATAAAGAATGGTGATAACTTATGACAAAATTTTGGAAATGAAAATCAATTTGATTGATAATTACTTCTCTTGTAGAAATGCTTAACATACAATTTTTTGTTAAAATGCATGAACAGGGATTCATTGATACTTGTTTTCTCAAGAATAGAATTGAGTTTCCCATATTAATCATCTCTTCAATAAACTGTCACTCTTCTGGTCAAGTCATTAAAATGATGCCATCTCACTTTTTAATCTAAATAGTTAACGTAATTTTAGGAAGAAAACTTCAAATAGATTAAAATTTGTTTGAGGGGCGCCTGGGTGGCTCAGTTGGTTAAGCGTCCGACTTCAGCTCTGGTCATGATCTCACTGTCTGTGAGTTTGAGCCCCGTGTCCGGCTTTGTGCTGATAGCTCAGAACCTGGACCCTGCTTCAGATTCTGTGTCTCCCTCTCTCTCTGCTGCTCCCCTGCTCATGCTCTGTCTCTCTCTGTCTCAAAAATAAATAAAAACATTTAAAAAAATTAAAAAAAAATTGTTTGAAAACAAGGACGTGATGTCTCCTTTATACTATACTGTAGAATATAGCTTCTATAAGGGTCCTAAGGCTTCTTTCATATTTACACGGTATTATTACACTTGCTGCACTCAGATAAATCTAAGCATGCAACTCTAAAACTCTCCAGTTATGTATAAGAAGAACATTCAGTATTTGAAATACAACACCAGAGTTTATTGTGGCAATGAGGACACTGTAATGATCTGGGTCTCTAATTCTACAGGCCACGTGGACCATTGAGAATGGGAATGGATTGTCTGGGTGATGGGTACAAAAAGCCATTTTGTGATGAAATTGGGTGTTTGGATGACATGGCAATCTACATTACATCTATCTTTTGGGTCTAGATTTTATAAGCCACTGTTTTCAAGTAAGCTGAAGTTGGGATACATTAGTATCATAAAGGCTAATATTTTGCTAAATATAAGCACCATACAAATATGGAAAACATAGCAAAAAAAGTTGGAATGTATCCTTTCAAACTTCCTACTTTCACAGGTGGAGTGGACGACCATGCACTAAAATTAGCAATAGATCCCAGGTGTCCTTATTGCCTGGGCTGGTGCTCTTTATATGAAAGGAAAGTGCTTTCTTGCTGGCAGATGGTTGGAGCAAGGGATGCTTTTGAGTGGAGGAGTAAGTGTGTAGGGGTAAGAGGAGAGATCAGGCAATTTCCTCTTTTCCCATCCTTAATAACCCCCAAGTTCCTGCTCTGGGGATGCATGCTTAAAGATAACATCAGAGGTGAACCTGATCAATAGAAAAGGTTTGAAAGCTAATGCAAATTCTATTTTATCCCTATCATCTTCCCTCACAGGAGTAGCAGGCTTACTCCTAGCCCATCTGCTAACCCCACACATAGGCACAGAACTGTAAAGCCCTCAGTGTTTCTGTTACTCTACCACTGGCAGTGTACTCCAAACTGCAGTTTTCTCTGGCACAGTATTAACTGATTTGGACTAGTCTGACCTTCAGCAAGTTCCGATCTAGTGTCAGGTAAAAGCATTGGGGTCTATTGCTAATTAGGGAGCTCATTGAAGGTATGTGTAATGAATCAGCAATGAACAGAGGGGATTATCCTAAAATCCTGATTATTTTTATCAGAGACAGAACCAACAAATGGCTTGAATTGGGGGTCATAGCTGGAAATAATAGTCTTCACTAAGATAAGAAATTATCTAAATGTTTTAAAAATCAGTATGATAATTCACTTATTGAAAATGAAAAAAAAAGTCCAAATGAGTATATAATTACATAATAAAAATAAGTCTTCCTTTAACCCCATATTCCAAAGGCAACCATAAACTACTTTTTTGGCTATCTTTCACCAAATTTTCCATGTATCTTTATGCATTTACCTCTCAACTCATTTTTTAATATACGGTGAATTTACTAATTTCATGTTTCTGCACCTCAGCTCAGTGCCTGGCATATAGAAAATACCTGATGATGGTATCCATTACTGTTACTTGTAGATTTTAATGTTTCTCTCTGAATCTTTTTTCCATTCCAAGACAGCAGCTAGGTCTGTACCGTATCATTTTTCTCTCAATCACCTGCCCACCATTGCTGACAGTCATGGCATCTGACCTCTTATTAGAGTGAACTTTGGCATGATCTAAGGCAGTGGTCTCAACCCTGAGTATGTTTTAGAATTGCCTAGGGACCACTTAAAAACTATTGATGCCTGGGCCTTGACCCAGGCTAATTGAATTAGAATCTCTGTGAGTGGGTCCCAGGCCTGGCTGGTCTTTTAAAGCTCCCCAGCTGCTGCTAACATGCAGCCAGAGTTGAGAACCACTGGTGCAGTTTCAGCTTGTCAGGGCCGCTTTGGATACCAATTCTGTTACCTAAGATGTTAGCCCTTATTCCTAGTTTTGGATTATACATAAATTTAACAAACATGCCTTCTGATTTCTTTATTCTTGTCACTGGCAGACAATCTTTGCTTATTTTTCCTTTTTGTTTTTACTTTGTGAGATATTCAACTCTTTTCCTCAAAACTCAAATATAGAACACTTCCTGATAAATTGAAGGTTTTCGGTTTAATTTCATTCTGTATAACTGGGGTTTCATCTATTAAGGAAATAACATGACCCCAGGTGATAAATTTTAATTCTGTAACTGTTATATCAGTTTTGCTTACACTGATCCCTCTTGAACTCTTTCTCTTGTGAGAATTTCCAAGCTAGGTTTCCATCTTTCCACTATTTACTTAGACATAGATAAATACCTGCATGAGCATCACCCAGCACTGGTAACTAAATTGCTGAAGTCTTTACCAGGACCAAGACTTTGGTCATTTTCTAGAACTAATGTATTTATTTGCAGCCTATATTGTCTACATTACAGTAAGCAGACTTTCCATGGGCATAGCTATTTAAAGCAGGTTAAGATTATTTAACATGCATTTTTAAGGAAGTAAAAGTGTTTTGGCAAAGTTGTTACTGGTGGAGAGTCATGTAGAAGTTTGAAAGGCCATGTATCACCCCTATCTTTGATCTCTTGGAACAAATCCTGAGATTATAATAAAGCAAGTTTCTGCTTTTACAAAATGCTGTTTCTAAAAAAGGCCATTTTTGTGGAATGAAAGAAAAGGTTAAAATGTTAAAGAGGTGTTTGAAGTCATATTTCTGAGTGGGTAAGTATGACCATTACTCCTATTATAGAGGAGCTACTAAAGCTCCTGACCATACAGTGTCATGCATTCTGTGATGGATAGGGAAGGATGTTAAATGTGGCAGAGAATACTGAGGCCTGAAAATGGATGAAAGACCTTATTCACAGGATTCCCTTGGACATCTCAGGTTTTTTCCCACATTTATTTACCCTAAAATGATTTACAGTTCAAAGACACAGTTTTATTGGTTGGAGAAGTTCCCAGTCCTTATCAAACCAATACACCATTTTTATAAGACATACTTTACAAACTCCTTTTTACTATCCTGAAATGTAAATATATGTACTTAATAACCTAACTACACACTAATTAAAAGTATCATTATAATGTCCTAATTATAAAGAACATTAAGGGAAATAATTTGATTAAATAATATGTATTTAAATATAGAAATGTTCAGACATGCACAGGAATAAACACTAGAACACATAATATGTAGTCCTCTATATTTCTTTTTTCTACATGGAAGCATTGTGAATGTGGCACCTAGAAATATAAATGAATATGGCTATGTTGGTTTTATTTCAGACTCAAGGAGCACAAATCATATTTCCATCAATGACATGATTTTTGGGTAGAATAAACATCTTTTGTTAAAGTTTATAATAAAATAGGATACAGTCTTCCCTACTTTTATGTAATAGTTGAATATCAGAAAACCAGTTAATATTAAAACCTTACAAAAATACTACTGTTCATAAACAAATAGAACCTAGGCTCAGATGCTTCAAATTAAATTCATCCACTCAAAACATGGTTTATAAAAAGACCCAAGCCTGACAATAACAAATAAAGATGTAGTGCAATTGAATTCTCATACAATGCTGAAGGAATTATAAATTAGTAAAATCATTTTTGGAAACTGTGGGAAGGGTTACTCAAGATGAGCATATGCCTACTCTATGACCCAACAGTACTAACCACAGGTATATATATTCAACAGAAAGTGGCAATGAGAGTGAACAAACCACCACTACCTACAGTAACATGGGTGAATCTTGCAAACATAACGTTAAACAAAAGAAGCCAATAATTAAAGAGTGTGTAAAGTTTCTCAGGATCCACAGAAAAGTGAAAAAAAAAAAAAAAAAGGGAGGCAAGCCATAAGAGACTCTTAAAAACTGAGAATAAACTGAGGGTTGATGGGGGGATGGGAGGGAGGGGAAAGTGGGTGATGGGCATTGAGGGCACCTGTTGGGATGAGCACTGGCTGTTGTATGGAAACCAATTTGACAATAAATTTCATATTAAAAAATTAAAAAATAAAATATCAGTACAAAAAAATAGTGTGTAAAGAATTACTTGATTTATATTAATTTCAAAAGAGGCAAAAACTAATATGTGGTCAGAATAGTTAACTTGGTAGTGGAGAGGAGCTTGGGGAACATGAAGAAAATTACTGAGATAGTAGTCATGCTCTGTATATTGTTCTAGGTAGTGGTTACACAGGTGTATTTATTTGTAAAAGTGTATTAGGCTGCGTAATTACAGCATATAAATTTTATTTCAAAACATTTACAATGACAAAACAGAAGATTCACTTATATAAATGTCTATTGGAATATTGTTTTTGGGTGGATGTCTCACAATGGATTGTAGGGCTTCTAGCACCCTTGGTTCCTGCCTACTAAACTTCTATGGTATTACATTACAATATTCACACAGAATTTCAAATTGTCTCCTAGAAGGCAAACTTGCTGAGAACGATGCTGGTTCGAGATGTATTCTAAAACAAGGTTTCACAGTGATTTCCATACCACCCAAACTATTACTTATTATTTTTCTTTTGACTTGCCTTTTTAATTTAAATAAATGTATTTTAAGAAAAAAATATTACTTATGTAAATAGAAAATCTGTCTTATTTGGCATAGATAGAAAGTAATTATACAAACAAATATTCCAACAAAGAACTATTGACCACAGAACTTTAGGATAAAACTTGCTTTCTTTCGATTAGTGTTAGTCATACTAGATTGATGTGAAAATCAGAAGAGCATCAAACTGAAACACATTAACATAATCAAAAAGTTTGGAAAATAATTGTAATAATTCCCACTCCAGGACTATTTGTCACCAATTGTTACATGGGTTGTGAGTTAGTGTAACTTCATACATCTTCAGCCATCTTGCTTTTTACTAAGTCTCTCACGGCAATAATAATAATAAAAAAATCCACATTGGTGTGTCTTCCTAGGTGGATAGACCTATGCTTTCTTCAACTTTGTAGCAGCTAGTTTGATTTTCTAAGGAATGAACAGACGTGGGATTGAATAGAGGAAGGGTTAGGTATTACATTTTACCTGGCTATGAGTAAATGTTGGGTGGGTGAGTGATCTAGGCCCAGTCAGTCTACCAACACAACACTTCAAAATAATTATAGGAAAATCAACACGAATAACAAATCTTTGATTCCATGTTTAGGTAAGAAATTATAATCAGGAGTACCCTTCACAGGGAAATTGGTATAAATTACATCTATTTCATGGATTCTCTTGGCACTCCCACTTTCAGAGATGTATCCCAACATGCTGACATAATTCAGTGGTATTTAATCCTATTTACGGGTACTGTACAAATAATCACATGAATCACCCAAATCAAGTGAAATACACCTTATATGTTGGAATGCATGCCTCAAGTAAAAGAGGTCTAAACTCCAAAACACATGGGAAAAATGACTACAGTATTAGGTAAACTATAAACAAGTGAGGTTTTTGAAAGTCAAAAGTGGTCAGGTATTGGCAATTAAAGATGTTTCAAAGTCATACCTAGTAATAGTGATGAACTTACTTGTGTATAACCATGATGGAGTGTGGTCCTGTTGGGTGGAAAGATGAACAAACTGTGAGTCAAGATCCAGCTGTAGGCTCTACCATCTAACAGTAGAATATTGGGTAAATTACTTCTCCTTGGCTAGACTTTGCTCTTGCATGTGGAGAAAACATTAATGGATTTGTGTTTCCTAAAATAGGTACCTTGGCCTCTATGAGGTTGTGGAATTAATGAGGTATGTTCTTTAGTTCATTTTCTTACCAAGCATGTTCTGCAGTAAGAAAGAATTATATATTGCACATGTATTGCATCATGTATCCCATGATGGTGAATGAAGTATAAATTAATGTGTTTAATTCACAATAGTATCTTATAATTGTATATTTTATAAGTTATAAGATTAAAAGATAACCATTGCATTTGAAAACTATTCCTAATTGGTTTGGCTTCATTATCAATGTTGAAAGGTGGCACTGTTTCCCATCATCAACTGGTGAAGGATAATTTTGAGAAATACTTTGAGCACAAGAGCTAGTTAATACCCAGACTAGAGGCAGAGAAC
Source organism: Panthera pardus (assembly GCF_024362965.1). NCBI lineage: Eukaryota > Metazoa > Chordata > Mammalia > Carnivora > Felidae > Panthera > Panthera pardus. Next base: position 98,033,587 of record NW_026526655.1, read on the forward strand.
AAATCAAGGATGAGGCCATTGATCTGTTTGTTTATCAATGTGATGCCTAGTAAATATTTTCATTTGGGCAAAAGAGCTTATGGAAAACAGACTTAGGATATGCTCTCTCATAGGAGCTGGATAAACTCATGCTTGAAATTAAGTAGTGAGAAAGACAGAGGTCACTCTGAAAAATAATCATGAATGTGGCTATTTGCACTGGAGTTGAATGGAATCAAACTGATAAAAAGCCAAGCTGAATTTTGAGAAGGTTATGTGGCCCAAAGAATCCTCAGTGTGGATTAAAATAATCTGTGAATATTTGAGATTTATTATGATTTTTAGGGTTTCAAACTTCTGCAAATAGCAGACAGAGAAAGCTTTGCAACCTTTTAAAGGAGCTCCAATGTTGTCTTCATATGGGTTCAAGAAGGATAATGGGAAATTAAGGATTCCTAGAGGACAGAGCCAAGAACTAAAATTGGGATCTAAAGAGAGATAATCCCCCAGTCCTCGATAAGTGGGCTGTTGCAAACAGGATTTTAGAATTGGTATAGTCTGGTAATCCTTTGGGCCTCCAGTTCTCCTTTCTGTATGGAACTGTGTATTATGATTATCCCTCTTTGACTATCTGTTGGATGTATGAGGGACATATAACTAGTTTTCTTAGTTCATAGGTTTCTTGATCAAGAGGTGCCACATCTAGATTAGACTTTAGGTACTTTCAAGAAGTCTCAGAATATGGGTCTTATACTCTAATTATGTGAGACTTTTATGACTTTTTTTCAAGGGAGGATGAATATATTTGGGGGGACATAAAAGAAGGAAGTGTACGCTTGAATAAGAGAATAATCTGTGGTAGATTGTATATTTTTCTCAATTTTCTGCTGTTCTACCATGACAATAAACACTTTCTGCTTCTTTCAAGTCAGGCTTTGTCATGTGACTTGCTTTTTTTTCCCTGCTGCCACAAGAATTGTGTGCCCAATAGGAACTGCTGATTAAGCCTGGGTCTCAGAATGAAGAAGACATAGAACAGGTGCCATCTACACTAATCTGGCATAAAACACAGCAAGAAACACATTTGTTGTAAGCCACTGAGACTTGGAGGTTATAGCCTACTGAAGCATAATATAATAAAAACAGGTTGATCTTCTGCATCAGAGCCAAAAGCAGAACAAGGACTATTGATGCCCACTTAGAGGAGTCTTTTCATGGCATCTCAACTCTTTTCATGAGTTAAGAGTGTCAAAGGTGGTCACAATTTTTAAAATGCTGTTAGAACACACATGAGTATTAGGATATTATATTTGCACGGTTCATCAAACTATACTTAGGACACATCTACTCAGCCAGCTTAACTAGGAAATGGGAGCAGTTGCCTAAGTTCTGATACTGCTTGCTTCAGTTATGTATATATTTAAAGGAAAAGATACTTAAAATTTATTCATTTTTTACTCTCTTTGGTTTTAGGCTTACTTAGATATAGAGGCAATGTTAAAATTTCCAGATTTCCACTAAAACCAGTTTGAAGTATAACTCTTGGAATGGAACACTAGATAAAAATGGCCTCTTTCTTTTCCTACTTGAGAACTGGAAACAATAAAATCCTGAATAAATTAACTAGAAATCCTCTTACAAGGGTCCAAAGCCACAAAAAAATTATTTCATGGAACAGTCTTGAGTTATCACACATCACTGCCAACTGCTAAAAGTAATACAGCAGTATCATATTTTAGTGTCTATCATGGAGATACCATTTAATCACTTTTATCTCACTTTGGATTGTCTTGTTTAATGGAACTGCCTTAGCCACTTCACCCCCCTATGAGCTAATGAGCCTAATGCACCACTTTCTGTGTTCTGAGGTAACTGATACTTAAATACATTCAACCTTAACTGTCCTTTATTAAGGCAGACAGTCTCTGCTCCACAGATGAATCTGAAAGCTATTTGTGATGAGATTGGGTCCTTATAATAAACCTGCCATGGAGAAGCTGCCATTTAGCTCATAGAATGTTTTATTGCAGCAAAAAAAAAAAAAAAAAAAAAAAAAAAAATAGCTGCATATATTAACTTTATTTTCCATCGTTCCTATCCCATTCTCCTATTCTCTTGGTTTAGATGTTTTGTTGTTGTTGTCATTGTTGTTTTTGCCCAGAGATAATTTTATTTTTCTTTGCGCCTTAAAATAAGTTGTAGCAAAATCTATTCAAGAATCCCTGGATGTCAAGAGAACGGAGATTTTACAAACAACTTTCTAAATTAGCCCAAAAAGAAAAAAAAAAGGCAGGGGGAGGTATAAAAAGAAAGAAATATAGACAAGAATGCTGTGTCTAAAAAAGAGAAAGGGTTTGCTCTGGTGTTTATGTATAATGTTTTAAAAACTGTAGCCCAAATGATAATGGTAAAAAGACCATCACACTGAGTCTCAGAAGCTCGGGTTCTTGCTTCACTAGCTGAGAGCACAACCAGGGACAAATCTTTTCACCTTTCAGGTTCCTTATCTACAAATTGAAGCTGTTAGATCAGTATATAGTTATCTTGGTTTTCATTTGTGACCTATGATTCTAAAGAAATCACTTTAGGAAGAGGAACTGTTTGGTCTAAACAGGGGGCTTATGCAATATGTGTTCAAAGAGACAGATGGTCTTCATGAGTATCAGCAGTGCTACTGTCAAAAGTGCCTAAAAGTTCAGGAGATGAAAAAGAAAATCTAACTACTTTCTAAGAGCAAGGCAATGTTTAACGTCCTCATGCTGCTGGCGGTACATTGCTACTCTTATTCTGTAACAGTTCAGCAACCCTTGTTGGGAATCTCTAAAATGACCTTTTCCTGGTTTCGTTTTTATTTTGTTTTCCTCAGACCTTGAATTGTCAGCCACTCAGCATGAAATGTAAGTTATTTTTTGTAAAACACTAAAGGAAATATACCCATTCTGAACATTTCTTGAAGAAAATGACCTCTTGCCTACAGAATTGCCAAGGCATTTGTGTTAAAGAAGTGTGTTTTTCACCAGGAGGCAATTTGGTGTATTTTGATTTATGTCCTTGACATGTTTTAAAGGTTAAGAAAATGTTCAGTGTATTTCTTCTTCTAAAGTTAAAGGAGTTGCTTCCTCAGAAATGGCTGCTTAATGTTTAATACTCTTTAACATGGTTAGAAAGCTGGAATCAGTGAAGGAGCATAGTTCAGTTTTTGCATAAAGTATAATATGAAGAACTGCTGTTGTTTGGGGAAAGTTGAAGCAATTTTAGGGGAGGTGGAGGGTGAAGATGGGAGTTGCCTGGAAAGTCATTTCTCTTGTGACTCTCTTTCTGTGGGGCTGGATATCTTGTTTGCCACTCAGGAGATGTAAAATAAAAAGGTAAAAAAAGTATGCTCTAAGCCACAGTTTTATCAGGAATTTACACCTTTTGCTTGTACAAATGAGAGCTGAAAGCTAGAAGGACAAAGGAGACTAAGTGAGAGTACTGCTCTTGCATTTTAGCAATAAATGATGAGTTTGAAGTAATGTTGTCAAATTGACTTAAGGGTCTTTGATTCTTGGTCACAGGTATTGTAAATGTGATGAGATGTGTGTTGTTGTCAAATTGACTTAAGGGTCTTTGATTCTTGGTCACAGGTATTGTAAATGTAATGAGATGGAAGGTAGACCACGTTCTGTCCCCACTGGTTAACCCATTCCACAGAAGCTAACTTCCTTTTTCGTCTCTGACTCTTACTTTCTTAACATGTCAAATGAAGGTGGTGGACTAGATGACTTTTAGGGTGCCTTTTGTGAAATTTCTCAATTTGTGTGTGTGTGTGTGTGTGTGTTTTATTGCCCCTATTTTTTCACTTCTCTTTGCCTCCAGAACTTCCCTGATATCCTGCCCTTTCATGTTGGAAAAAATGGATCTAGTAAGTAGGACTTGATTTGCTGCTTTCCAGAGACGTTTAATTATTTTTGGTTGTCCTTGTGTACTTTATTTTTAATCTGACTTGGAATACCGCAGAATATTATCATTGATTTATGTCAACATTCATTTAGATTTATCTACATTTTTATCACTTTGCTCTTCATTCCTTGTATTTCAAGTTTTCAATCTGTGATCATTTTTCTTCTGCCTACGTTCCAACCTTCTTCAGAATTCCCATCAGCTAGGTTTTGCCTCCAATTTAGTTCGGACATAGTTTTTAGTTGGAACATAGTGAGTGGTCTATTAAGATAAGCTACCATTATTATCTGAATATATGTGGTTACTCATTTGCTTATTATTTATTGACTCCACTAAAATGTGGAGGCCCTAAGAGGGCAGGAGCTCAAATTGTCATATTCCTCACTGTCTTCCATTATCAGACCAGTTGTGCAGCATGTTGGGGGTGCTCATTAAGTATTGAATGCCTGAATGAATTCAATCATTCACTCACTCATTCTTTCATTCCACACATGTTGAATGAGTATCCATTGTGGGTCAGACATTGTGCTAGGTTTTGGGATTACAAACATAAACCAGACTCCATCTCTGTACTAATGGGGCTAACTCTTATGGGAAAAAGTTAAGCAAAGATGTAATGGAAGTACTTGTGGAAAGCACTCTGAGATATCACTGATAAATGCTTGGGACTGGTGGTATGGAACAGAAAGATGCTTTTGAATACAGGTCTTCTAAAAAGCATCTTAGATTATGAGCTTGTAGGATTGACCCAAGATTTTGGCTTCTGGAAGTGATCTTGGGCAGGTGAAAGTGAGAAGTAGAAATCTGGTTATTTAGTTGTCTGAGATCTCATCTAATTTCTACAATGCAGGGAAGGTGAATTTGTGAATCAACAGGCATATTCCACTGAAACTAATGAGTTGGAAAAAATAGCCTGGAACAAAAAGAACTACTTTGTTGAAACTGGCCGTATTACACTCCACGGAGTAATGATCATAGATGGCCATTACTTCAGGTTATGATGATGGTACTATCAGTTACCATGGCCCTACTGAGACAGAGCAATATCCTTGAGAATTTTCCTTTAAGGGCAGAGCACCTTGTTGAACTTCCAACAGAAGGACCTTGAAAAATATTTTAAGTCAGGGTAAGAAAGTAAGCATCATGGTATAGCAAAACAAGTAGACTTCTGAATAAAGCTACTAAATATTAGTTTCTTTATTCCATAGCTCTGTGATATAGGGTAAATGACTTAGCCTCTCTGGGATATTTATTTATTTTTAATATGGGGATAAAAATATCTACAAGACTGTTTTGAGTATTAAAACAATGTTTATAAAATACTTGGTACATAGTAGGCCTTCACAGTCATAAATATTAATGAATTGATGGTGGCAATAAATGTGCACAATTATGTAAAGGGATATGCAGGTTATCTTGCAACTCTTTCTTTGCTGCTATTTTTATTATTCTTGATAATTTTTGCCTCACGTTCTAGCATCTTTGGCTCCCTTAACGATCATCAGTTCAGGTAGACTATGGTAGCCACCCTGCCTTGTTTATACTAAGGTTAATGTAGTGCTGCTTTTGTGATTTTGTGTGAATGGATTTCAGAAGTCTTGGAAAAATCTCATCAATTGTCAAATCCTATCTTGGAGTTTGAAATACTTTCCCAAGGGCAATGATCTCCTCCCTCCACCCCCAAATTAAAGACAAGGCTTAGATACCACATTCTTCCTGGAAATATTTCTTTGCTGTTTCCTCTTCACTATTTAGCATTTCATTTGGTATTCCACCATTTCTCCCAGACAGCTTCCAGACAAACTTACAAGTCAATTCTATGTAGTTTGTACACATTGCTTACAGTCACTATAATTTATGGAAAATAAAATGTTACTTATTGTGAAATGTGTGTAGATATTACAAATGTTGTAGCGTGGGGGGAGAAAAGGTCTTTGAAGGCAGAAACTATATTCAAAGAAACTGGCAAAACTCCAGGTTCATCGGGTATAAATAGCCAATTTAGAAGTTTTTGCTATGGGCTGATTTAGATAGCTGTAAAGTTGAGAAGAGGATGAAGAAATCATGAGGACATTTGAGAGGATGTGATTAGTGGCTGGTGGAAATGAAAGGAGGGAGAAAAATTATGCATGGAAGGGATATAGCCATAACAGAAGACAAACGTCACCAATATCCAGATTGGATAAGGACCTTTCTTACTGAGAACATATTTACAGTCTTAATTTTGCAATATTTCAAAGAAATATAATTATTCCATACCCCCTCAATAGCTTGTTGGAATATTTTATGCATGTAAAAATGTGGTTTTAGACGAATGAATCCCAATGCATTTAAAACCCAAATGCAAGAAAGCATGTTCCCATGCCAATGAATTCATTTTGTAAATAGATGTCTTATAAGCAATTATAAAGTAATTGTGTAAATTATTAATTGATAATGAGTTAATATGGCATATATTTATAAGGGATGAATTATTGTTGAACTTTTAAGAATACCAATGTTAATTACTGAAAGCTGTATTAGAGTTGAGAAAAAGACTACTAATCCATGCCTGAGGATATCAAAAGCAAGCAAGCAGTATCAATCTGCACCCATTTGTATTAGATATATGGTATTTCTCCAGATGTATTGACCTCTTCTAAAAAGTAAATTAGGTTATTTCAGCATAGCTTGTTCTTTGTGCCTATTGATAACTGGAGGTTTTTTGTTTGTTTGTTTTTTTGTTTCTTGTTTTTGTTTTTTTTTGGTGGGGAGGCAGAAATCTGGCAGGCATTATTAGACATTATATGAAACTGTCTCATTAACCCCTGAAGTGACTTTTTTTCCCCAGCTAGGAAAACCTTGACCACAATTACCCACATATTGTCACTTCTCATTATTCCATCAGTTCTGGAAGATTAATAATATTTGTTTTATGATTAGTTCCCTGTGTTATTTTAGTGTCCTGGATATAATTATTGTGGACTTGCACTCTTGAATTCTTTTAGAACAACTACATACTTTTATTTCAGTTAAATTTACCAAAATTTGCCCTCTAATTCAAAATCCTTAATCTGGGCCTGGAGACCTCCCAACACTTAAAACCAAACTTTGATGCACCTTTATTATCTTTTGACAATGACTCCCAAGTCTCAAGGAGTTTCCTCCCAAAGGAGATGCATCAGATTTACTACAATAATAATTATTGCTTGTGAAACCATCTATAAGCTTTCTTGATTCAGGAGTTAAGGTCTGGGAGAATAGATTTACAACTAGCACTGAGTAAGGGAAATGCAAATAACTAAAAAACTTGTTTTACTTTAGCAGAAGCATTTGTGGTAATGAAGGGAAAAGGTTGAGGAGTTTTAGCCAAAAAAAGATTTATCATGTTTTCTCCCCTCTATATCTGTTCTTAGGCCAAATTGCCTGAGAAATAATTGAGATATAATTAAACCAAGTGGAAAGTTGGAGAAGGCCATTTCAGGCAGGTGAAATCACATATATGACCCATATGAAGTCTTAGGTAGTAGTGCTATTTTTCACTGGAGGCATTTGAAGCCTAACAGGGCTGGTATAGAGAGAAGAACACAGTGGTGTGACTGATGAGGTGTTCATGGAAGAGATAATGGAAGAATAAGGGGCTGGAAAGCAAGGATTCTGCTGGGTTCTGAAGGACTGTGTGTAAAATGCCAATGGATTTAGATTTTGTCTAAAAGTCTTTATAAGCATTATGCTCCAAGACAGAACATTTTTTTAGAATGATCATCCTGGGAGTAGTAGCATGAAGAAGCTGAAGGTGGGAGAATGCCAAAGTCAGTAATGTTCATTACTATAAGTGTGCAGAGGAAGGATGGTAGGAGCCTGACCCACCTTGGAGAAATGAGGGGAACCTACCCTTGTGGGGCTCTGGAAAGTTCTAGGTAACCAAGGAAAATAGCTGTAGCGTTTAGCCTACAAGAGTAGAAATAAGTCACAGAAAAAAAAAAAAAAAGGACAGGAGTATATTGTTCTCCTAAATTCCTTCTTTTATTTGGATGGTTTAGTTTTCCTCCTCAAATTTCTATGCCCATTTACAATGGAGGTCAATGGGGCTGTTGTGACAGTTGACACCACTTAAGTGCAGAAGTGCTTGAGTGCAGAAGTCCACCTAACACTGGCAATCTTCCCGTCCACGGTCACAAGTTAGAGCATAATCACATCACATGCCTGGACTGGGGCATTGTAAATAAATTGCCAGAGATGATATTGAATGGTAGTCTTATTACTGCCGAATAATAAGTGACCCCAACAAAGTGAGTATAAACATGCCCAGGCTCAGTAAATCACCTTACTCTCAGAACACTCAGTGCTGAATTCCTGGTGAGGGCTCTCCTGAGAGAGTCTGAGACTGAGTGGTTAAAAGCTGTAAAGACATAAGAAGAGGGCAGTTGGTAAGTGTTGGAAACACACTGAGACCATGAAAAGGCAGAATCCTGATTTCCTTGACTGATGCAGTAATGCCAGCAAAAGGAACAGGTGGCTTTTAGTTAAAACAACAAAATCTCTTCTTTTTTTTTATTTAAAAAAAATTTTTTTTTAGCGCTTATTTATTTTTGAGACAGAGAGAGACAGAGCATGAACGGGGGAGGGGCAGAGAGAGAGGGAGACATAGAATCGGAAGCAGGCTCCAGGCTCTGAGCCATCGGCCCAGAGCCCGACGTGGGGCTCGCACTCACGAAGTGTGAGATCGTGACCTGAGCTGAAGTCGGACGCTTAACCGACTGAGCCACCCAGGCGCCCCAACAAAATCTCTTCTTGAAGAGACCGGTAACAGGCATATAATCCTGCTTTAACCTCTCATTTCACCCGAAAGGAGTGAAGGGAATCCATAGAAGGTGAGAGGAGCATAAGGGTCAGACTAAGATCAGGACATACTCCCTCAGCAGCCAGACCATTCCTAGGAAAGGAGGAGTAGGGACCTTTTTAAAGTCCATAAACAGAACCTACTTCCAAAATTCCTATTCCATAAACATTGGGGTACATGTGCCCCTATGAATCAGTACTCCTGTATCCTTTGGATAGCAGCACTTTCAACAATGGCCAAGTTATGGAAAGAGCCTAAATGTCCATAAACTGAGGAATGGATAAAGAAGACGTGGTTTATATGTTCAATGGAATACTACTTGGCAATGAGGAAGAATAAAATCATGCCATTTGCAGCAACGTGGATGGAACTGGAGGTTGTCATGCTAAGTGAAATAAGTCAGAGAAAGACAAGATACATATGTTTTAACTCCTATGTGGAACTTGAAAACTTAACAGAAGACCATGGGAGAAGGGAAGGGGGGAAAATAGTTAGAGTGAAGCAAACCATAAGAGACTCTTAAATACAGAGAACAAACTGAGGGTTCATGGGGGGGTGTTTGGGGGAGAGGGGAAAATGGGTGATGGGCATTGAGGAAGTCACTTGTTGGGATGAGAACTGGATGTTGTATGTAAGTGATAAATCACGGGAATCTACCCCCAAAACCAAGAGCACACTGTATACACTGTTAGCCAATTTGACAATAAATTATATATATATATATTATTTTTTTTAATATATGAAATTTATTGTCAAATTGGTTTCCATACAACACCCAGTGCTCATCCCAAAAGGTGCCCTCCTCAATACCCATCACCCACCCTCTCCCTCCCACCCCCCATCAACCCTCAGTTTGTTCTCAGTTTTTAACAGTCTCTTATGCTTTGGCTCTCTCCCACTCTAACCTCTTTTTTTTTTTTTTTTTCCTTCCCCTCCCCCATGGGTTTCTGTTACGTTTCTCAGGATCCACATAAGAGTGAAACCATATGGTATCTGTCTTTCTCTGTATGGCTTATTTCACTTAGCATCACACTCTCCAGTTCCATCCACGTTGCTACAAAAGGCCATATTTCATTCTTTCTCATTGCCACGTAGTATTCCATTGTGTATATAAACCACAATTTCTTTATCCATTCATCAGTTGATGGACATTTAGGCCCTTTCCATAATTTGGCTATTGTTGAGAGTGCTGCTATAAACATTGGGGTACAAGTGCCCCCATGCATCAGTACTCCTGTATCCCTTGGATAAATTCCTAGCAGTGCTATTGCTGGGTCATAGGGTAGGTCTATTTTTAATTTTCTGAGGAACCTCCACACTGCTTTCCAGAGCGGCTGCACCAATTTGCATTCCCACCAACAGTACAAGAGGGTTCCCGTTTCTCCACATCCTCTCCAGCATCTATAGTCTCCTGATTTGTTCATTTTGGCCACTCTGACTGGCGTGAGGTGATATCTGAGTGTGGTTTTGATTTGCATTTCCCTGATAAGGAGCGACGTTGAACATCTTTTCATGTGCCTGTTGGCCATCCGGATGTCTTCTTTAGAGAAGTGTCTATTCATGTTTTCTGCCCATTTCTTCACTGGGTTATTTGTTTTTTGGGTGTGGAGTTTGGTGAGCTCTTTATAGATTTTGGATACTAGCCCTTTGTCCGATATGTCATTTGCAAATATCTTTTCCCATTCCGTTGGTTGCCTTTTAGTTTTGTTGGTTGTTTCCTTTGCTGTGCAGAAGCTTTTTATCTTCATAAGGTCCAGGTAATTCATTTTTGCTTTTAATTCCCTTGCCTTTGGGGATGTGTCGAGTAAGAGATTGCTACGGCTGAGGTCAGAGAGGTCTTTTCCTGCTTTCTCCTCTAGGGTTTTTATGGTTTCCTGTCTCACATTCAGGTCCTTTATCCATTTTGAATTTATTTTTGTGAATGGTGTGAGAAAGTGGTCTAGTTTCAACCTTCTGCATGTTGCTGTCCACTTCTCCCAGCACCATTTGTTATAGAGACTGTCTTTTTTTCCATTGGATGTTCTTTCCTGCTTTGTCAAAGATGACTTGGCCATACGTTTGTGGGTCTAGTTCTGGTGTTTCTATTCTATTCCATTGGTCTATGTGTCTGTTTTTGTGTCAATACCATGCTGTCTTGATGATGACAGCTTTGTAGTAGAGGCTAAAGTCTGGGATTGTGATGCCTCCTGCTTTGGTCTTCTTCTTCAAAATTACCTTGGCTATTCGGGGCCTTTTGTGGTTCCATATGAATTTTAGGATTGCTTGTTCTAGTTTCGAGAAGAATGCTGGTGCAATTTTGATTGGGATTGCATTGAATGTGTAGATAGCTTTGGGTAGTATTGACATTTTGACAATATTTATTCTTCCAATCCATGAGCAGGGAATGTCTTTCCATTTCTTTATATCTTCTTCAATTACCTTCATAAGCTTTCTATAGTTTTCAGCATACAGATCTTTTACATCTTTGGTTAGATTTATTCCTAGGTATTTTATGCTTCTTGGTGCAATTGTGAATAGGATCAGTTTCTTTATTTGTCTTTCTGTTGCTTCATTGTTAGTGTATAAGAATGCAACGGATTTCTGTACATTGATTTTGTATCCTCCAACTTTGCTGAATTTATGTATCAGTTCTAGCAGACTTTTGGTGGAGTCTATCGGATTTTCCATGTATAATATCATGTCATCTGCAAAAAGCGAAAGCTTGACTTCATCTTTGCCAATTTTGATGCCTTTGATTTCCTTTTGTTGTCTGATTGCTGATGCTAGAACTTCCAGCACTATGTTAAACAACAGCGGTGATAGTGGGCATCCCTGGCGTGTTCCTGATCTCAGGGAAAAAGCTCTCAGTTTTTCCCCGTTGAGGATGATGTTAGCTGTGGGCTTTTCATAAATGGCTTTTATGATCTTTAAGTATGTTCCTTCTATCCCGACTTTCTCAAGGGTTTTTATTAAGAAAGGGTGCTGGATTTTGTCAAAGGCCTTTTCTGCGTCGATTGACAGGATCATATGGTTCTTATCTTTTTTTTTGTTAATGTGATGTATCACGTTGATTGATTTGCGAATGTTGAACCAGCCCTGCATCCCAGGAATGAGTCCCACTTGATCATGGTGAATCATTTTTTTTATATGCTGTTGAATTCGATTTGCTAGTATCTTATTGAGAATTTTTGCATCCATATTCATCAGGGGTATTGGCCTGTAGTTCTCTTTTTTTACTGGGTCTCTGTCTGGTTTAGGAATCAAAGTAATACTGGCTTGATAGAATGAGTCGGGAAGTTTTCCTTCCCTTTCTATTTCTTGGAATAGCTTGAGAAGGATAGGTATTATCTCTGCTTTAAACGTCTGGTAGAACTCCCCTGGGAAGCCATCTGGTCCTGGACTTTTATTTGTTGGGAGATTTTTGATAACCAATTCAATTTCTTCACTGGTTATGGGTCTGTTCAAGCTTTCTATTTCCTCCTGATTGAGTTTTGGAAGAGTGTGGGTGTTTAGGAATTTGTCCATTTCTTCCAGGTTGTCCAATTTGTTGGCATATAATTTTTCATAGTATTCCCTGATAATTGTTTGTATCTCTGAGGGATTGGTTGTAATAATCCCATTTTCATTCATGATTTTATCTATTTGGGTCATCTCCCTTTTCTTTTTGAGAAGCCTGGCTAGAGGTTTGTCAATTTTGTTTATTTTTTCAAAAAACCAACTCTTGGTTTCGTTGATCTGCTCTACAGTTTTTTTAGATTCTATATTGTTTATTTCTGCTCTGATCTTTATGATTTCTCTTCTTCTGCTGGGTTTAGGCTGCCTTTGCTGTTCTGCTTCTATTTCCTTTAGGTGTGCTGTTAGATTTTGTATTTGGGATTTTTCTTGTTTCTTGAGATAGGCCTGGATTGCAATGTATTTTCCTCTCAGGACTGCCTTCGCTGCGTCCCAAAGCATTTGGATTGTTGTATTTTCATTTTCTTTTGTTTCCATATATTTTTTAATTTCTTCTCTAATTGCCTGGTTGACCCACTCATTCGTTAGTAGGGTGTTCTTTAACCTCCATTCTTTTGGAGGTTTTCCAGACTTTTTCCTGTGGTTGATTTCAAGCTTCATAGCATTGTGGTCTGAAAGTATGCATGGTATGATTTCAATTCTTGTATACTTATGAAGGGCTGTTTTGTGACCCAGTATATGATCTATCTTGGAGAATGTTCCATGTGCACTCGAGAAGAAAGTATATTCTGTTGCTTTGGGATGCAGAGTTCTAAATATATCTGTCAAGTCCATCTGATCCAATGTATCATTCAGGGCCCTTGTTTCTTTATTGACCATGTGTCTAGATGATCTATCCATTTCTGTAAGTAGGGTGTTAAAGTATGGCTACTCCAGCTTTCTTTTGGCTTCCAGTAGCATGATAAATAGTTCTCCATCCCCTCACTCTCAATCTAAAGGTGTCCTCAGATCTAAAATGAGTCTCTTGTAGACAGCAAATAGATGGGTCTTGTTTTTTTTATCCTATGTCTTTTGGTTGGCGCATTTAATCCATTTACATTCAGTGTTATTATAGAAAGATACGGGTTTAGAGTCATTGTGATGTCTGTATGTTTTATGCTTGTAGTGATGTCTCTGGTACTTTGTCTCACAGGATCCCCCTTAGGATCTCTTGTAGGGCTGGTTTAGTGGTGACAAATTCCTTCAGTTTTTGTTTGTTTGGGAAGACCTTTATCTCTCCTTCTATTCTAAATGACAGACTTGCTGGATAAAGGATTCTCGGCTGCATATTTTTTCTGTTTAGCACACTGAAGATATCGTGCCCATCCTTTCTGGCCTGCCAAGTTTCAAAAGAGAGATCAGTCACAAGTCTTATAGGTCTCCCTTTATATGTGAGGGCACGTTTATCCCTTGCTGCTTTCAGAATTTTCTCTTTATCCTTGTATTTTGCCAGTTTCACTATGATATGTTGTGCAGAAGATCGATTCAAGTTACGTCTGAAGGGAGTTCTCTGTGCCTCTTGGATTTCAATGCCTTTTTCCTTCCCCAGGTCAGGGAAGTTCTCAGCTATAATTTCTTCAAGTACCCCTTCAGCACCTTTACCTCTCTTCCTCCTCTGGGGTACCAATTATGCGTATATTATTTCTTTTTAGTGTATCACTTAGTTCTCTAATTTTCCCCTCATACTCCTGGATTTTTTTATCTCTCTTTCTCCCAGCTTCCTCTTTCCATAACTTTGTCTTCTAGTTCACCTATTCTCTCCTCTGCCTCTTCAATCTGAGCCGTCGTGGTTTCCATTTTGTTTTGCATTTCGTTTAAAGCGTTTTTCAGCTCCTCATGACTGTTCCTTAGTCCCTTGATCTCTGTTGCAAGAGATTCTCTGCTGTCCTCTATACTGTTTTCAAGCCCAGCGATTAATTTTATGACTATTATTCTGAATTCACTTTCTGTTATATTATTTAAATCCTTTTTGATCAGTTCATTAGCTGTTGTTATTTCCTGGAGTTTCTTCTGAGGGGAATTCTTCCATTTGGTCATTTTGGATAGTCCCTGGAGTGGTGAGGACCTGCAGGGCACTTCCCCTGTGTTGTGGTGTATAACTGGAGTTGGTGGGCGGGGCCACAGTCCAACCTGATGTCTGCCCCCAGCCCACCGCTGGGGCCACAGTCAGACTGGTGTGTGCCTTCTCTTCCCCTCTCCTAGGGGTGGGATTCACTGTGGGGTGGCTTGGCCCGTCTGGGCTACGTGCACACTGCCAGGCTTGTGGTGCTGGGGATCTGGCCTATTAGCTGGGGTGGGTAGGCAAGGTGCATGGGGGCAGGAGGGGCAGGATTAGCTCGATTCTCCTTAGGTGATCCACTTCAGGAGGGGCCCTGTGGCAGCGGGAGGTAGTCAGATCCGCTGCCGGAGGTTTGGCTCCACAGAAGCACAGAGTTGGGTGTTTGCGCGGAGCGAGCAAGTTCCCTGGCAGGAACTGGTTCCCTTTGGGATTTTGGCTGGGGGATGGGCGGGGGAGATGGCGCTGGGGAGCGCCTTTGTTCCCCACCAAACTGAGCTCTGTCGTCTGGGGACTCAGCAGCTCTCCCTCCCTTTGTCCTCCAGCCTTCCCGCTTTCTGAGCAGAGCTGTTAACTTATGACCTCCCAGACGCTAAGTCGCGCTTGCTGTCGGAACACAGTCCGTCAGGCCCCTCTGCATTCGCCAGCCAGACTCGGGGGCTCTGCTTGGCCGGTGAGCCGCCCCTCTGTCCCGGCTCCCTCTCGCCAGTCCGTGGAGCGCGCTCCGCCTCGCTGCCCTTCCTACCCTCTTCCGTGGGCCTCTCGTCTGTGCTTGGCTCCGGAGACTCCATTCTGCTAATCCTCTGGCGGTTTTCTGGGTTATTTAGGCAGGTGTAGGTGGAATCTAAGTGATCAGCAGGACGCGCGGTGAGCCCAGCGTCCTCCTACGCCGCCATCTTCCCTCTCTCTGACCACTGAATTTCAATAAATTATATTTTAAACAATTAAAAAAAAAAACCCAAAATTCCTATTCCAGAAAACTAAAAATCTGGAAGGTACATAAATTTTATTTATTTGTTTATCTATCTATCATCTTTATAATTTGTAATAGTATCTTTATAATTTAGTATCTTTCTCCATGCTGATATTCTATTCTGTTTTCTAGGGTATTGAGTATTCTGTAAAAGGGCATATCATTTTACATACACACTTATAAGATGCCAGGTCCTTACATGGGCCAGGTGAACTATTGCCCACAGGTGCTGTAAGCTGTGTCATCGGATATGTTCATAAAGAAGTCCAGAGCTTAGACCTGAGAACTGTGTCAGTGCCAAGCAACAGGAGACAGCAAATTAGTAACATACACTTTAGAAAGGGAACATTAGATGAGTTGAAGGGAATGTTTTTGGATGGGGCCTATACATGAGGTGCCTTTTCTTGTTAATGTTGGGTTTGTGGAGAGGGGTGGACTGGCAGTCTAAAGGCATAGGGCATGCTCAGACTGCAGTAGCAATTTGACATGTTTGTCAGAAATACACATCTTTGGTAATGATTTTCTAAGTGTATTCTCTGGACCAGCAGCATCTGCATCACCTGGAAACATGTTAGAAATGAAAATTATTGGAACTTTTCCCACGTCTACTGAGTCAGAAACTAGGGGATGGGATCTAAGAATGTGTTGTAATAAAATCTCCCAACCTAAGATAGTATAGAAATGAGTGCACATAGGAGGTGTTGAAAGGGACAGAGGAAGGTATGGGCTGGGAAAAGTTGCGTTTTGTCTCTTTTAGGTGTAAGTGACATTCCCTTCCCTTCTCCTGAATCCATGGAGAGTGGAAGAGAATATAGTAGGAATCCTACCTAGCCTAACAATGTCAAGGTTGATAAAGTAATGTAATGGATTGCTTTCCTTAAGAAATCAAGATGGTATCTATTGTGTTACTTTCCTCCCACATTTCTAATTCTAACCATAATTAATTAAACAAAAAGCCTGCTACATTGATTTAGTTGCACATCAACCACTAATGATTAGTATAATCACCTTGGATGTGGAGGCCATAGGACTCTGAAGGGAGTGAGGGGCACCTTTCAAATATTCTCAGCCAAAGAACCCTAATAGCTTCCAACTTTTGCATCCTCACCCTTCTGAAGCTGTTTAAATAGTTTATAGGGATTAAGTAAGATTTTTCAAATTATTATTTGAATGATATTAACTTGGAATATTTTCTGTGAGCCCCCCCCCCCCAAGATTTAATTTTTAAAGATGTGGCTTGATCATTAGCACAATTGGTGTCCTCATTAATAATCTGAGTTGTCAACATCCATGTCCTGGTTACCTCTGTGCTCTGCTATTTACAAGCTGTTTGCAAGAAGCTCTCCCAAGTCATTGCATAATAATCAATTTGGTTTGCTTTCCTTCTAGATTCATTAAATTGTCTTGATGCCCATTAAGCATGCATTTCTCATCAACTAAGTGGTTTAAAATGAGGGCCTTTGAAGCACTTCTAATTAGCTGTGTAAAGTTTAGAACAAAGTTAACAGAGACCCCAAAAGGCTGTTGTTTGGAGTTTCAGGCCACAGATTGCTAGTTGCCGAGTAATGCAAAATCAAGAGTGTAGTTTTTCTTCCCTGAAGATCTCTTTGAAACACCCAGATAAAAGGAAGTGCACTATTTACAGTAGTTGTCACATTTGTGGCTAATAATTGTTAATTAGGTTAACTCACTTGCATAAGAAATGTGTTGTCTTACTTGGGGAGTGATAAGCAGGTTCTGCAAACCCTGCGGCCTTTACTGAGACTTGAGCCATGGAGGGATACATCTAAGAGATTGTTAAAGTACTCCAGAGTAGGAAGCATCTTTTTCTTGGAGGAAATCAACTGTATTATGAATTCTTAGCTAGCTCCAGGAATGGAAGGGCCTTAGCAAGACAACCTTAAAGGTGTTCAAGGGTCATGTTGAGAAAAGGAATGATCTCCTAAGGGTGTCCTCTTAGATTAGCAGTGGTTGTCAACCTAGGCTGTGCACTGGAATCATTTGGAGAACTTTGAATAAGTGGTGATAACTGGACCCCACCCAAGATCATGTAAATAAAACTCTCTGCTGATAATGTAGCTGATGTGTAGCTATTTTTTTTTTTTTTAAAGCTTCTCAGGTGATTTTATGGACAGCCCTGGATGAGCACTATTAGAATTTCCTAGTCATTATTTTCTCGTTCCCAAAGAAAAAATACTGGGCTTATTTGGAATAAAAGGATGCCCCTTCCACCTCCTACTTGTTAGAGAATAACTCTTCCTCTATTTCATTTTCAGGGCAGTAGCACAGATTATCCAAAAGTCACTTGTGTGTTTTATTGATTGCTTTATTAAATCTTTAAAAATGTCATCTGGATGAACTTTGCATAAATAAATAATAAAATTTGTTTGCGTTCAAACTAATCCCATAAGCATTCATGGACTAAGCATAGAGATGCAGTTTTGGTGCAGGGGAAGATGGAAGCTACTGATCATAAAATAGACCCTGAAAACATAGAGCAAATAGACAGTTGAGAATCAGCTCTAAGATAAATTTTGAGCTCCACAGATTTTCCTTGTACCTTCAGGTTCTAAAGGGTTCATATACACCCATGGCCTATACAGGTGAATTAGACAGAGGCTAACACATGACACGTAAAGGCTCCAAGTGGCTTTCAACTGTGGCCCATGTACTGTAAACTACAATAAGTCTGGCCGAATTCCCTAACCTTGGTAAATGAGACTTGGAATTCAAATCATTCAAGTCATTTCTTCATGTGCTATAAATATAAACAAAAAAACCTTGGGAGTTTCAAACTAAAAATTGTCTTTTATTTGGCCAGCTTACAGTTTTAAAACTTTAAGCTAGGGGTGCATGGGTGGGTCAGTTGGTTAAGCGTCCTACTCTTGATTTGGGCTCAGGTCATGATCTCACGGTTTGTGAGCTGGGTTCTATGCTGACCCTGTGGAGCCTGCTTAGGATTCTCTCTCTCTCTGTACTTCCAACCCACTCCTCATCTCTCTCTCTGTCTCTCTCTCTCTCTCTGTCTCAAAAATAAACAAACTAAAAAAAAAATCCTTAAGCTAACAATTCTTTGAGTGTCAGGGTAGTGTGAAACAAGAAACAAATAAGATTTGATATTCATGCATTTTGGACAAAGTGGTTTTATGGGGAACAGGCTTTCCTAACACATTTTCTTCTTGACAGGGCAAACAGAGGAATATTTCATGCTCTGCCTTTCTTCTAAATGTAGCAGATAAATTTCTTAAGTCCTGGACAAATTTATCATTAATATGTGGTGGCATGTTTTGTTGTCTTAAACACATAAATATTACTTGCCTCCTGAGTTTTTTATGTTTATTTAATTTTTGACAGAGAGAGAGAGAGTGAGCAAGCGAGCTGGAGAGGGGAAGAGAGAGAGGGAGACACAGAGTCCAAAGCAGGCTCCACACCGTCATCCCAGAGCCTGATGCGGGTCTCAATCTCATGAACCATGAGATTGTGACCTGAGCCAAAATCTGTTGGACATTTAACCAACTAAGCCACCCAGGCACCCCACTTGCCTCCTCATTTAGGTTAGAAGCTCTATGCAGAGAAGAACCACTTCTCCTTCTTTATACTTCTTATATGCAGTAGAGTATTAGACATACCACAGTGGTTAAACAGGTGCAGGGGACGAGTGGTACTTTTGGAAGACACAGACTGTGTATTACATATACTTATACATGTGGTATAATATATAAGTATACACACACACATGCAGTTTTGAGAGGAAAAACTTAAGGTCATTCTTAGTATTTTATGAGTGTGACCATTGCCCTTGCTATTAGGCATGTCATGAAGTACAAAAACAAATATCATAGTTAGAAGAGTATGGATGTTCTCACTGCATCAGATGCCCTAACTTCACACACTGACTGCCAGATGGGAAGTGAGTGACCCAAACTAACATCTGGTAATGAATATTTTCTTTAACAAAAAGGAGACAAAAGTTAGTAAAGGCATTTTTCCCCCCTTGCTTTAGGCCTTGGTTCAAACTAATTTCACTGTGTCCTCTGTAGCTTCTTATGATGTAGAATTTTACTTTCTGGGGAATTGCCGACTCTCTAGAAGAGCATATTAAACGATTATTCTTATCACTGAAGCCTGTCCTTTGACAGGTATTCTCAGAGGCTAAAGAGAAACACCCTTCCCTGGAGGAAATGGGAAATAAGGGGAACGGATTCAAGATATAATTCTAATGTGTTACACACAGTCTACCTACACTAGAAAAAGGTAATGAATAATTCAAGAAAAAAATAAAGTACAAATTTGAAACCTTTTGTGAGCATACTAGCAATCTTAGAGGAGGAGATAAGTATACTTGGATAAGACTTTAGCTAGATCATTGGATGTTGGCTAAGAATTCAGTAGTACTTTGAGTAGTTGGCCTGGTTGCAGTCTAGAGTGGGCATGGCTGAAAAGTGAGGAGAGAATGGGCCCATAGCTCAGATACAGGGACCTACAGCAGTGCAAAGCACATTTCTTCCTTTGTGCAATAATAGGGGAATCTCTGATGTCTGTTTCTGTTTTAGTCATGCTGGTATTTACCTATAGACTCTGACCGGATCACATCCTGACCCTGCGTCCCCCCAGACTAAACCTGACAGTTAAGGTTGAAAAGATAATAACCACATAATCCCAGCATTAAAATTCAATTTGGGAGGCACCTGGGTGGCTCAGCCAGTTAAGTGTCCGGCTCTCGATTTTGGCTCAAGTCGTGATCTCATGGTTTGTGAAACTGAGTCATCGCATTGGGGTCTGTGCTGACAGTACAGAGCCTGCTTAGCATTCTCTCTCTCCCCCTCTCTCTGCCTCTCCTCCACTCATTGGCTCTCTCTCAAAATTAAAAAAAAAAAAAAGAAAAAAGGAAAGAATTCAGTTTTGCTTATTCTGGTGGTGCTTTGACATTCTGGTTTCTAGTGTCTGCCTGTATGCTAGGCTATGAAACTGATACGGTTTTGTCTTAACAATGGGCCATGCCTACCAGAGAGATCCCACTAATATTCATTAAACTCCTCTTCCTCAGCTTCATTGTAACTCATATATTCCACGTAGCCAGAACTATTTCCTCTCTACCCATAACCAACCATGACTTTTTTTCTTCTTTTCTTCTCAAATTCAGTGATTCAGACTACTTTTATTCTCTTGGATTTTTCCAGATTTGTGATGATTTGGGGCTTCCCTCTTTCTCCGTCATCATGCAGGTAGGTTGGAATTATTATGAGGTTGCCTGGCACTCAGTGATTCAGAAGGTTGAACGTCCGGGAATCTTGCTGGGTATCTTCTCAAATCCTAACCTCTATTAGCTAATTGGAAATTACATTCAGATGCCTTGGCTGTGGTGCCTTCGGAAATCACTATCATTCAAATTCATATTTCAGCTACCAGAAAATGGGCAACTGAGACAATTATTTTCGTAGAACACCTCTGTCAATGAAAATCACACACCAAAAATGTTTGCTTTTAATAAAAATCAGAAGTGATCCATGAGTATTCTGAAAGCTTTTTTTTTTTTTTTAAGTTTATTCTGAGAGAAACCATGACAGTGTGAGTAGGGGAGGGGACAGAGAGAGGGAGACAGAATCCCAAGCAGGCTCTGTGCAGCCAGTGCAGAGCCCCAAGCAGGGCTTGAACCCCTGTGAGATCATGACCTGAGTCAAAACCAAGACTCAGACACTAAATGGACTAAGACATGCAGGGACTTCTGAAATCCTTTTTTGACTCTTCCCTGTATGGATTGTTTTCCAAAAGTTGGGAGAGGAGATTATGTATGCAGAGATGAACAAATTAGCTAAATCTCAGTGAGAGAGATGGGAAAAATATTTTAAAAATAAAAAGGTGAAAATTAAAACTTAAAGAAACAGTAAAAATAAATGTGATCTCCTTTGTATCTTAGAGAAATATATATATATATTGGTGCTGTGGGAAAATACCCTCTTTTTATTGTGATTTTAAAGAAGGCTTCCACTTTACTGATGAGTTGTGCTCTGAGAGCTCATTTGTAGCATGGATTTTGATATTTGGTGAATTTAACAATGCTGTAAATAACACTGAGGTCCCCTGGCCTATCCACATGAATCCACTGAATTCACAGAGTAGCTGAAATATTGCATATTTGCAACACATCAAAATCTTCAGTGTTGGTTTTTGAGAAGGGTAAACTTAATTTAAAACCAAATTGGGAAATAGATATAGGCTTTAAAAAACCTTGAAAGAACTTAGAAGGGTCTTCAAAGAGCTTAGAGCTCCTTTTTTTTTTTTTTTAAGTAATTTTTATCTGACTTCCCTTTTCTTTGATCAGGTATTTCTCTACTATTTTTTTTTCAAAGAAGATATGATTAAGATTATTTCTTGTTATTGGTTTTGTTTCAGTGAATGTGGGGGGGAGATAAAGAATTAGATGGGAGATTTCTCTGGTAACTTTATTGAAAAAAAGGTGATTATTAAAAAGAGTAAGAGCAGATAGGCAAGAAAAGGAATTTTTTAGATGACCTTATCTCTATTGGCAAAAGGAAAGCAAAAAGCTAAGTTGGCTGTACAGGTCTTGCTTTGCACTGTTCTGATTTCATGGATTATAGTTACCACAACTGGTATTAAGTAACACTAGCCCTGAAAATGTGGTTTAAATATTAGTGACCATAGTGTATTAACTGTACATAATTTCATAAAGAGCAAACTGCTGGTTTAGTGCCAAATTACTAAATAAATAACAGATGCACATCATGGTCAGTGGCCAATTATTCATTTCTCTCAGCATCTGTGGTGATTGGTCATTGCACATTTATTGTTCAGCCACACACAGTCAGCAAGGCATGTAGCTGTGCTGTGTCTCTTACAGTGATGAATCCACTTGCCATATTGCAAAAATGGATAAGCAAAAGAGAGAAGTAGCCAACAAAAAGGAAAGTGTAATAAACAAAGAAAAAGTGATGATGCTGGAATAGAAATTAAAATTGAACATAAGTAGAGTTATAGAACAAAACGCTGACTTTGGAAGTGTTGACACTGCAATCATTTGAGAGTGCACATACAGTGAGAAACTCAGTGAAGGCAAACTTACTGACATAAAATGGTTTTGATGAAAAAGATGAAGGTGTCTTGGAGGAAGTGATGTCAGTAAAAACGTTGAAATTAAAGGAAATCTCACATATTTCATAGGGTTCAAAGGTAAAATGTTGGAAGCCAATCTAACTTTAGGACTATGACAATTTGCCAAGACACAGCAAAGAAGCTTACTCTGTTTTGTAAGTTACACAGTGAGAAAGGGAAGCACAGTTTTAAGATCTGTTGATAAGTTTTTACCAAGAAATAAGTGCTTTAATTCTCAATGTCTTTAGTGTTTCCAATTACAGTGTGATAAATAAATAATAATGTTACTATTTTTTATCATTTTATATATTTGTAATTGATAAGGTCTTTAATACCTTGACCAAAATTTTTTAAAGATTACAGAACATTTATAATTTTCTCAAATATTAAAGATCAGTTTGCATAGTATCAACATGCCTAATTGCTTTTATGGTCATGGACTACCATGCAGAGTGAGGACTGCTAGTATTTTCATTAAAGAAAAAGAGATATTGAGTCATATCTTTTACTGTGCACAAATCAAATGGTAATATTGGTCCAGGATAATTTGATTGAGTAGCTGGGAACCTTTGCATACAGCGAGATAGGGCAATTGAAGGACTCCATAAAAATCTGCTTTTTGCTCCTTTTCCTGCTTCTATTCTTGTTAAGACCTGCACCCCCACCCTACTTTACACATGCCTCACAATGTCCTCCTTATAAAGGACAATGGGTTAATGATTTATTTAGAATAGATAACATCTAAAGAATGACCAGGTGAGAATGACCAGATGAAACTATCCTATCCATATTTCAGACCATGGGCACTAGACATATTGGTACCAAGACCCTCTGGATCCAAGGAATAACATCTGGCCCCTCGTCTTTGAGCTAACAAGTTCCTAGATGCCCAAGAGGACAAATGCACCAGACCAGCCTCCTCAATAAACTCCTCCCCGGCACCCCCCCTCCCCAGGCACTGAACAAGGATGAAACTCTCTCCTTTCCTCTGGGTCTGCCAGATACTCTTTAGCTGCACTCTCTTTATACTTTGAGTAAACTCTTCTTCTTTCACTTCCTGCTGACTCACATTTGATTTCTATCCTGTGCAAAGCCAAGGATCCTCTTGGCTGGTCCTGTGGAACGTGCTTTGGGTCCTTGGACTTGGCTTGCAGAAATCAACCGGATATAAATTAGAGTTCTGAAATTTAACTCTGCTCTGAACCAACAGAAATAATATCCTGCCTTTAACCAAGTTCTTAATGCCTTGGAATCACAAACATTAAGACTGGAAAAGGATATTATATGGTTGCAGCTTACAGATGGTGAAACTAAGGGTCACACAGGTTTTAAGTGCTGTGACTTACCTGAGCCCATATAGCTGGTTAGTGACAGAGGGTTTGAAAAAATGAGGATCTCTTGACTTCTATTCTACCTCTTTCTTGGGTGAAATAGAATCAGAGTACATCCTTTATGAGACCACCATGGAAGATGTTGGGGAGGTATCTCCCTGTTCACTGCATGGCTCCTGTAGATACAAATAACGGCTACATTGAAAATACCAGCCCTCAGTGAATTCCTGTTTCCTTTTAAATCTTCAGTTTTTTTTTCTACTCACCTATGAGAGTGCTTTAGAAGAGCCTTTGAAGTAGGGCTAGATTTCCCTTGACACTGTTAAATCAAGATCTTTTTCAAGGTAATTTTTTTTAAAAGCTAGTTAAGTTTCTCACTGGATAAGTACCTTCTCTTCACCCACTAATTCCTGAGCTTTTCTTTGCTTGATTGCCTATTTAATTTGTGTAATTTAATATTTTGGTGTCATTTTTGTCTTAACTTTTCACATTTTTTTACTCTAGGTAACCAGATAAGGAAGAATGATTTGTGACTCTTTCTAGCTTGAAATTGTTGTCCCTTTCTGTTTCTTTTTGAAATTTAAATAATTTGAGTTGAATAAGGATTGTTGATACATATTTGGAACTTGGCTTTTTTTGAAATTCAGTGCCAAATCACATGTTGAAATTTCTCATGAATTTAATAATACAGTTCAACAAACACATGTCCCGTCATATTATCGTATTTTGTTCTTTATATTGTGTATCAGTATCCGAAGTTATTATTTATAATGGTTATTTACTTGGTGGTTTGGCTTTCTCTACTAATATCTAAGCTCTAGTCTCGTTTCTCTTCTTCACATGATCCTAGATTAGTGCTTAGGATCTAGTAAGGCATCCAAAAATATTTATTGAATAACTAATAGGTAATAATATAAATACAAATAACAATATAAATAAATAATACTTAACAAATACATTAAATGATAAGGACCGTGACAAGTATTGAGGGGTACAATGATGAATAAAACAGTTCTTGAAATAAAGGGACCCCAATCTAGTCAGAAGTGGGAGGCACACATGAAAGGAAATGCACTACTTTGTAGTAAACAAGAAAAACAGAAGAGCATATTAAAAAAGCAAAGAAAGTGCAGTGCAGAGAGGGTAGACAAGGTGTGAACTTCACTTTGAAAGAAGGCCCATGGCTCATTTAGCAGACAAGAGAGAGGAAAGAAGAAAAAAAATTCCCAAGAAAGGAAACAGCAAGGGTGAAAACAGAAACACAAAAGAACAAGACATTTCCAGAGAGCTACCATTGCCATGTGGTGTTGCCAGAGTCCGAGTGGGAAATGGCTGCAAATGCCAGCAACAAAGACCAGGTCAGATGATGAAGGAGCAAGTCACAGCATCAGCTAATAATTTTCCAATTTCTTTTCCTTGAAAAGTGTTGTGCAAGTATTATAGTCATAAAGAGGCATGAGTCATGAATTTTGCAACAACGGTTTAACTGGGGAGACCTGAGATGAAGCTAAAAAATATAAATAATACAAATTAGCATGTTCCACGTGTCAGAGGGTCTTTTCTCCACATCTGTGCATACTGTGTTCCCTCTGTTTACTCATATTTCTCTGCCTGGCTTATTCTACTTTTTTTTAAGACTCGGTCTCTTTTCTCCTATGGGAAGTCACCTGCCACCTTATACATTGGCTAAATAACCCATATATACTCCAATAGTGTCTTGTCCCTCTCTATTTACCATGACATTCCTTGAGCTTTACTCATTTTCATGTACACCCTGTCCAACCCTGGAGACGTCTTCCTGAAACAGTCACTTCAGTGCTTCAGCCATAAGGGTTCTTAGAGCATAATCTCTAAAGACTACATTTTCAGTATTTTGTGAGGGAAATTATTTCTTTTTGTTTTTTGTTCTCTTCAAATTCCCTGAGGTCATAACTTCAGGTGTCTTAGATGAGTTTTCTTCCACTTACTAAATGTGAGGTCAGTCCCTCCAGGTCATGGATGCATCTTTGATAGATCTCATAGTATCAATGTATTAACAACCCCCCTCTGCCTGCTACTCTTTAGTGTCAGTTATTTGGACTAATTCCTAGAAAGCACTTCCTTTAAGATTTCAGTGGGACATTTTTCTGTGTGTGTGTGTGTGTGTGTGTGTGTGTGTGTGTGTGTGTGTGTTTGTAGGTGTGGCTGGCTTAGTGCTACTTCTTGTATAACAATTGTACAACCATTATGGGTCAAAACTATTCTATGTTGCAAAGAGTAAATGATGAAAATAAGTCTCAGGGATGTGAACGGCACAATGTAAAATAAACTTACTGGGGATAGCAAAGTAGAGTTCTCTTTGGCTGAGAACAGAGGTAGTATGGTTTGTTAATGTTCGTTGGTCTAAATTATGCAGTTCATTCTGTCTCCCCAGTTCTCATTGGGTGGGAATATTCAGTAATACTTATGTGTTATAACATTAATATATAATTTTTACTTTAAAAAATTGAGTTAAATGGTGGTAGGCATTAGGCTATATACCTGGCATATCAGTTTTCTATTGCTGTTATAACAAATTATGACAAATTTAGTGGTGGAAAACAATACAAATTTATTCTCTTTCAGTTCTAGGGGGCAGAAGTCCAAAATAGGTCTCAGCTGACAAAAACTAAGATGGTAGCAGGATTGCATTCTTTGGAGGCTCTTGGCGGGGGGAGTTCCGTTTCCTTGATTGGTTCTTTCAGGTTCTAGATGCTGCTTTCATTCATTAGCTCATGGCCCATTCTTCAGATCTAGAAGCACAGAATCTTCACCTCTCTCTTTGACTCTTACTATTCTGACCTTCTCTTCCACTTTAAAGAATATCTGTAGTTACATTGAGCCATCCAAATAATCCAAGATAATATCTTCATTTTAGGTTTGGTTAATTAGCAATCCTTACTCCACCTGCAACCTCAGTTCCCTCTTGTCATGTAGCATACTATGTTCATCAGTTCTGGGGCATTAAAATGTGCACAGGTTTAGTGTGGGAGCACTTTTCTGTCTACCACATATGATTACTTATGTATCTCTCCTTTAGAAACAGACTGAGGGCTGTGATTTCCCTGCTTCACCAGCACACACTGGGTCTCTCTCTCAGTAGGTATCAAGAAGTTGGCTCAGAAATTCAGAAGAGGGAATCCATCCTTCACAATATGTGTTGTCTGGAAGAAGGCTTCTTCAAGGGAATGAGGCTTCATTTGAGCCTTGAAGAACAAAAGTTATTATAAGAATATGGGTGTGGATTATCTAAGGAGGGAGGACAGAGGGAGAAATAGTGCAGAAAGAATATAAAAAGCATGTGTATAGAATTATCAGCAGAGTGGTGAGAGAAATTTATTTTCCTATGAAGCAGAGTCTTCACTAAAGGAGCAATGCTGTAGGATGTAAATGACATTTACAATTACTTTTCTATTTCTTTTTCATGGCTGATTGAGCCTCGATACTGTTGGGGTTAGGGGACATGCTAGGGAATGAAGCATTCTCTGACTCAACAACTGAGCCTTTATGAGTCCACTATTTCACAGGGGAGTGGTGAGGTGGGGAAAGGCAGAGTCAGGGAAAGTTTGTCCTTAGCCAAGGACTCCAAGAGAAGTCTAAACATTGACACTTTTTGGTTACCATTTCTTTCCCCAAATTTCCAGAACAGTCACCTAATAGATTATCATCCATTTTCATCTTCAACAAATCTGTGATCATTGGGACATGTGTGATAAACAACTTGATGCAGGCTTGTGGCACTGTGGTGGAGGCTGCTGATCAGATACCCCTGCATTTGCTAAAGAAGAGACAGAACCTTCGGAACATAGAATCTTTTAAGTAAGAACCCAAGGTTAGTGTAGTACACATGCTGTGTGATCACAGAAGACCTATTCCTACTTGAACTTCCTTTTTCTCAAGTCCCCATTTGATCACTGTATTAGTTTCACAGCATTTCTCCCCACCTCCATGTTCATTCATTGCATAGTAGCCAGAGTGGCCTTTCTAAACTGTACATAAGATTATTTCACGCTGTATCTTAATACCATTCAATGGCCCCTCTGTCTTCAGCATAAAGTCTAAATCCTTTATCAGTGCTTTCCATGACTAGCTACCTACTTAGCAACAACTCTTGTTATTTCCACCACCCACTGTCTACCTGTGTGTTCCACTAATTGTGGAGCAGCCCCATTTTACCAAGAAATATTCATTGAGCATCTGTTTTGTTCCTTTACATGTACTTCTGAATTTCAGTAAAATTCATCTAACAAATATCTTTTTGACACTTGTTGGATACCTTTGCCTGTGCTCTCTAATGCTCCAGAATACTCATGTTTTACTTATTGGCCTGGTAAAAACCACCTTGGCCAGAGCCTTGGCTAGGGCCTGACATAGCTGGGATGTACCTTAATCAGTGAACAGGACATTTCAGAGTGTTATTTTTAGGAGCAGCCATGAAGGACAGAAATGACAGCAGAAGAATAGATGGTTTGTGTAATTGTGCCTGGATCAGCTATAACCACTGCCTTGATACTCCTGGTCATGTTCTCAGCCACTAAACTCTGGTTCCAAACCAGCTATAGAATTCTGACTTTTCTCCCCCTATCTTAGAGTCTGAATCCTTGAACATCTTCTTTTTCTCCAGTCTTCTTTCATGAGTCTGGAAGTTTCAACTTTTTGACACTTAAAACACAGAATACCTGATTTTGTTTTAATTTCTGAACAATGAGAGTAATTCCATGAGGAATTGGTAGGGGCATACGATCATTTCAAAACTCTCCACATCCTCCTCTAGAGAGGAGCTTTATTTAAAGTCTAAATTAGAATATGATAGCTTACCTTAGAGTGAGCTCCCTATGACTTCAAGGTGATATTCTGATACTTCCCTTTCTCAAACAGAGGGAAATGTGAGACATAATGCTCAACTTGGCTGATCTGAGACAAATAAGTATTTACTAATTCATACCCACGCAAAGGGGCACTCAGAGGCTGCAGCAGTTTGAGCTCCCTCAGACCTATTAATATGGTCAGCTGTATTTATTCTGATGATTTGTCTGGGTCTCCGTCCTTAAAGAGGGAATTTAATTACAATTTTTATAATCTTTATTTGCCTACTCATTAATCTAATGTCTCCAGACTCCAGACCCTTCAGGAAGTATGACTTCCCCTAGCATCTTTGCAGATCATTTGGCAATTGACAAGTGTGACGGAAGGTATTAAGTTTAGAAGGACTTTCTTTCCCACTAGTCAGGTGTCAAATGAGCTGGCAGACTGGGTTCTATCCATTGAGGGTAGTCTTCCATTAAAAGCAGTCAGACTTCTTTCCACTGAGCTTCTCCAGGTATAAGTGAGGGCAGGCGACTCTCTCTCCCGCCAAATAAGGGGAATCACTTGAGCTTTTCTGTTTAGGTTTCCTCCAGGGTGGCTGACACGGGAAGGATTAGGTCTACCCACATCTAGGAGCATGATCCATTCCTTCTTATGCAAGGTATCTTTAGAAGATGTCTAACTTTTTGTCCTTTTGTATCTCCCTTCTTGTAATAACAAGCTTGATAGTTCTTTGAAAAGTTAACTGCTGCACAGTTTCTATATGAGTAGGAATGGTAAACTCAACATCTAACACAAACATTCTTTACACTATTGAAGAGCATTCAGATGACACCAAACACTATGTTCCATCATTGACACATGCCGATTGGATGTTTCCTTCACTGGAAGTTCTACCAATCATACTCACTGAACTCCAGCAAAGGGATCTGGAATTTTTTAAGTATCTTCACTGGGATTTACTTGCTCCAGCTGAAAGAGAATGAGGCTTGCAGTTGCTAGAGGCCAGCTAGGGATGGCAGGCAATATTAACATTGCTAACAACTGCCATCAATCAAACGGTCAGCTAGATTAATGTAGTATATATAGCTATGGGTTATAAAGATTGTATTTGGTTATGAATAATTTAGAACATTTCCTAGAACTTGAGGTAGATTTTTGGCCCAAGCCTTTGCAATACAACTTTTATGAATCTTCCTCTATTTGCAAAAATAGTTCATGTTCTCCTCAAAAGGCTGTATAGCCTGGTAAGGCAAGGCTACTTTATTACTAAATGCAGCTGACTTTTTTCCCCTGTGGTCTCCTGTATGTAGAACATTAGATAGCTCTTGCATAAATCTTTATTTTTCTTAAAGGGGTTGAATATCGGCCTTGGAGATCCCTGACAAATCAGGCATCATCTATTTAAACCATTCTTCTGAATGGAACCCTTGGACTTGAACTGTTTGGTTCCATAATAAATTGCAGGTGTTGAAAGAGATTGGCATGGCTCTCCTTAATTGCTTGTCACACAGCTAATCTGATGAGGGGGACATCAGTGCCAGGGAGATGTGTTTTAAGCAGAAGCAGCTGGCAGTTTTCTCACTCACGAACTGAAGCAGATTCTTGGACTAAGAAATTGGGAGACAAAAATGTTAATGATTCCTCTCTTATAAATAGTTCTAAGAATGTTAGTTGAGGTCTGGCTTAAGTTTGTGAATAAAATGAAAATAAGAATAATATATATTTAAAAGGACATAGATTTCAGTGTAAGAGAGTCCTGGGTGAGAATCCTAGCTTATCCCTGTTAGCTGTGTGTCCTTCTACAAGTTATTAAACTTTTCCGAGTCTTAGTTTCTCCATTAATAAAATGGGGGTGGAAATACCTAACCTTATAGGGTTGTTATAATTAGTGCTAACATAAATTACCACACTGTATTTATTCTGATGATTTGTGCATTGTGGGAGCCAATGGTTCTCAAAGTATGTGGGCCCTGTACCAGTAGCATCAGTATCACTGGGAGCTTGCTAGAAAATAATTTTGTTTTTTCACTTCTCCTTCCTGTCTCCCCAAACCTACTGAAAGAAATACTCCATGGCCCAGCAATCTGGTTTAACAAGGTCTCCAGTTAATTCTGATACAAGCTAAACTTTGAGAATTACTGGTATAGGCAGGCCTTCAAAAAGTGATTGTTAAAATAAAGAAAATGGAGCCAGGATTCAAAACATAAAATAAACACAAGAAGCCAAAATTTGAAGTCTAATTTCCAGAAGGAGAAAGAAGAGTTGATGAGCAAGAAAGACCATGTAAAACCCACCCTAAATGGAGCATAGTGGGATTCTAAGCCCATAGTTGCATGTCCTTGGTAGAACAGTTACGTGGAATTACTGGTCAACTGTGAGGACCGTATACCCTTTGGCTGCTCCTCAGCAGATGCCTGAGTTACTCCCCTTTCATATCTTCATTTCTAATTACTCTCAAATCAAGTCTTCTGGAGTCTTTTTTTACCCTAAATAAATAATTTTTAGATTTAAATTTGAAGTATTTGAAATTTAAACATAAACTTTTATAATAAATTACATTTATAAATAACCTATTTAAAATAATGTAAATTAGTTTATATTGAGAGAATTATGACATAGCTCATCCCTAAAGGAGAGTAATTGCTGTGTAATGATAACAAGTTTTGCATATGGTCCCTTTTTTATATTTCCAATGAGGATTCTGAATGTATTTGACCTATGTAAGAGAAATTGTAACATGAACATGCTTTCAATTTTAGTAACAACACCTATATTTTATGCAACTTTTTTGCAGACTCCAATATGTGTTCACATTTATTCATTGAATCTGATTCCTACCATAGCAGATCAAAAGGAGTATGAGTTGAGCATTCTCCAGGAATTGGAAGATATGGCATTATAAGTGTGCCAAGTTGAGGCCATCAGCATTTGGGCATCATTTGAGACTGCGGGGTGCTATGTTCCAACATCAGGATCCACAACACCTGTAAGGAGCAAGATGGCAGACACCATGTGCATGGGCTCAGTCTGAGTATTTCATCTATAGTCAGCTGGAGTGCCATCCACACCTCCTGGAAATGCTCCAACCTTGTAATTATATTCTGCCTCTCAAAATCACACCTCATCTTTCTAATTGAATAATGTTCCATTTCATCATGCTTACTTTAGATACTTTCTCCTCACATTTCCAGAGTTAAATAACAGACATCTATCACAATTCAAAGTGGAGGTGTATGAGGAAAAACAGCTCTCTAGAAGTAGTTCCCATCCCTTGAGGCATCTTCTAGCTATCAGGCTGAGACACTCTACAAAAGTCTCTCTCACGACCTTCTTCATGCCCATAGTCACCAACTTTTCCCACACATGCAATCAGAAAATTGACTGGCCTGAAGGGTAGCACCAACCCATGGGACCATGGTTTGCTGATTAGGAAAGAAGAGACTGCTTTTGCCAGATTTTCTTTTCAGCTTCATTACAGAAACCTCATTTAGTTACTCAGCTGCTTTAAGCATTATTTCTTAAAGAAACTCTATTATTTAGGAAATTTGTCAGTTGATCCTCATGTGCTGCCTTTGGCTGTTATCCCTTCTCAGTTGCTGTGATAAGATACAAGAGAAATAATAGATTTAGTTCTTCTCACCACTCATTCAATTAATAACCCCTGAGTAATTACTGTGCACAGGCAACTAGAATATGGAACTATGGATCATATCTAGAATCTATCTTTAAGGAATGGGGATTATAAACTATACTCTGTTTACTAGTCTGATGGTAAGTCCCCCCAGGAACTACATCCTACAAATGTAAAATCAATGCAGAGGTCAAGAATTTCAAGTGGAATCAGGGAAGAATGCCATAAAAATGACCCTTAGGATAGAGGTGATTCCCCTGAACAGTGTGTATTACTATTAGAATAGCTCCATTAGAAAACTGTCTAAAAGACATTTCTAACTCAAATGCTTTGAGATAAATAGGAAAAAAATCCCAAATGTTAGAAGTACATCAATTTTAAGTTCAGGGAAGCTACATATAGTGTAGGGATTGTCCATGTACAACTCATGGGGACACCATTTACATAGGTTGTTATGTATTCTGCAATGCACAGCCTATACAAATACATGTGGCAGCTCTATGTGAATTCTTCAAAGAAAAGAATAGTGACTTTCTTTGAAGATATAGTTTATAAATCTTAATTTAACTCTTAAATTAACTCTTAATTTAACTATTCATAATTTGGGATTTGTTATAATATAATCTGGTTTGTCTAAACACCCAAAGAGAAAAAGAAATAATCATTAAATCACCTGTAATTTGCAATGCCACCTTTTTTTAGTGGAGTTAGATTTTAATATTATTAGGTAGAGAAATAGCAGATTCTGTCCTACCTGGTTTATCTAGAAAGCAGAGCCTCAGCCAAAAATACAGTGAGTATAGTACTATCATTTTATTAGAGTTTAATACTATGGGATGGGCGTGAGAGACAAAAAAGTGAAATAGGGCAGGGAAGTCAGCACTTTCTAGAATGCCTTGGAGAGACAGCAATTGTTAAGTGTAACTAATTGTTCAAATTCCGCAAGAAAAACTGTGTCTTGGGATTATCCACTGGGGTGAAAGAAGGAAAAATTGTATTCGGTAGTCCTATATCCCACTTGTCAAAGTTTATGCCATAGGGAGTTAGTTTCCAGACACTTAGATTGCACATGTGTGAACACGAGATAAGGTTCTGTGATGATTTCAATAGGGAAACATAGGAGGAGAGGCAAGAGAGGCACTGTGTGGGCAAGAGGCAAGGCATTTAGGCTGTGCCTATGTGAAGTAGTGGAACCCAGATATCAATGAAACAAGGGAAATCTAAAGCAGTCCACAAGAGGTATCTGATACAATCTCTTGATTTCCCCTGCTTCTCAAGTCATATCTCCTTGGACAGGAGACAAATTAGAAATCAATTTATTACTGCACCATGTGTAATCTATTTTCTTCCTTCCTTTCTTCCTTCCCTTTCCCCTTCCTTTTTTTCATTGTATAACAGAACACATGTCTGTTCCACCCCCTTCACCTTTCTTTATCATACACACACATTCCTGAATGGCACCAAATGGGTTATGTGAAAAATAATCATTCCCCCTCTGGCTAAGTTTTACTCCCAAAAGAAACCACTTTTAAATTTTTTTAAAGGAAAAAGTAGTCTACTAATTTTCTTTTAAAAATGGCATACTGCCATTGTTTAAAATTCAAACAAAAAGTATAACAAAGAAAGCTAAAACACTTTTTAAAATCTTGCCACTGACAAATAATCATTAGTAATGGATGTATAGATTTTTAAAAAACACTGTAAATATAAAGGTGGAGATAGGTTGATAAATAGATCAATAAGTGATAGATACAGTTTCATTTATTAAATGTGATAAGGCTTCTCATTTTTTTTTAACGTTTATTTATTTTTGAGACAGAGAGAGACAGAGCATGAACAGGGAAGGGGCAGAGAGAGAGGGAGACACAGAATCTGAAACAGGCTCCAGGCTCTGAGAAGTCAGCACAGAGCCCGACGCGGGGCTCGAACTCACGGACCGCGAGATCATGACCTGAGCCGAAGTCAGACGCTTAACCCACTGAGCCACCCAGGGGCCCCAAGGCTTCTCATTTCTTATCAGGTTAATTATCTTTGTTTTCACAGAAGAAAAAGACAAAAATCCAATGGAAGGAATTACAAGCAAATATAAAGATTGCACAAAAATACTCAGATAAGTATTTTTAACCACAAGAAATATATTTATCTTAAATATTGTAAAATCTATATAAAAAACAAAAGAATGTGAAACTCAGTAAGAATTTGCAGTGATTATATTTTTTAAAATTCCATGCTTAAATTGTATACTACACCAATTAACTCTACTGTGAAAGATGTGGAAATTAGAACTCTCCTATTTTTTCACTTTTTTTCTTCTCTGTTTTCATTGTTAATATTTTTTTACAGTTTCAAGGTTGATAACTATTGTAGTCTGTTCAGTAACTATAATTCCCAAGATTATGCAACCTTCCTTTTATATTTAATTGGATTCAGTGTTCATAACCATTATTTTGCAATGCCTTCTGTACTCATTGTTTATCCAACAGTTGGATGGATTTTGGTATGAAGATGCCTTCTTGGAGTTAGTTTCCTTGTGTTGTTGCATGCTTAAGAACATCTCTCTGTTGCCTTTGTGCTTAAAGACAAAACATGTTGGGGAGGTTATTTTTAGATCACTCTATCTTTCTCTCACACACTGCTCCATGGACTTCCATATGGACTATTAAACTAGACTGAGGCTCTTTAAATCATCTTCTAATTGACTGGATTTGTTTGTGAAATGTTGTCACCTGTTTGACATACAATATTATATTAGTTTCAGGTATGCAACATAGTGATTCAGTATTTGTGTACATTGTGAAATGGTTGTCACAATAAGTCTATTTACTATCTGTCACCTTATAAAGTTACTACAATATAATTGGCTATATTCCCTATGCTGTACTTGATATCCCTATACACTAGCTAGAATTATGCACTTCTTAATCTCCTTCACCCATTTTACGCCCTCTCCAACCTCTCTGGAAACCACCAGTCTGTTCTCTGTATCTATGAATCTGGGTTTTGCTTTTTTATGATTTGTTAGTTTTGTTAGTTTTGTTTTTTTAGATTCCACATATAAGTGAAATGCTTGTCTTACTCTATATTGAGTGATTTATTCCACTCAATATAATACCCATCCGTGTTGTCACAAATGGTAAGAATCTCATTCATGTGTTGATGGACATTTAGCTTTCTTCTATATCTTGGCTATTGTAAATGATACTTAAATAAACATAGAGATGCATATATTTTTTCAAATTAGTGTTTTTATTTTCTTAGAATAGATACCCACTAGTGGAATTGCTGGATAATATGGTAGCTCTATTTTTCATTTGTTGAGGAATCTTCATACTGTGTTCCATAGTGGCTACATTAAATTACATTCCCACCAGCAGTGCACAAGTGTTCCTTTTCCTCTACAGCCTCATCAACAGCTATTACTTCATATTTGTGTATAATATCCATTCTGACAGGTATGAAGTAATTATTTCATTGTGTTTTTGACTTGTATTTCACTAATGATTACTGATGTTTATCATTTTTTTATGTGTCCATTGGCCATCTGTATATCTTCTTTGGAATAATATCTATTCAGATCCTCTGTCCATTTTTCAATCAAATTGTTTTTTGTTAATGAGGTATGTGATTAATTAATTCATTCAAAAATTTAAGTTAGTCTAATATTGGTTTCAGAAGTAGAACCCAGTGATTCATCACTTATATATAGCACCCAGTATTCATCCCAACAAGTGCCCTCCTTAATGCCCATTGCCCATTTAGCCTATCTCCTCACCTACCTCCCCTAGAAAGCTTCAGTTTGTTGTCTGTATTTAAGAGTCTCTTATGGTTTGCCTCTGTTTCTGTTTTTATCTTATTTTTCCATCCCTTCCCCTATGTTTATCTGCTGTGTTTCTTAAATTTCTTAAATTCCACATATGAGTGAAATAATATATTTGTCTTTCTCTGACTGACTTATTTCACTTAGCATAATACATTCTAGTTCCGTACATGTTGTGGCAAATGGCAAGATTTCATTCTGTTTGATCACCAAATAATATTCCATTGTGTTGTATCTATATACCACATCTTCTTCATTTATATATTTTGGATATTAATCCTTTAACAGACATATAATTTGAAAAAAATCTTCTCTCATTCAGTAGGTTGCCTTTTGATTTTGTTGATGGTTTCCTTCACTGTGCAGAAGCTTTTTAGTTTGATGTAGTTCCATTTGTTTGTTTTTGTTTCACTTGCCAGTGGAGTCAGATTCCCGCCCCCCCCCCCCCTTAAAAAAAATCACTAAGACCAGTGTCAAGGAGTTTATTGCTTGTATTTTCTTTTAGGATTTTTATGGTTTCAGGTCCTACATTAAGTCCTACATTTTAATCAGTTTTGAGTTGATTTTTTTATATAAGATAGTGGTCCAGTTTCATTCTTTTGCAGATGGCTATCCAGTTTTCTCACCACCAGTTGTTGGAGAGATTGTCCTTTCTCTATTGAATATTCTTACTTGTTTTTTGTAAGTTAGTTGATCACATATATGTGGGTTTCTTTCTGGGCTCTGTATTATGTTCCATTGATGAATGTATCTGTTATAATGCCAATATTATATTGTTTTGATTACTATAGCTTTGTAGCATATTCTGAAATGAGGGAGTGTGATACCTCTAGCTGTGTTCCTTTTCAAAATTGTTTTGTTATGTGGAGGCTTTTTTGGTTTCATAAACATTTTAAAATTATTCTAGTTTTATGAAAAATGTTATTAGAATTTTAAAAGGAATTTCTTTAAATCTGTACATTGCTTTGGGTAGTATAGACATTTTAACAATATTAACTTTTTCAGTTCATGAATGTGAATTATCTTTTCATTTGTTTGTATTGTCTTTAATTTATTTCATCAGTGTTTTCTAGTTTTCAGAGTATAGATATTTGTCTTCCTTTGCTAAATTTGTTTCTTGGTATTTTATTCTTTTGATGCACTTGTAAACGGGACTGTTTTCTTGATTTCTCTTTTTGGTAGTTTACTAATAGAGTATAGAAAAACAGATTATTGAATATTAATTTTGTATTCTGAAACTTTACTAAACAGATTATTACTTCTAACAGTTTTCTGGTGGAATCTTAAGGGTTTTCTATATATAGTATCATCTCATCTTCAAATAATGTTAGTTTTACTTTTTTCTTTCCAATTTTTATGTTTTTTAAACCATTTTTTCTTCCCTAACTGCTATGGCTAGGACTTTCAATAAATATGTTGAACAATAGTGGGAATAGTGGACATCCTTGTCTAGCTCCTTAGAGGAAAAGCATTCAGCTTTTCACCATTGAGTTGGATGTTAGTTGTGTTTGTTGTATATGGCCTTTATTATGCTGAGGTATGTTCTCTCTAAATCTACTTTGTTCAGAGTTTTTATCCCAAATGAATGTTCAATTTTGTCAAATGCTTTTTTTGCAATTATTGAAGTGATCATCTTTTTTTTAATTTTTGTTTTTGTGTTTTAGAGAGAGAGCGCGCACAGGGTGGGGGGGGGGGAAGACGAGGGTAGAAAAGGGGGAGGGAGGCTGCATGCTCAGTGCAGAGCCCGTCACGGTGGGGCTTAAATCTCACAACCATGAGATCATGACTTGAGCTGAAACCAAGAGTTAGAAGCTTAACTGACTGAGCTACTCAGGTGTCCTGGTGATCATGTGATTTTTAATCTATCTTTGTTAATGTGTATCACATTGATCGATTTGCAGATGTTCAACCTTGTTGCATCTCTGGAATAAATCCCACTTAATCACTGTGTATGATCCTTTAAATGTATTGTTGAATTCAATTTACTAAAATTTTTTTGAGCATTTTTGCATCTATGTTCATTGGGGATATTGGCCTGTAGTGTGTGTGTGTGTGTGTGTGTGTGTGTGTGTGTGTGTGTGTGTGTGTGGTCTGCATTTTCGTCTGGTTTGTCTGGTATCAGGGTAATTCTGACTTTGTAAATGAGTTTGGAAGACTTCCCTTCTCTTCAGATTTTTGGAAGAATTTGAAAAGGATGTGTTAAATCTTTGAATATTCACTAGAATTCACCACTGAAACTGTCTCCTCATGGAATTTTGTGTGTTGAAAGGTATTTGATTCCTGATTCAATCTCCTTACTGGTAATTGGTATATTCAGATTTTCCATTTCTTCCTGATTAAGTCCTTGAAGATGGTAAATTTTAAGACATTATTCCATTTTTCTAGGTTGTGCAATTTGTTGGTTACAATTATTCGTAGTAGTCTCATGATCCTTTGTATTTTGATATCCCTATGTCTTATGATCCCTTTGTATTTTTGTGGTATCAGTTGTAATTTCTCCTTTTTCATATCTGATTTTAATTATTGGAGCCCTCCTTTTTTTTTCTTGGTGAGTCTGACTAAAGGGTTATTTTAGTTTATCTTTTTGAGAACTTGCTCTTAGCTATTTTGATACTTTCTATTTTCTTTTTCGTCTCTATTTCATTTATCTCCACACTAATCTTTACTATTCTCTTTCTTATGCTAACTTTGGGCTGTGTTTTTCTTTTTCTTGTCCCTTCAGGTATAAAGTTAAATTGTTTATTTGATCTTTTTCTTCTTTCTTGGGAAAGACCTGTATTACTATGATCTTGCCTCTTATTGTGGTCAGAAGAAATGCTTGACATAATTTCAGTCTTTTTGATTTATTGAGACTCATTTTGTGGCCTTACATGATCTGTGCTGAGGAATGTTTCCATGCACTTGAGAAGAATGTGTATTCTGCTGATTTCGGATGAAATGTTCTGTGTATGCCTATTAAGTGCAACTGGTCTAATGTGTCATTTAAGGCAGATGTTTCCTTGTTGATTTTCTGTCTGGATGATCTATCTATTCATTGATGTAAGTGGGGTGTTAAAGACTCCTACTATTATTGTATTGCTGTCAATTTCTCCCTTACTCTGTTAATATTTGCTTTATATATTTTGGTGTTCTATGTTGTGTCCATATACGTATACAAATGTGTCTTGCTGGATTGACCCCTTTATCATTATTTTGTGCCCTCTTTGTCTTTTATTTTACTCTTTGTTTTAAAGTCTACTTTGTCTTGTATGTGTATTGCTATTACAGTTTTCATTCCCATTTGCATGGAGTATCTATTTCTATCCCTTTACTTTCAGTCTGCATGTGTCCTTACTTTTGAACTGAATCTCTTATAGGCAGAATATAGATGGGTATGTATGTATGTATTTATCCACTGAGCTACTCTACATCTTTTGATTAGAGAATTTAGTCCATTTAAAGTAACAGTTGATAGGTATGTACTTATTGCCGTTTTGTTAATTGTCTTGTGTCTGATTTTAAAATTTCTCTCTGTTCCTTTCTTTCTCTCTTCCCTTGTGGTTTGATGGTTTTATTTAGTGTTATATTTAGATTTCTTTTCCATCTTTTGTACATTTACTATAAGTTTTTGCTTTGTGGTTACTGTAAAGTTTACACATAGTATCTTATGTATGTAACAGCCTATTTTTAAGTTGATAGCAAATTAATTTGAACACACACCAAGACCTAACTCTTTTACTACACATTTTATGCTTGTAATATTATATTTTACATCTTTTTATTTTATGTATCCTTTGACTCATTGTACTTTTAATTTTTTTACATTTATCTTTTAAGCCTCTTAGTAGCTTTATAAGTGATTAATTCACCACCTTTACTAAGTATTTGCCTTTTCCAGTGAGATTTTTATGTTTGTATGCTTTCTTGTTATTACTTAGTGCCATTTCTTTTCAGCTTAAAGAAGTCCCTTTAATATTTTTTGTAAATCTGGTTTGGTAATGATGAACTTCTTTAGTTTTTGCTTGTCTGGAAAACTCTTTATTTCTTTCAAATCTAAATGATAACCTTGCTAAATAGAGTATTTTTAGTTGGAAGTTTTTGTTTGTTTTTGTTTGTGTTTGTTTTCTTTTAGCACTTTTAATGTGTCATGCCATTCACTTCTGGCTTGCAAACTTTCTACTGAAAATTATGCTGCTAGTCTTAAGGGGTTTCCCTTGTATGTAACAATTTGTTTTTTTTCTTGTTGCTTCTAATGTTCTCTTTTTATTTTTAACTTCTGAAATTTTAATTATAATATATCTTGGTGTGGCTCTCTTTGAGTTCATTTTATGTGGAACTCTCTGAGGTTCCTGGATCTGGATGTCTGTTTATTTCCCCAGGTTAGGGAACTTTTCACCCATTATTTCTTCACATGAGCTTTCTTCCCCTTTCTCTCTCTCTTTTCTCCTTCTAGTACCCCTATAATGCAAATGTTACTCCACTTGATGTTTTCCCAGATGTCCTTTAAGTTATCTCAATTTTTAAAAACTCATTTTTTGGGTTTTTTTTTCTTTTGCTGCTCTGTCTGGGTGAGTTGCATTGCTTTAACTTCCCAGTCATCAATCTATACTTCATCTAGTCTGATGTTGAAACCCTCTAGTGTATTTTTCAGTTGAGTTATTGTATTCTTTTTCTCTGTCTACTGTTTGCTACTTTCTTACATTTTCTATCTCCTTGTTGAAGTTCTTATTGTTTTTATCCATTCTTATCCCAAGTTGGTGAGCATCTTTATGGCCATTACTTTGCATTCTTTGTCAGACAGATTACTTAACTTTGTATCATTAAGATATTTTTCTGAGGTTTTTGTCTTATTCCTTCATTTGGAATATACTTCTCTGTTTCTTTATTTGGCTTGAATCTCTTTGTTTTTATGTATGAGGTGAAACAGCTACCTCTTTCAGTCTTGAAGACATGGCCTTGTGTAGGTGATAATCCTTCTTGTTCAACCTTTCCCTAGTGCTTGCTTGTCTCTCAAACATTTGTGATTATGTGAACCACCTGATTTATTCTTGATTATGTTCTCATTGTTAGGGGTGTGCCAAGGTCTTTCAATGATCAAAGGGGAGGAATCTCATTTAATACCTAGTTTTAGGCTGATTGGAAGACAGACCCTCAGGTAGAAGCTTTTAAAGTTATAAATATATACAGTACTGTGGGTTTGCAGTCATAATCCCTGTGGGCCTTTGAACCAAGGGGATTGGAGATAGTGCCTGGTCAACAGTTAAAAACATCAGGGCTCTAGAGCAGTATATAAGCTCCTTCCTGAAAAGTCTGGTTAAGCTGTAGTGATGTCAAGGGGGTGTGCAAGGATATGTCTTTTCAATTATTTTCCCTGAATATGCCTCCTTAGCCTCGGGATGTGGGGGAAACCTGAAGCCTGTCCTTCAGGCTGAAGTTTCAGGCTAAGGAAATAGGCACTTTTCACAGGAAGACTAGGCTGATGTTTAAGTCTGCTATTTGTGTAGTGCTTGGGGGTTGATGGAACGCCCAGATCTGTCTTTCTATTTGTTACAGTCCCATAGAGCTCTGGAACTTGAGTCCTCTTGGCTGCCACAACCATGCAGTTAAGGGGTGTTCTCTATGTAGATTTCACATGCCTTCTGGCTTTAGCAAGGCAATGGACAGGGTAGTGGGTTGGGCATCTCATTGGCTTCAGAAAGGCAGCATGAAAATGCCTTGTGTATGGACACCTGTGAGCTTCAGTACTACAGCAACAGATAGCCTTGTCGGTGCATGCACACTTGATTTAGGCTGCAAGTGGCAGCCACAACCAGGGGACAGAGGAGGGTACAGTTACCCACACCCACAGATTTTAGCTAGGGAACAGAACTCTAGGACTATTTACATTCACCCACACAAGCCAGGGAGTGGGGGAGCACTGCAATCACCCATTCTCTCCAGTTTCAGCAAGTGCTGCTGCCATAAGGTGGTGGGAGGATGCCAGATTTGAGCTAACCCATATGTGCTAGCAGGCTTTGTAGAGAATACAAGAATTGTGTCTTCCAGGGCTTTGTCTCCAGAGAACATCTCAAATATCTCCCACCCCTCCAGCCAATGCACCCAGATGAACAAATGAATCTTCCTCACAAAAAATCTAGGTACTTTTCAAACTGCTCCCTCCTCCACCCCAGGTCTCAGAACAAGTAGGACCACATGTGAGCCCTCTCACAGGGAAATCTCAGTTTCTTATATAGTACTGTGGGATCCCTGGACGTCAGCCCCATTGACTTTGCAAGCCAGATGTTCTGGGAGGCTTATTCTTAAGGTGTAGATCCCAAAGAGGCTGGGGTCCCCTTTGTGGGGTATCAACCCTTTTCTCCTCTAGGAGACATGTCTTTCTGTTGAGATACCTCCACATTGTGTATCACCAGGCCAGGTTTGAGTTTTCTGCAAGACTATGTCTATGCCCCTTCCTTGCCTTGATATGGCCCTTTTATCCTTTGTTACGGAAAGCAGTTCATCTAGTTTTAAAATCTTTTCAGAGGGAAATGATATATATGTACCTATAGATTTGGGTCTTCCTCCTTGGGTTCTTAATATATTTACTTGATTTATTTTTGAGAATATCAAATTATTGCCTTTATAATTGAGTAACATTGGTGATTATCATTCTGTCAAAATTTTATGATTTTTTTTTCCTTAAAGGGTTGCCCCATACTTCTTGGTAAAATAATTGTATAGCTTTGTTTATTGGTTTCCAGACACTTTGTGATTATTACCTTTTAATTGCACTTTCACAATAATCCTTTATGGGACATACTGTCATCCTTATTTCATTGATCAAGAAGTTGAGATTAAGAGGGGTTAATAATTCTCAGGGTCACAGACGAATAGTGGAGATATGATGTATATAGGTCTGTTTCCAGGGTCTCCTCTCTTTATCCCCTGCCATACTGTCTTCTCCTAGCTGTGGAGAGTCTGGGGATGTGGTAGACATGGAGCAATGTGAGGTGTGGTCAGTTTGGTGAATGGGAAGGAAAAGAAAGATGATTTGCCTTCTAAATTCTGTTACTAGATATGCAAAGAAAATTGTACTTCCAAGAATCCCGAAGTTGAAAGTAAATAATGTTAGTGAAATTGGAGAATATTTCTTAGCTCTGTGCTCTTTGGAAGATTTCTTTTCAGGTTGACAGTTTCTTGGAATTCTAGCGGCCTGGCATAATGTACTTTGCTCTATCATGTTACCATAAAAAATGTCTCCTGTTTAGGAAAATTAAAGATATTATATCAAATCCATATTCCCATGTCAGCTCCATTATCTTGAGTCACATTTAATAGCTGTAATATTTGATATCTGTTGTTATAAACTCTCCTTTGGGGTCGGTATTTAAAATATTCCTTATGCCTAATCAATTCATGTGATTCTATTCCTGACACAAGCAGGCACCTTCAGTCAAATGGCAAAGTGGTGAGCATCTATGAGCAGAGTTCAGAATAGCTATGACAAAGCTCATATTTACATATATAAAATCTCATAAGATTTAATGGTTTGTATATCACAAATGGGATACATGATTCTGGTAGATTGGGGCCATTTCCTTATTTACAGTTTAGGGGGAAAGTATAGATATTAAACTCTATGATGTACAAAACCCAAAAGGATCTCTTTCATGTAGGAAACTAAATTTGCAAATTATGAGTTTCCACTCAACACAATCATAAAGGTTGTCTGTGTCTTCAGGATGAACTTAAGGACAACCTGACAATGATGAATGCTCTCCTCTTCCCTCTATGACCTCCCACAGCACTCATCCTCTCTATTACCTCTTGGCACCTCATCAATTC
This sequence comes from Panthera pardus, assembly GCF_024362965.1. Classification (NCBI taxonomy): domain Eukaryota; kingdom Metazoa; phylum Chordata; class Mammalia; order Carnivora; family Felidae; genus Panthera; species Panthera pardus. The sequence continues at coordinate 98,077,349 of NW_026526655.1, forward strand.
ATAGCATTAATTTTTTAATTGATTAGTTTCTTATTAACATCCACCACTAGATGTTAGCTCTGGAAGGAACCATGTATACCCTCCACCTTGTATAGTTCTTGGCACATAATAGGCATTCAATACATATTTGTTAAATATTGTATTTCCTGTAAGTCTTGTCTTCTGAACTAAATTATAAACTGCCAAAGGACAGAGTTCACAGTTTATACTCTGAATGGTCCACTGTACCCAATAATGCAGAGGGGACAGCGGGATCTTGACAATTTGTTATACTGGGTTGAATTAATCAGATGGACTATGAAAGGCTGCCTTCCTGGCTTCTGGCTCTGTACTTCCATGGTAAGTTTGTACATGCTTGTTTTATAGCCTCTAATCAACCCTCCTTTAACTTTTTATTTTAACATCTGGCTATCTCTTCATTTTGTATTCTCTAAAAAAGTATTCATTTCTCATTCTTCTTTGAATAATTTTGCACATAACAAATGATGTGTAAAGAAGAACTAACATTCTATTATTTAGCTACTATGCCAAGCATGTGACTGTTCCATGTGCTTTACAGACATTAATTCAATTAATTTTCACAAATGCTATGAAGTTGGCAGGTTAATTTCATTTTGTAGCTGGAAACACTAAAACTTGATTGCCCTACATCATGCATGTGGCAAGATCAAGACCAGAAATAAGCAATCGGATCATTACAACTCTAAAACCCTTACTCATTCTTCTATTGTGCTGACTCACTTTTGCATTATTTAATGAGCTAACTAATGGAAATAGCCATGGTAGGCTACAAGTAGAGCTCTTCTGCCTACCTCACAATAAAATCTGAATATTTGGGATGTTCTCACAGGGAATCATTTTCATATCAAACTCTTAAGTTTAAGCAATACTTCTTACTCCTCTTTATCAATATTGCTTTATTTAAGTATAACATTCCTCATGTTAGTAAAATTAGAATAAGATACTACACTAGAAAAAATTTATGTTTTCATTTTTTTTCTAGTGAGATATATGCCAGAAACCTTAATTTGAAATCAATAAAGATAGCCATGTCCTTTCACCAGCTTTCAGTCCCAAAGATTAAGTGTAGACAACTTGGAATGACTTGGGCTGCCTCCCTTAGAAAGATAAATCACTTTGAGTTACAAGGATGACTTCCCTAAAAAGAGTAGGGATAAGCCTCCTGGAGTCTCTGATGACAGCTCCCCTTGGCAGGATTAGTGAGTAGCTCCATTGTCAAAAAAAAAAAAAAAAAAAAAAAAAAAAAGGCAATGTCATAAGACCCTTGAATTAAGGAGTTCAAAAAGAAGTTGTACCCCAGGGAAGGATCTTGAGGGGTTATTCTGGGTCTGTCAAGTGATGAGTACTCGAATAACGCAGTTTTTAAACTTGCTTAGAGCTACTTATGAACATGGCTTTAAGGATATCAATTTCCAGATTCTTAATTTCTAGATGTGTATATACATTTTTCCTAAAGCTTATCTGCCTGAAGAACTTGCCTATGCTTAAAATAATGCTGCTTTCACTTTATTTTAAAAAGGCCTATCCCTGGGGCCCCTGGGGGGATAAGCATCCAGCTCTTGATTTCGGCCCAGGTCATAATCTTGCAGTTCGTGAAGAGCCCTGTGATGGGCTGTGTGCTGATAGCATAGAGCCTTCTTGAGATTCTTAATCTCTCTCTCTCTCTCTCTCTCTCTCTCTCTCAATAAATAAATACACTTAAAAAAATGTTAGGTTGATAGACTTGTTAGATAGAAAATATTTGGGGCTGTATTGCGGTTTCTGATTTCAGGTACATGGTAAAGCAGGACAGTGGGACTAATTACAATATTCATATAGTGATTTTACCTTGTGTACCCTTTACATATTGTCAAAGAATGCATTTGTCTTAAAGCAGCAAAGCAAAGAAACTATCACTACGAAGCACTGAACACGAAAACTGGCTTTTCTTCCCATGTTTTTAGAAGCAAGCATTTCTTTTCAGCTCTTATCAACACTTATTGTTATGATCTGCAATGTGTAGAAAGAAAAACACCTTTAAACAGCCAAAGAACTAGAGATTATTTTAAATGATTTGAAATATGTTCAAGAATTGCAAAAAATTCAGGTTATATTCAATAAAATCCACCAACTAAAAAGAAATAACATGATTTCTTTCATGTAGTTTTTTTAAAATCAAATTACAACATTAATATTTCTTTTAATTGCAGGCATTCTTGATTATATTTAAATTTTCTATGTCCTATTATCAAGATATAAATATGTACTAGGCTTTAGTAGTTTTAAATGGCATATACTTTATTACAAACTATGTCCCAAAACTTAGATTTAAGAATCTTAAAAACAGATTGAGTTATTTCTGGTCTATAGATGCCACATAGTATTTATATTTAATTATTATTACTTTTAAATGTTTATTTATTTTTGAAAGAAAAAGGGCATTAGTGGGAGAGGGGAAGAGAGAGAGGAAGTAGAGGATCTGAAGCAGACTCCGTACTGATGGCAGAGACCCCAATGCAGGGCTTGAACTCATGAACTAATGTGAGATCGTGACCTGAGCTAGTCTGATGCTTAACTGACTGAGCCACCCAGGCACCCCTATATTTAATTTTTTTTAAATCCATGCAATAGAGTTAAATATAAAGTATTTTAGATTTACATAATTTTAATCAGATTCATTTTGTTTATATTTCATAATGTGATCTGCAATTTATCTCAGTAGTTTTTATGATGTTTCTTTCAACTATTATAACATTTTTGCTATTTTGGTAGGGATTGGATTAAATGTGTAGATTGAATTGGGTAGTGTAGACATTTTAACAACGTTTGTTCTTCAAATCCATGAGCATGGAATACTTTTCCATTTGTGTGTGTCCTTTTCAATTTTTTCATAACTGTTGTATAGTTTTCAGGGTATAGATCATTTTCCTCTTTCATTAGGTTTATTCCTAGGTATCTTATTGTTTTTGGTGCAATTGCAAATGGGATCCATTCTTTGATTTCTTTTTCTGTTGCTTCATTATCGGTGTATAGAAATGCAATAGATTTCTACATGTTGGCTTTATATCTTGCAACTTTGCTGAATTCATGTATTAGTTCTAGCAATGTTTTGGTGGAGTCATTCTAGTTTTCTACATATCATGTCATCTGCAAATAGTGAAAGTTTGGCTTCTTCCTTGCCTATTCAGATGTCTTTGATTTGTTAATGCAATCCCTACCAAAATAACTCTGGCATTTTTTGCACAGCTAGAACAAACAATTATAAAATTTGTATGGAACCACAAAAAACCCAAATAGCCAAAGCAATCCTGAAAAAGAAAAACAAAACAAAACTGGCATCACAATCCATATTTCAAGCTGTATTATAAAGCTGTAGTCAACAAGACAGTATGGTACTTGCACAAAACAGACACACAGATCAATGGAACAGAATATAAAACCCAAATATGGATCCACAACTGTATGGTCAACTCATATTCTACAAATCAGGAAAAAATATCCAATGGGGGGTGGGAAACAGTCTCTTCAACATTGTTGGAAAAACTAACTGGGTGGCGACATGCAGAAGAATGAAACTGGACCACTATCCTGCACTATACATAAAAATAAGTTCAAAATAGGTGAAAGACCTAAATGTGAGATAGGAAACCATCAAAATACTATAAGAGAACAAAGACAGAAACTTCTTTGGCCTTGGCTGGAGCAACTTCTCATTAGACACATTGCTGAAGGCAAGAGAAACAAAAGCAAACATGAACTACTGGGACTTCATCAAGATAAAATCTTATGCACAGAGAAGGAAACAATCAACAAAACACAAAGGCAGCCTACAGAATGGGAGAAGTTATTTGCAAATGACATATCTGATAAAGAGGTAGTATCCAAAGTCTATAAAGAACTTATCAAACTCAACACCCAAAAAAAAAAATAACCCAGCTAGTTAATGGGCAGAAGACATGAATAGACAATTTTCCAAAGAAGACATCCAATTGCTAACAGATACATGAAAAGATGCTCAGCACCACTCATTTTGAGGGAAATTTAAATCAAAACCATGATGAGATACCACCTCACACCTGCCAGAATGGCTAAAATTAAGAACACAAGATAGAAAAAGTGTTGGTGAGGGTGCAGAGAAAAGGGAATCCTTTTTCACTGTTGATAGGGATGCAAACTGGTGCAGGCACTCTGGAAAACAGTATGGAGGTTCCTTAAATAAAAATAAAACTACCCTATGATCCAGGAATTGTACTGTTAGGTATTTACCCCCAAATTACCTAGATTCATAGGATACATGCACCCCAATGTTGATAGCAGCATTACTAACAATAGCCAAACTGTGGAGAAAGCTCAAATGTCCATCAACTGATGGATGAATAAAGAAGATGTAATTAATATATATATATATACATATATATATATATATGTGTATATATATGTGTGTGTATATGTATGTATATGTATGTGTGTATATGTATATATACAAACACATATACACACAATGGAATATTAATCAGCCATCAAAAAGAATGATATATTGCCATTTGCAATGACATAGATGGAGCTAGAATGTATTGTGCTAAGTGAAATGAGTCAATCAGAGAAAGACCAATACAATATGATTTCACTTATATATGGAATTTAAGAAACAAAACAGATGAACATATAGGAAGCAGGGGGGAAGAGAAGAGATGGAAACAAACCACAAGAGACTCTTAATGATAGCAAATTGTGTTGATGGACAGAGGTGGGAGTTGCGCTAGATAGGTGATAGGTACTAAGGAGGGCACTTGTTGGGATGAGCGCTGGGTATTCTATATGATAAATCACTGAATTCTCCTGAAACCAATATTGCACTGGTTTAAGTCAAGTCAATTTAAACTAAAATTTAAATTAAAAAAGGAAAAAAACAAGTAATCAAAACATTTTTTGAACTAAAAATTTTAGTCTGGTTTGTGGATTGGCTTGAAAATGAGAACTAGCTTAGCGAAACTCAGTTACATGTTATTCAATATTGTTAGGACATACTAATTTATTTCCATGCAATGGCTGAGCTGAATCAGCAGAACCACAATTTAGATGAAAATATTCTTTGTTTTAAATGTATTTTATTTAAAAATGTTTTAAGCTTATTTATGTATTTTTGGGAGAGAGCAAGCAGGGTAGGGGTAGAGAGAGAGGGAAGAGTGAGAATCCCAAACAGCCTCTGCTCCATCAACACAGAACCGGATTCGGAGCCTGAACTCACACACCGTGAGATAATGACCTGAGCCAAAGTTACCAGTCAGAAGTTTAACAAACTAAGCCACTCAGGCACTCCTAGATGAAAATATTCTTAAGACATCTGAAAACATAAAATATTGTGCCAAAAATAATGTTTGAAATAATTAATGAAACTAATCATCTTCCCCAAACCTTTCTCAGAATGTTAGGTTATACAGGTGACTCTAAAAGAATAAAAGGTATAAATAACAAATCTTGGTAGAATTGGATAATCAATAAAATGAGTAGATAGCAAGTCCTTTTGCTAGCCACATGGTTTTTCTAATTTGTTTTCAACAACCAGAGAGTGGGATATTGAACCTTTCTCCCCTGAGGCAGTGGATTAATTAGGAAAATGAGAGATTTGGTTGTGTCCACACCCTGAGTTAGCAGAGTGGTAAGGATTCAGTTACATAAACAGATAAAGAATCGTCAGTTAATTAATCCACTGGCTCCATGGAATAAGTGGTGTCTAAATCTGCTGTTTTGACATCTGATAAGTGCCTAATTAACATAGTAAAAAACTTCTAACGTTTACCCCATAAATATCTTGAAAGTTCACTACATAGAAGTTGTCCCAGGGTTTTGTGGTGTTGCAGTATACGTCAGAGAAAACCTCAGTCCACAGGGACTCCTGTTGAGTGGGCAGAGTTAGACAATAACAGAAAAGTAAATAAATAAGATTCTTTACGATTATGGTATTCATGAGGAAGAAAATAATACAAGGGAATATGGTAAGGAATGACTAGGTGCGAATGGAGAAATTCCCTTAGCATGGGCAGTCAGAACAGTTGGAAACAAGGCTGAGTCCTTTATGACATGAAGTAGCAGCCAAGTGAGAACTTCTCAGTAAAGGGAACAGCAAGTGCAAAGTCTTGGGGTGGGGAAAAGCTTGACGCTTGCTCAGACTTACATCTCAGCTGCTAAGAACTGCCTTCATTTTAACAGCTCTTTATGGTGTCTACAGACTTCCCACTCTTGATTTTTCTAACTTCCGTACCTTGACTTAACTTCTTATTCTGCAAGAAGATTCTGGAATCCTCACGGCCCATAGACTCTGAAACTGGAATTTTTCCCCTGTCAGCTCTCAAAATTAGATGTTAAAGAAATGCAACTTTTATTTTTGTCTGATCATCAAATAATGTATATCTATTGTGAAAATATTGGAAGCATGAAAGACAAAGAAAACCATAATTAAACAAAGAGTGAAAACTTTGGTGAAAATACTAAAATATGTTGAAAAAATTCTAAAGAAAACATAATGAAAAGTATAAGGCCAAAAGGGAAAAGCAATAGAATCCCCATTCGTGTAATGAGTCACTATCAACACTTGCATGAATTTCTTTTCTTTATTTCTAAACTTTTTTTTTCAGAAGCAAACATGCACATATATATAATTATATGTATATATTCATAATAGTACATTTTATTCCTTTAATTTTAGTCAAATACATGTCTCTATCATATATCTCTATATCTGTCTATCTATCTATACACACACCTGTCTGTCTACCTAGTTATTATTATACATAGAAGCAGGGAAGGTAGTGACTAACTTAGCCAACAAGGGTGTAGTTTAGTTTATTCAGTATTGTTAGGGTACTACTTTAATGCATTATAAATCACTCTGTCTTTACCCAGAATTACCTCTTCATATTGGTCTGTTGGTATAATCCTGCCAAAATACTATTTATGTGAACAAGGAATAGAGAGATTTAGGTAATGTGTAAGATATGAAGGCTTTATTTTCTGTCACTACACCTTCCTTTTACCCTAGTAAAATTGACTATTTCTTCCTTTTTGTCCCTGCATGTTACTTTTATAGTGCACATTCCTTATTGCATTTATTTGAGCAGGAGAAGTGAGCTTCCTATATGAGACAGGAGCAAAAAATATCAAATTCTTAATTTTTCTAAGTCAAGTCAATCTAGATCCAAGCTCTTGCATAAGTATAAACTAATTACAATTTCAATCCTAAGTTTCCTACAATAATACAGCAATACATTGATTACCTGAGAAAGGTGGAAAAACTTCTGTCCTGACAACTGGTCACCCATGTGCTCATTTCCCAATCCCTTTCAAAGACATGTGATCTCATTCCCAGAAAGGGAACCCCATTTTCTTGGTGACTTGTGCGGACCTGTAAATCATTCATTAAGGCTCTCAATTTATGATTTTATCATTTTCCACTAATGTTTACTCTTCTGGTAAGAGGAACATTGAGTATCATTCACAGAAAATTCCCGCTTCCAAATCCTTGTTTATTTCTAAGGTCTTCAGGTGTCCCTCCTTTCCAAACTCTGATTTCTCACTTTCTCATTGATTCTGGACTCCCAAGGAAAAATCACTCCAAAGGATGTTCACTTGCCCTGCAGCTTCTGCTTCTGTCCCACACACCAGGATTTATGTTTTCTCAAGATTAGAAAGGCAGAAATATGGAGGAAATTATTTCAACTTAATTTCCACAATGAGAAAACAGCAAGAATTTAGCATCACAATAAACTAGCTTGATTATATACATGTTTATGTCACTCTACAGTTCTGGATGTTCTCTAGCTCTGCATCACTCAGACTCACATAGTGCTTGGCACATGGTAATAAGTCCAACAAATGGTAGTTGAATAAATACACTCATCATTACTTCTGACTTATTTGCATAATAAGACAAAACATTTTGTATTTCCATGTTTTTCCATTACCCACAATTTGGAGATGAAGGTCCTTTTTCTGGCCACTCTATATTTTTCCAACTCTATGGAGATACTGGATAATAAAACAGATCTTTAAACAGTGTTACTTTGGGAAGATTCTTGGAAGAAGGATCTGAGAGCCTGACACAAAGAACGACATATTTGGGTGGTTGATTCTTTCCTTTGAGAAAGACCTCTTAGAATGAAATATTTTGTATTTACTCTATTGCATCTTTCCCCTTACTTGAGGAATTAACTATAAATTGTTGCTGTGGATCTACCATAAGGCAAGCTGAGACTTTGTGATGGGCTGGTGTGGAGTGGGCATCAGCAGCATATGGGCTGGGAGAATTTTCAGTGCTTTGTGTTGAGCCCTTGCATAAGCATGGCGAGGGGTAATTAGCAATCCACCTTAGTGTTTAAATGTCTGAGAAAACTCAGGATCACTCTGGGTTCACATCAGTCAGACTACTGGGCAAGCTGATCTGGTGGGTAGAGTGTTGTGGCAGGAATTTCTAGTTGTCACAAGGGCTATCTGACTTATTTTTAATGCCATAGAAAGGTGATTTTACAGAGATAAAGGACTATTTAATAGATTTCAATTTAGTATTCAAATTATCAATGGTATAAAATTCAAACCTATATTTAAAAAACTGTGAGTATACATATAATTTCTTAACTTCTTTGAATATATAACAAAATCTGAGTGGAATACTTTCTTTAAGAATTCCAGCATAAACCTTGGATTGCAGAGTAATAAGGAAGTGCTAAAGTCATCTAAGATGGCAAAGATAGCAAAACTGGTCCTGGGATTCTCATTCCCATTGTCTTCTTCCATCCATGTTAAAAGAGGAAAAAGCACTATAGAAAGACAGAATGGAGGGAATTCCTAGGGGTATGGAGCCTTTAGAATTTTCCTTCCTCCCTCTTATTTATCTGTCCATATAAGGTATCTCAAAGAGTCTGCTCATGAAGATTAAAATTGCCTGAAAAAATGGGGCATTGACATTTTACTCCTGGACTGGAAGTTGGTTGAACTGCAAAGAGCCACTGTGTCAGATGTGGTGAAAGAGCTCTTAGGATAACTTGACGTATGTGTTTAGAAATTTAGAGGAATTCTGAAGAAGGGAGGTAAGCTACAGGAATCCATGAGGACAGAATACAGGGAGATGGCAGAAGTAGGGGAAAACCTGTATTTCCACAGTTTGGCAAGGCAATGATGCATGTGATTCCTCATGCAGAACAAATATTCAGGAAGAAACTAGGCTGAGGCCAAATTGAAAGACTGTCTACCCAAGAGTGCTGCCAGTGTCAGAATCCAGCATTTGTGCTGAGGTTGAAAGTAATTTACTTCACTGCTTGAGTTTTTTTTTTTAGATACTTTCTTTATTGACTGGATTTTGCATTCCCTCCCAAAATAACTATACAATTTCATGGTCATCTTCCTGATATGAGTCACAAAGGAGACCTGTAATACATTTTCAGATGCCCTTTAGTTTGCTCAGCTGCTGGATTAATAATCTGCTTCAGAGAAACCAACCCACAACAGGGAGGGCATGAGAAGAGTTAGGGTTGTAAACCTGGTGAGCCTCAGAGAAGGAGGCTGAATTTTCTGGAAGAAAAGAGTAGATCTAAGGTTCTGGTATAAAGTTATACATAGGAAAGTTATGGTCTTCAAGACTCTTTTTTTCCAAACTATTCCAATGTTCTGCTCTTAAATATGTCTTTTTTAACTGTAGATTTATTATCTTTTTGGATTGAGATAGCTATGATTTTAGAAGCTCCTCCTCTTCATCAGATTTATGTTGTTTATCAAGAGCCATGTCAACTATTTCTCAGTTTAGTGATGAAAATGCACTTGCTGTAATAAGTCACCACCTCTGTGGATATAGTCTGCAAATGATCAAACATTGCTGGGTTCTGATTGGCTAGACATGGAGTATGGTCCAATTGTTCTAAATATCCTCTCAATGATAAAAATCATAGGTATATAAGCTGATGACACTACTCATGACATAAAGTGATTTTGTGTTATGATTTATTAGTACATAAACATATTTTTTCCTCAAAAGATCTGATAATACCCTCTTCAACAGATTCTTTTCTAAAAATTTCTTCCTCTAGAAGAAGCTAAAAATATATATGCATGTATGTTGTATAGCTTATACCAATCACAGTTATGTGAACAAATGTGGATAGTTTCAAATGCAATAGTGTTTTGCATTCTTCTTTAAAATGTTTATTTATTTATTTTGAGAGGGGTTGGGGGGAGGGGCAGACAGAGAGGGAGACTGAAAATCTCAAGCAGGCTCCATGCTGTCAACATTGAGCCGAAAACAGGGCTCAAACTCACAAACAATATCATGCCCTGATCCAAAATCAAGAGTCTGGCACTCAATCAACTGAGTCACCCAGATGCCCCTGTTTTGTATTTGTATGTTAAATTTGGGAGTAGGGAAAGGGAGGTGGAAATATTTTTCATAGTTTGTTATGGACTGATCCATGGATAACTTAACGTAGACCTGTTTGTGGGACATTAAGGGAGAAGACTGAACAGTCAGCAGGTTTTTGGAAATAAGGTTGGGCAAGAAGGTTAATTCTTGTTGGTAGACACTTAGAGAAATAAATGACTTAAGGAAACCAGACTAATTTCATGGTCTGTACACTGGTTCATCCTGGCGTTTTTACATATTGCCAAGCATACCTTGGATTGGAAAAGGGTCTGGACACAGATGACCTTGTATATGTCATTCCTTTGTGCTGGCAGTCAGGATTGGAAAGAGAGAAACTTTTGGACATAAAAATTAATTGAAACAAACATGTAGAATGAGTGAGAAAGTGACAAAGAAGCTAGAATTATAAAAGCAAATAGAATTATAAAATTTATCCTGAATTTATTGTCTACTTTATCAGTATAAGTGGATTGGTACCCTTTCCCAGGATAGAGGAGGGAAGTGAGAATTTCCTCAGTTGTGGATGATAACTAGGTTTTGTATACTTAGCTTTTTATGTTTTTCATTAATAAATATTTACAGCATGGAATCTTTGGTTTAAAATTTTGTTATTTTATTAAACTTAAAGCCATTGTATTAATCAGAAATCTGTTCAACTGCAAAATACAAAAAACCTGATTAGCTGTATTTGAACAGCCTACAGACATATTTGCCAAACATGAAAAATCTGGCATTAATAGTCCAGAGCAGGTGGGTTTAATAATGTCTTAGAGACGTAGGCTTCTCTCATGTTTCTGTTCCACTGTTCTTAGTGTACTGGCATTTATGTTTGCACGTATTGCTTCATGAGCAAAAGAGAGCTCCAGGCTTCATGACTACATTACACACTGTAGAGCAGGCCTTTATAATACTTAAGCAAGGGCAGGGAAAGAGTATTGAAGGTGCAGGTTGCATTAGTCAACCCATAGTGTTGGCCTACAGCCCTTTTACAGATAAATACATGAGCAATTATTAGATAACACAATATGTTCTAAATTGTTAATATTTATCATCCCTATCTCCCTAATACAGTAATATGAGAGCTGGTGGTTTTACTTGTTTTTAGACTAATTTTTCTTAGATTCAGCCCAGTGTCTACTATACCTGGGCCTATTGGTCTGTGAAAAAATGGAAGGCAGAATTATACTCAGGTATGGCAGTTGAGCTCTGTTGTAATGCTAACTCCTCCCAATTGGAAGGGTTGCCAAGACTTCCAGGTAGAAATAGATTTTGAGGTTTTCCTAAGGGGTGGCAGGAAAGTGGGCCTTGATATTTGCCATGAGAGAAATGGAGAAAATATTTGCTCATGGGCTGAGTATCTGTTCTCCCTTTCTATAAAATTCAGCTACAGTATTAACGCTTCCATGGAAATTGTACTAATTTTTCCTCTCTCCCCGTGTAACTCTTTACTGACAATAGGTATTAAGTAGGGAAAACTGATGGCTTTGTAAATAAAAATGAGTTAATTTGAGAAGCTCTTATAGAAAGGAAAGTCAGGTATACAGTCAACTAAACTTGTTTCTTTGAAAATTAAGGAATTCAACTAGTCTTTGGGATATCACCATTAGTTGCATATTCTAAGTTATGTGCAAAAGAGTGACAGGTGCCACATTAATTATGTTGGAGTTTATGCTCTCATTCTTGTAAGTAGTTATCATTTGGAACAATGCTTTATGCCCAGAATAGCATCTTTATATTTTTCTGCTCAAAGATAGTTCTCAAAATTTTCTGTTCTGTCTCTCTCTCTCTCTCTCTCAAAAAAAAAATAAACATTACAAAAAATATTTAAAAAATTTTTTTTCTGTTCATATAAATGAACACTCATATTCCCTTATATTAGTTTACTCGGGCTACTGTAACAAAGTGCCATAGACTAGTATAGTTTCAATGCCAGAAATTTATTTTCTTATAGTTTTGGAGGCTGGGAAGTTCAAGATCAAGGTCTTAGCAAAGTAGATTTCATTCTGAGTCCTTTTCTCTTAGCCTGCAGGCAGCATCCATCTTACTGTGTGCCCACATGACCTCTGTGTTCATGTACAGAGAGAGAGAGAGCACATGCACAAGATTTCTGGTGTCTCTTCTTATAAGGACACTAATCTTACAGTATCAGAGCTCCACCCTTACAATCTCATTTAACCTTAAGTAACTCTTTATAGGCCTTGTCTCCAAATTAGGAAGTTGGAGCTTCAAAATACAAATTCAGGGAGAATACAATTCAGTCTTTAACATCCCCATAAGACATAAATATAAGGAAATTTTAATCCTAAAACAGATGTTTTTTCATTCTAGGTTTAATAAACTATTTTTTATTCTAACGTGTATCAGAAGTCATGATAGCCTCAATCCACAGAATGTTCAAGGTCTTTAGGAAGATTTGTTAGGAAGCATAAAAAGCAACCCAAATACGCTTTTCATTACAGTCCTTTTTTTGGCTAGAATTATTCAGCCTGAGAGGTCACCAAAGATGATAAACACCAGCAGTACAAAGGTTAAGTTATTTTCTTCAAGGTTATTTTCTTTCACATAAAATTTAATCAGTTTTATTATTTTTAATTCTTGTTTTAATTAGACATCAAAGAATATTGAAAAATTCTCTCTAATGAGCTTTTTTTTCCCCCTTTCCATGAGAGATGACTTAAGTAATAGGGCTTGCCAAGTGTATATCAGCTCTTGATTAGGGAAATGGTTCTGGGCTATTTAATAAAACATTTTTTTAAGTTCACTTATTTTTGACAGAGAGAGAGAGAGCACATAAGTGGGGGAGGAGCAGAGAGAAGGAGACACACCTGATTCTCAGTCGGACACTTAACCAACTGTGCCACCCAAGCGCCCCTTTAATAAAACATTTTAAACCAACGACATAAACAAGCCACATTGATAAGCTGATCACTGTGATTTGGCAGAAAAAAATACTGTACTAGAAATTAGGGAAAAAATAAAAAAAATAGTTTAACTTTTGATTGTCTCTGGTCTCCTGAAATGAATTCTGAGAAGAAAGTCAGCACACAAGTGGCAAGAGCCCTTGGATTGGAAGGTAGGAGATCTGAGTGTGAATGTATCACTACTAACTTTTCTGAATCTTGATTTCCTTGTGAAATAAGATTATTCATTCCTATCTAAAAGTGGGGGGATGTGAGTATGAATATACTTAGAATTGTGTCAGTCATATTATGGTATGAAATAAATTTGTACTAGATGATTAGTCCTGTGTGGACAGATACACATTGAACTCATAGTTGTAACTCCAGAACACTTTTAATTTTTGATTAAATAGACACTCAAAGAATGTTTGCTGAATGAATGAGAGACCGTGTCATAGACAAGTGACTCCACCTAATTTCCTTCCCTCCAGTATTCAGAGTTTGCCCTCTGTGATCGTCTAGCTCATTCAGTTTATAATATTTCAGTTCAGAATAGGATTCAAATGCACAATATTTAGGGGTGGAAGGACAAGTGAAAATCCCATTTTAGGCAAGACAAAGAGCGTGCTAATGGATCAGCTAATAACTCTCCAGAGCCTGGACAGAAATTTTCTCTTGTTGGATTAAAATAGTCGTGCATATTTGTTGAAAGTATGAGCAAATCTAGTCCTATATATAATTTTTTTTTAAAATAAAGTCTTGCTTTTCCCCATCCTTAGCTTCCTTCATGTACTACTTCTTAGGAATAAGTGATGACAACGGTTTGATGCATTTTTTTTTCAGATCTCTCTCTCTCTCTCAGATATTCAGATGAATGAATAGATGGATAGAGTACTTTTTAATGAATTATGCCAGAAAGTAGGTACATCTATAGTTTATAAAGAAAGGAACAGAGAGAAAATCTCCAAAGAATGACATTGCTTTGTACAATTTGCTATACTTTGAAACCTGAGTGGTGTCTAGTATTGGACATGGTAAATAATAGTTTTTGCCCAAAATGGCTTCTCTTGGCACATTATAATTATATCTCATAAAAGACAATCTTTTTTACATCTATCCTGGGATGGTTTGATAATGATTGGGCTAGTTGAGGTTCCTTCCTCCTTTTTAAATCCAAGTCTGACATTAAATAATTAAACTGTTCAACTGATCAATATGATGGGTTGGGTACTCGTTGGCTCGGGCATTGGGCATAGTTACTGAAATAGCTGAGATATGATTTCAGAAGATGTAGACTTTAATGGATAAAAATCCAATTATGTTTCATTATTTTAACACATTGCTTTTTTTTTTTTTTTAGAGGTAGATGGATTGCTTGTGTAACTGTACTTATGGTTTGCCTACAACTTACCACTTTGAGAAGTGTATATTCCAGAATTACCAGAAGCTGGGGGTGTTTTTGTTTGTTTGGTTGTTTTTTTTTTTAAGTTTTCATTATGACATTTTGTGCCTCTGTCTTCTGCTTCTGTTTGCTTTTGGTCATGTGGGCCTTAGCACTTAGCTGCGGGTACTCAGATTGGAAATGGAGACCTGGGATATAGCTGTACATCTTGCATATTCCTTAAAAGATATATTTTTTAATATCATTAATTGTTGTTTCTACAAACCATAACCATGTCCTAATAAAATCTTGGGGTCTGAGATCCTCTGCAAGGCTGTTTGCACTAAGAACTGGCACAGAGTCTCCTAAGTTCTGATTTTGCTTCTGAACTTATCACTGTGCATTCCACATTCCTTATTTATACCACAATTTCTGCCACTTTTTATAAATGGAAATTCTTATTAGGGTTGGGAAACAGGGCAATTCTTAGTATGGGTAGGGAAAGAATAAATGAAGACCAACCCCCTGACATGCCCACCCAGGGTATCATGTACCTGAGTCCCTAACTCCCTAAGGTCTTTGGAAGTCCCATAACCTCATTCCATTCTGAGGACCTTGCTTGGTCTAGGGATTGTATGGTATAAAAAGAACTTCAGCTTCTGTTAAAAGAAAGTGGATAAGTGATACACTCTTAAGAAGGTCAGGTTTGGAAAAAGGGGGAGTAGTGAAAAAGGAAAAGGAAGCACAGAACAGACTACCTGGATAGGAGCATTCTGTATCCAATTTTGGGAGAGACAGAACTAATATTCAGCCATTGTGCACCATAATGAGTTTCCTAATATTTTTTAAGTTATTTATTTTGAGAAAGAAAGAGCGTGAATGGGGGAGGGGCAGAGAGCAAGGGAGACAGAGAATCCTAAGTAGGCTCCGCACCACCCTCACAGAGTCTGATGCAGGGCTGGAACTCACGAAACTGTGAGATCATAACCTGAGCTGAAACTGACAGTCTGAAACTTAACTGACTGAGCCACCCAAGCACCCCTGAGTTTTCTAATACTGAAATACTTCTCTAACGGAAGGATATTTCCCCATGGCTTTGCCCCCAGTGATCACACATGTCTGGATGGGAAGAGGTCCTAGGATGGCAGAGATAGCACCTGGTTGGTACTGTAGACAAAAGGGAAGAGACCTTAAAACCATAATTAAAAATTTGGACTGTTTCCTACTTGAAAGGGGAAAAACATTCCCGCATAGGAGATGAGACAATAGACGCAAGAGGACTTAAAGGAAGAGTAAGAGAAACTCCCAAAGGCTGACAGAGGGATCAGGACAAATTGCTACTGTGAATGTCAGGGTTGCAGAGACTTCTCTGTGCTAGGAGACAGTGCAGGGATTAAGTTTTGTAGATTAAAGTGCTTTGGAACATTCAGCCCATGCTCACTCTGCATTATGTCTATACTTGTCAGATGAGTTGCAAACACCACAGCCAGATCTGTTTTAAAACTTTGCAACCCATCAACAATGCTGGTTGAGTAGCCATGACATTGCTCATATTTATTTATTGGTAGCAGATTATCAAGTTAAAAGCACAATTATCTGCTGCCTTAAAAAGACATATGAGACAAAGTGCAGAATACCTGCCAGGGTGACTGGTTCAGTGCCTTAACCAGGTGGACTAGTGTTCAACTTAAACCATTCACAGGAAACTCAGAGTTTTCACTCAGTGGTATTGCTACTCTCTTCTGCTACTTCCATGTTCTGAGCCACTTCTCAACATCAAGGGCCTCTGCAGGATGTTAACCTAGTCATTCATTCTATCAATATTCATTGGCCTTTTATTAAATGTCAGCCACCAGGCAATGGTGAAACGTAGGTAATGCTGGGAGGTTCACTCTGATTTGCTATTCACTGATAGAAGAGCCTGAGTAATGGAGATGGTTTTGGTTTCAAGTGGACCTGGGTTTCAGTATTGACTCCAGTGTTTAGTAGCTCTGATGTTTATTAACCCTCAGGCAAATTAACCTGAGTCTCAATTTCTTTATTTGTACTCTAAGGGCAGTTTAACTTGACACATCTTGTGTGGTTAGCTATGAGAACAAGTAACATGTAAAACGTGTGGGAGGAGAGACTCATTCATAGCAGTGATACCATAAAGGTTTATTTCATTTCCTTCTGTCTTCTAATCAATACAGGACTCCACATCTGGATATTAAAACAGTGTGAAGGATGGACTCACCAGCTGTAAAGTTATTAGTGTCGCTCAGAGAGAAGTTCAAAGATTTGAAATAATTTCTGTAGTTCCTTTAAGATCTCAATTACCTTGTCATTTGAACAAATTTCCACGGGGTTAGGGGTGGGCTGGCAAACAGGCAAGTGGAGGGGCAAAGAAAAACCGATAGCCTGGGAATGTTGCCAGAGAAAGAGTGCAAGAGAGAGAGAGAAAGTGTCTTCTAGACTTTGCCTCCCTTCCTTGGCGTTATTTAATCATTGTAGCATTACTGGAGTTCTCTGGGAGGCATTTATTATTGATATTAGGGCTGTTCTTTTTACTTTGCAGTTCCCAGTGACACAGAACAGCTGAAAATCTGATCGCAACATGCCGTTTTGAGTTCACTTAATGTTCTGTCTCTCCTAGGCCCCATAAATAAAGAATCAGTGTGTTTGGAGATTTACTTTGGAGCCTCGTTCATCTTCTGTGTCTCTACGTATAGGAGAGCTGAACTGCAGAGTCTGCCTCAATTCTGCAGTCCCGGGGCCTGCAAGCCAAAGACAGTGAAAAGATTATCCCTGAATCTCAGGCTTCTCTTAACTCTGGATAGGTCTTGGGTACAGATTTTAATTACTGTGTATCATTGGCCGTTAAGTGCCACGCCTCCTTGTGGACGAAGATAAAGCTTTTAGGTGATACCAGTATACATCTGGCTACAGTCTTATGGTACTTTGTGTGTGTGTAAGACTCCTGTGTTTGAGAAGTGTCTACCATATCAGAACCATTTACATTTGTAAGGGTTTGAGTCCCCATAAACCAGGAATGAGAGAGCCACATCCCATTTGACTCCTTGGCATTTTCTACCACATGTACCAATGCTTCAGAAAGAACTTTCAGAAACAGTAAATATTAGTATATAATGGGGACTACATCATTACTGACATTTCAGCCATATCCTAATCAAAATTATTTCCTACCTTATGTCACCTGAGTCGCTAACCCAGCTGTTTCTTTTTCCATTCCTTACCATGTTTTTCTCTTTTCGATTTCTATTGATTTGACACTCTTTCTTAGTTCTTTGCTAATTGACTGCTCCTTTCTTTCTGACTCCTAAAGAACACTGTGGGGTTTTTCTAGGAAAACCTCTCCTTTCCTCTTTAGTATAAATACTGCTTTTACCTTCTCTTTCTAAAATTACAATGAGCTAGCAGAACATTTCTGCAATTTTCTTTTTTCTATAGAGTTTCTCCTCTGGGGTCTTAGTGTACTTTCACTGTCTCCTACTAAAATCACCAGGTGGGTGGTGGTGGGGGAGCACCTGAAAAAATAATACATTTCCATGGGCCCCACCTGAGACCAAGCGACTAAGACATTTTTGATAAGTGGCTTCTCAGATGATTTTAACCTTTAGCTAGTCTTGGCAACAATGGGGTCATGCTTTCATTTCTTAATTTAATAATTATGAAGACTTTTTATTGTGTTAGAAAAACCTGAATAACTCTGCAATATCTAGTTTTTCAGGGACAGTGACAACTACATTTTTGTTTCTGATTACAAGTGTCTGATGTAATCTCTCAAGTTGTCACCTGTAGGCATGCATATTGGTTTGTGCAGTGCACTGTACCTTAGCTGCTGCTTTCATCTGGCAAATGTCAGGGCTATGTGTTCTGTCTCCTGGTGACACCCACTCCGAGGTTGTCCTTCAAACCAAGGGGCTCTGCAAGTGTGCATGTTTGTCCTCACGCATGGATTGCAAGTAATAAAAGCCCATTAAAAGTAGATAAAGTTGGGGCACCTGGGTGGCTCAGTTGGCTAAGTCCAACTCTTGACTTCAGCTCAGGTAATGATCTCATGGTTTGTGGGATCAAGCCCCATGTTGTGCTCTGTGCTGACAGCACAGAGCCTGCTTGGGATTCTCTCTCTCTCTCTATTTCTATCCCTCCCTAACTCATGTGCACACACACTCCCTCTCAAAATCAATAAACAAACATTTTAAAAAAGTAGATAGGGATGCCTGGATGACTCAATCGGTTAAGTGTCGGACTTTGACTGAGGTCGTGATCTCATGGGTTTTGAGTTTGAGCCCTGCATCAGGCTCTGTGCTGACAGCTTAGAACATGCAACCTGCTTCCAATTCCGTCTCTCTCTCTCTCTCTCTCTCTCTCTCTCTCTCTGCTCCTCTCCTGATCACACTCTGCCTCTCTTTCTCTCAAAAAAATTTTTTTTTGAATTTTTTAAAAAAAGTATAAAAAGTAAAATTAACAAATCAAAGAGAACCTTAGGAAACCAAAAGAAACATTATTGGGACTCACCGGGTCCTGGAACCAGGAATTGGGGAGTTGGAAGCCAGACTACTCCTCTGTTTCTCTGTGTATCTTGTCTTTTCTGCTGCTACTGTTCACATTTTCTTGGGTTTGGCAAGTATAACCCAGATGTGGTTGCCTTGGCCTCAACTCCAACAATTCAATTTTTCTGGTTTAAATTCCCAATAGACACTGGCTGGTTTTTCTTTCCTTTTTTTTTTTTTTAAATTCCAAATCCCAGAAGGGGAATTCTGTGTTTCATAATCTGGTCAGTCTTCTTAGCTGTCACCATGAGGAATGGGTTCCTAGAGTCTGTTTACTCCTTGTTAGAGGTTGTGAGAACAAGTTTGTCTTTGTTTGTTTCTTAGCCATCTCTAGTACAATTCTATATACACACATACACACATATTTGTACATATACAATATCCATGCATAAAAATGATATATAGATTGGAAAACTGAAATTGTAAAGATAGCATAAAACACAAGAAAAAGCCATGAGCTGAGAGGAGAGAAACATGGACTCCTCAACTGGCATCATCTTGGGCAGCTGCCTTACTATCTCTGAACTTTATTTTTCTCATCTGTAAGGGAGAGGACTGGACTAGTGATTGGCTATGCACTTCCATAACAACTGTTAATAATAATAATAATAAAACAACTATTAAAACATTGTGGCCTCCATATTCAATTTCCTCCTTACCTTAAACTAGTGGTTCTCAAACATTTTGGTTTTGGGTACTCTTAGATTTTTTTTTTTTTTTTAAGCAATTGAGAAACCCAAAGAGCTATTGTTTATATGGGTCATATCTCTTGATATTAACTGTATTTTAAATTTAAACTGAAAAATTTTTAAAGTATTTATTAATTAAGAATCACAATCACATACCTATTATATAACAACATAAGTAACATGTTTTTATGAAAAGTAACTATAATTTTGAATCAAAACAAAATGTCTTTAATGTTTGCCTTAAGAGAAAATAGATGGATTTTCATACCTAGGTCTGCATTCAGTGTGTTGCAATTTGTTATTTTGGTTAAAGTACATACAGGCAATTGAGTTCACATAGAAATGTGGTTAGAAAATAGAGGAGTATGTTAATAGATTTTTCAGATAATTGTGGGTCTTTTCTTTGATACCTCACCAAACCTCTACTAATAGTAGTTTCTTAAAGGTTAGTTGCAATGTGGAATCTGAAACCATAACAACTAAGTTTTCATTGTAGAAAGATTATTGTACTGTTTGTACTTTGAATCTTACCCATATGAGATTCTTTAACATCATGCTTTGGTCATTTAGAAAATATTGGTTTACTGACTTAATTGTTCCAAATGTTGACAAATTTCATTATGAAATATTAAAAATATCAAATTTGTTAATATCATCACCAATCTCATCAGAAAAGTCTTTATATTGGGAAGATGGTAATCTCACATGACAGACATGGTTTCTTAAATTCTAATTTTGGCTTGATAGGTCAGATTTTATTGTTGGTAACAGTGTCAATTGTTTTCCTAGTCATAGACTTAGGTTGTTCATCTTAGAGAAAATATCTGCTAAATATCCAACCGTGAATAACCATAGTTTGTCAGTCATTTGTTTTTTCTTTTTATTTTCTTTATAATTTTTTAATGTTTATTTATTTTGAGAGAGAGAGACAGAGTGTGAGCAGGGGAGGGGCAGAGAGAGAGAGGGAAGAACAGAATCCGAAGCAGGCTCCAGACTGAGCTGGCAGCACAGAGCCACATGAGGGACTCGAACTCACGAGCTGTGAGATCATGACCTGAGCCAAACTCGGAAGCTTAACTGATTGAACAACTCAGGTGACCCTATCATTTGTTTTTTCAAGTAAAAATTCTATTCCTCTGAAAAACAGCCAACTTACAGCTTAATTGCATAATCATTGTACTTTGGTTAATAGTAGTGCTTTTTGCAATTTTAAGAAGTCTTTTGATGAATGTATAATACAAAAACATTATAAGAAAGAATATGTGAGAGGTATATATTTTGTGATTTATGTATCTGAAGATACCTTTGTTCGATCTTCCTACTTGATTAATAGATTGACTAGTTGTAGAGTTCTGTGTTAGACATAATTTTCCTTAAGTGTGTTGTTCCACTTGGCCTATTAGTTTCCAAAATTACTGCTGAGAAACTCATGGATACTTTGATCTTTGATTCCTCATCATTTATGTAAAACACTTTGATTTTTACTCCGTGGAATCTCTTAGCAACTTTGTTCAATATATTCTAAAATTTCACATTGATTTTGTTTTTGCTTTTTTCTTTTTATTTTTTTTGAATTAGGCACTCAGTGGGTACTTTCAATATGAATATATGATCCTTCCATTTCTAGAATATTTCAAAATTATTTGGTTGATCATTTCTTCCTTACTGTTCTGTTCCCTTTCTAGAATTCCCAGAATTTATGTATCAGACCACTGCAAAGAGGTCTTCTAATTTTTTCTTTCCTATCTCTAAAAATGCTGTTTATGTGTGTTTTCCTAAGTTTATATTACATTAATTTTAAATTCTAATATCATTATCATGTTTTTGATTTTTAAGAGTTTTTTTCCCCTTGAATGCTCCTCTAATTTTTTAAATGAGTTTTCTGTTTTGTTTCATGGATATAATACCTTCTCTCATCACTCTTAATGATAGTGTCTTTTGTACTTATATTTTTTCTCTTCATCGAATTTATTTCTTCTAACTTGCTTTTTCCCCTATTTATTTCATTTAATTTTGTCTCTTAGAGGTAGAGAATTTTCTCAAATGTCTAATAATCCTTAGTTTTATACTCATGATATAGAATATAAGAGATCAAAATGTGATTAAACCTCTGAACACATGGTCAGGGCTCACAGAGTTTGATCTTCTTTATAGGGTGATCAGGGTGGGTTGTTAGGGCTCTTAATGTCTGTGTGTTTTGGCTTTTCCTTGGGCTTCCCAGTCTCTTACCTGGAAAATATAGACCTGCCTACCAGAGTCTGGACATGAAGAAAGGAGGAAAGGAGTTTGGTCAACACTCCACATGTGCTTGGTATTCACTCTTATTGATTTTCAGAGAGCATCTAGCTTTTCAAATGCATCTGGTGTTCCCTTGTGCTAATACTCTATGCTTGAACTTAGCCAAAAGACAGAGGAGCAATTGCTAAAACCCTCTGTTTATAGTCACAGAGTTGAACTCTTCAGAAATTCACAGATAAACCTCCATATAGTCACCTAGAGGCATAGAGTAGGGAAGGGTTCTGGAGATGTAATAATTTCTAAAAAAAAAAAAAACAACTTTAAATCAATTATCATTTTGCTCTTCATCTAAACTCCCCTTCACTACTAGTTCTAAATGTATCTGGGGCTGTCCCTTCTTGGACATTTCAATGGTTCTGATGTACAAATAGGGTTCTCAGTCTTCCATGGTACCTGCTTTAGGCTTCCACTGCTTTCAGTCTGGTAGATCACTTAATGCTTATCTTTCAACGTTCCAAATTTTGTTGTAATTGAAACCTCTTTTTTTGCTTGACATCCTTGTAAGTTTATATCTTTAAAGGTAAAAATATGTCTTTACTCATCCGGTGGTTTTTTTAGAGGGAGAAAAGTTAGATGCATATATTCAACTTGGTATCCTTCTCTGCATTTGCCCTTTTTTATATTTTAAAGTAGAACTGAAATGACTTAACCACCACAGTGAATAGTGTGGCCAGTTCAGGAAATAGTGGAGTAAGAACTTGGGACTCTGGTGATTTTTAACCTGTGCAATGCAGGGTGCTGGTCCTCTACCAAGCTTGCCCTGATATAATTGTAAACCACTCTTTGTCATTACTGCTGTGGCCTTTTCAGCTAGACTCTTACTTCTCTAGCACACCTTTTGTTTATCTTTGATTTAACTGTGCACAATTCTTCTCAGTAAGTAGGTGTTTATGCCTTTTATGACTTTCCTCTAGCCCAGTCCTCCACTCATTCATCCCCATAAGCCAGTGCTAACTCAAATATGTTTATTTTCTCACCTTTATTCACCCTTTGACCCATTGAAATCTGATGTCTCTTTTATAATTCCATCAAAAATGCTCTGAGAAATATAACTTATTTTTTTAATTCTTTCTCCCTTTATTTACATTTTTAACCACCCCTGCCACACACGCGCGCGCACACACACACACACACACACACACACACACACACACACACCCCACACACCACTGGGTGGTCATACAGTCACAGCTATTGCGAGGTTGATGTGCTTTTGCACTGTCGAAATGTGACTTATTTTTGCTGGACTTGATAAACAGGTTTTATTTGATAATAATACATGCAATCATTGATCTATGTACATAGTAGGCACTAAACCATTTCATGGTGTATGAAGGATTTTGACCCATAACTTTATCTCTCAAAACACTTACGGGAAATTTAGTAAATATAGCAGTACTACAAAACCCAGTTACTAAAATCAGAATGTGATTAATATCATAAAAGAGACAAAGATAAAATATGAGAAGGAAGAAATTAGTTTTATTTGGAGAAATACAAAAGAAAATTTGATGGAAGAACTTAGATTTTAAACAACCATGCAAAGATGTGCAGTGATTGGGCATGGCAGGGAGGGAATAACATTAGCACTTTTCCAGTCTTTTTGCACAAGTTCAGAAGTAATTCTTTTAACTTTGGTTTTAGGATCTTCCTGGAATGGCACAATAGCTAGCCTGTGAGAGGAGGGGATAGTTTGAGTCAGGGTCCTTTAATTGCACTTCACAAAGGTTATAAATGTTTGATTTGTTTCAAGATTTCTCCCTGGATTTTCATTCCACAAGACTGGATGTGTGGTTTTAATGTTGTTGAGATAGAAGAAAATTTCCAAATAAACATTTTATTCTCTTATAAAAAGTACACAATACTAAATAAAAATACTTATAAAAAGTACACAATACAAATCACACCTGCTGTGATACCTCTTTATTTCTACAATCATAGAAGTTAGTCCTTTGAGTTGGAAACTATCTGAAGATAGGGATATATGCTTGCTATCTGTTTATTGTAAAATAGAGGGGACTAGGTTCTAGAAATACATGATTCCTCTACTGATTAGGAAGTATGGGTTGTGCAGTGGGATCCAGGTCTGAATGCCTGCCAAAGCTCTCCAAATGACAATAGTGATTGCTTTTTTGGGTTTATTAATTACCTACCTTAAATGTGAACTTCATGCAGATCATAAATGTTGGGATAGCCCTCAGAACAGAAAGGATTGAGACCAGGAGGAATGGGTGACCAGGGACCTATAGTCAAAATTCCTAATAGTTGGATCCTGGAACTTTAGAATTGTGTAAGGTGGCTTGGGGGACTACTGTCACTAATAGCTGAACTGGATGAAGTAAAGTCTGTTCCTGGGTGTTGAGGGAACTATAATGCAGTGGATTTTATGTGTGCATTTCTGTCTTCACAGTGATTTATTACTTTGGCCATAGAGAGAATTTAT
This sequence comes from Panthera pardus, assembly GCF_024362965.1. NCBI lineage: Eukaryota > Metazoa > Chordata > Mammalia > Carnivora > Felidae > Panthera > Panthera pardus. The sequence continues at coordinate 98,102,021 of NW_026526655.1, forward strand.
TGAAGGCATTTGTCACCAATTGCAGAGCAGAAATTGTTTTTGCTTACATGAGGAGTTACCACCAATGTTTATTTCTGTGTATTCTGTGTATTCATGGACGCATCTCTATGTAGAACTGGACATTTCTATAGCACTTTTGGGGGTCCTGTTTGTTGAATTATTTCAACTGGAGAACTACAGGTTAGGAGAGCTCCAAAAATTTCTCGTGATGGAATAATGGCTATCTATTTTGGTGTTCTATGAAATTAGGGTTTTGATCACATTTTCAGTTGACAGTTTTGCAAAGAGAACTATTCTACAAAACATAAATGTCACCATTAAAAATGAAAGCATAAGACTGAATGACATTAGCAGAGATAATGTGGTTTCTTTCTGTTAGTGTGGAATGCCACTTGGGTAAGAAATAATTTCTGAGGTGTTGATATTTGATTCTGGTTGATGAAAAACAGGGGAAAGTGAAACCTGTCAGGGATGTCAGTCAACTGATCTGTGATGGCCAGGCACCCTGTATATACCCTGTATTATACATATATAATATATACCCAGTAATTGGAGGAAAGTAATCATCAGGGTAGGTGCAAATTATAATCATGAAGGGAAGTCAGGGATCAGCCAAACATCCAGCCTAAGGAGTTTGTGGTAATGGCTAAGAGATGAAACAAGGAAAGAAGAGTGAAAATATAATCAGAAAGCCAAATCCAATAAAAACAGATATAGAGACAGACAATTCATACTCATTAATGGCTGTTGGATTGGTTCTTAATGGATGTGGAAATGGGGAGTCAGTTTGAGAGTTTAATTGTCACAAGCTAGACAATTTCCCGTATCAATTCTAATCCCTCCTTGTATGTATTTGGCTTTTGACAACACCTTGTGAGTGAGGATAATAAAATGCCTTATTATTTAAACTGGAAGGTAAATTGAAAATGTAAAGCAAATTCTCCCCAGATGATATTGACTTATATCCATATATTTATAAATCATCATCTTCATGATTCCTTAAACATATTGTTTAGTTGCAATATATGTGACAGGATTGTACAGAGGTAGGTTGTAGACAGTGAGTCATACAGAAGTTGACCACCTAAAATAAAAGTGAATTTAGATATTTATTTTTTCCTCATAAACTTGCATTTGTTGCTACCTGAGAGTTCATAGTACTATCTTTGGGATCTTTAAAGCACTCGTTGAAATGATTCCTACTGAAAGAATGAAAATTGTGACTTCTACCTTTTGTTGTGTTAGTGAAATTAGAATGCTTAGAAGGATAAAAGAATCTTTCACTGGTAGCACAGTGGTTAAGAGTATATATCCTGGATGTTGTCATACCTTACTTCTCTGCCACCAGCCAAAGTCCTCAGTCTTTGTTGAGTTATATATACCAGCAGGGGGAAAACCTACACCATTAGCTTACATTCAACTCTGTTATTTTCCTGCAAACAAGAATTGTTACAGGTCTATGTCCTACCCTTATTATCCCAGGAAAATATACTATGAAAACCCTGTTGACTACAGGACACATAGGATAAGGAAGTTCTGTCTTCCTTCTTTCCTTCCTTCCTTCCTTCCTATCCTCTATCTATCTATCTATCTATCTATCTATCTATCTATCTAATCTCTTCTAAATGAACTTGTCATAGGCTGCAGAGGCTTAGATTTGAACATGCTGGCATTTTGAGGCAGACTGGAATAGAGAGGCATATGGATCTGCAGTATAGAAAAAAAGGAACAACAGGGTTGTGGTTATTAGGGCTGTTTACTACTATTCTGATTCCATTTCCTCTTTGTGCACAAAATGGAAGTCACTTCCTTATTACCTAAATTTGGTTGTGACCATTAACTGGCTTTGGCCAATGGAATGCAAATAGAGGTGGGATATACCATTACTGAGCAGAAGACTTTAAATGAGAGGATGGTTTTCTTCCCTCTGCCATGCTGATTGTGGAAGTTTATATCAAGATGGAGTGTTCATCAGTCTGAGTTCTCTTAGGAAGAATCTCTCTGCTAACCTAGTACTGACATATAGCATTACAAGAAATAAACCTTCATTATTTTAAGCCACTGAGATTTTGAGGTTATTTATTATTGTAGCATAACCTTGTATGATTTGATGGATATATGTTGTTTCTAGGAAAGATAAATTCTTAAAGAGAGTGTAGCAATTAGAATTATGCCAGTGACATCCACCTGGATTAAATCAGAAACAGTCTGAATCTGAGCAGTTACCAAAGCAGATGCCATTTATGGAGAAAGAGGTAGAAGGCAGGGGTTAGGATGATTTGAAACTACATTCCAGTTTTAATGAGAAATGCAAAGGACTTGGTGGGTAGGACAAGCAGAAGACCATGACATACACAGTGGGTGTTAAGAGGAGGAGGTGGTTTCCTCTATGCTTATGTGGAACTTGGATTCTCTATAATGGACTCCAAATATCAAAGAAAAAGTGTAATAGCTTTGCAGCTAGTATCCTAATTGACTAAGGCAGACGGCTTTCCTAAGCTTGTAATCGGTAGATCACCATTGTGGCCAGCTGGTTAGGGCTAGAGCATACAGGGCCTGAATCACAGAGAAAGAAATTTATAGTAGAGTCTACCTGACAATGTGACAATGTTTTTTCTAAAGAAATATTTTCATTAAGCTAATTTTAGCTCTCTATTTCCCAGATCCAACAATAGTTGTTCAAGTAACCTTCTGAATTATATTTTCTAAAATTAGCACCACCTTCCTTATCTTTTTGTGAGGAGGCTGGAAGTGGTCATTCCTAATTTTCTGCAAACAGAGGACCCTGAAAATAACATTTTTATATGACTTTTACTACTGTTGGTTAAATATAAAATTGGTTCTTTGGATTAAATTGTCTAAAATTTTGGGGTGCCTGTGTGGCTTAGTCGGTTAAGCGTCTGACTTCAGCTTAGGTCATGATCTCACCATTCCTGAGTTCAAGCTTCACATCGGGCTCTGTGCTGACAGCTCAGAGCCTGGAGCCTGTTTAGGATTCTGTCTGTCTGTCTGTCTGTCTCTCTCTCTCTCTCTGTCCCTTCCCGGCTTGTGCTCTCTCTCTCTCAAAAATAAATAAACATTAAATAATTTTTTTAAATAAAAAATGTCGGGCACCTTTTGGAATGAGCACTGGGTGTTGTATGGAAACCAATGTGACAATAAATTTCATATATTGAAAAAAAGATACATTTTGTGAAAAATAAATAAATAAATAAATGTCTAAAATTTCTAGTTCACTATGATTCACTGTATAGTGTTTCCTGAGTAGATCTAAACATTTAAAAAATCTTACCATGTGAAAAACTATGATGGAATTTTGCAGCTGTTTTCACACTAAACATACTGAACCAAATATATCCCAATTAGAATAATTGTATATGAATGTATCCTTCTTAAACAGTATTTATATTTTTTTAGCATTTCACTAAAGTCTTTAGATCTCTATCTTTTCTGGTTGTACATTCAATTGAACATATTAAGACACAGCAGATTTCAAAAAATTATGAAAAATCTGTATGTTTGAAATAGAAATGTTAAAATTGCTATGGTTTTAATTTTCTTGATTCATGAGATGATAATGTGGCAGGGAAAATATCAAAAATGAGATTTGGGTGGTACATTTTATTTTGAACAATTGATTTTTCTTGACTGTGGGATGTGGAAAGAGAGTATATGGTGTAGACTAGTCATCCTTTTCTCTTAATGTACATTCTCTCCTTTTTATTTGTAAAATTCAACACTGGGCAAGGATTTTAGGTGGATTTTTGTCATTTACCTATAGATAGTATGCCAGTGGTGTTTGTTCCTTCCTTCATTTGTTTGTTTGTTTGTTTGTTTGTTTGTTTGTTTTGGCATCCTCTCTGCCTTCCAAGTGGGGATAGAAGAGAGTTTTGAAGAATTTTGGAAAAGGAATGAATTCTCATGTGACCACCGTGATTGCAATCTAGCTGCCCATGCCCTCTTTGTGTAAGGCATGTAAATATTGGCTCTCATACTAGTTGTACCTTCCATACTGTATGATATGGGTGAGAAATTCTATCTTAAGTTTTGTACCCTTTCCCTCTGGACACCCCCAACCCCTGCCATTATTCCTGGACTGCCCAGATAATTTAGTTTGGAGATTCCTCAGATATCTGCTACTAAGAAATATCTAAGGAAGAAGAGCTGAGTCAACCTTACTGGTATAGGATATTTGTTTCTTTAGAGATATCATGCTGTTCAGTATATGTTATATGGTTCATGGGCTTGTTCACTGGGTCATATGCTTTGAATTTTTTTTTTACGTTATTAATTTTTTTCCATTCTTGTTATATTTGTTCCCTTGTATCTTGAGTTTGTTTTACCATTCTTTTTATTACTTCTTAAGATCAACATGTGGCTTATTAATTATTAATTTTATGCCTTTCTGCATTTCTAATATGTATGTTTAAATACATACATTTTCTCTAAATACTGATTTAGCTGGATCTCACATAAGATGCAATTTTCATGATTTTCAGATACAGGTTTTTAAATTTCTAATATAAAATATTCTTCATTTTATGGATTATTCAAATTATCATATGCAATAAAAATATAATGTAGGCCACAGTGTCAACCATATTTGTGGTTTAAAATCTTAACCTTTGAGTCACCAGATTTCTTGGTCCTCTGGTTTACTCAATATATTGTTATGATGCTGCTACCCAGATTCTTGGAAATAGCTTTTGCCTGTTTTTTATTGGCTCCATGTTCTTCTCATGATTTCCTTGATTACTCCAGTACTCTGCTGTTAACCTTTCTGGCTTCAGAATGCTTGATCTTGCTACTGCCTAATCCTTACCTCTACTGTGCTGCCAGAACTATTACCCTTGGAAACTCAGCGATTCACAAACATTTGGTGAAGAATGTTTAGATCCCTTTCCTATTTCAGAACAGGAAAAATTTCTTAAGAATAACACATAAATTTAATCATGTCACCAAACTTATTAGTTTATTTCTTCTCACACTAATGTTAATTAGTATTGTTTTTGGCCCCTCATAAAGCTTCCTGAGAGCTTCATGCAGTTCAATCTTATAAACTTGGCATTTCACCAGCAAGATATATGTCTGATGAGTAAAAAGGGTTAGTCTTCAAAAATACATGAGACATACACACTCAGCTTAGGCCGCATTCAATACTTTATAATAAATATTGGGAAATAATATACTACATTAAGTCAAGCCTACTGGATCTCTTATTTCCAACTAGGATATTTTCATACTAGTTGGTGCTAATGTGACCACAGGGAGTGGTTACTCTGTAGAAACCTTATTCATAACCATTTATGACTTATTTTGCAAAAATGAATGTCATTTGGGGCAGAGAGGTAACTACGTGGGAAGTTGGATTGGCATGAGCTAGATACTAGTTTGTCCCAGGGAATTTTTTTTTAAAAATGACCTCAAGGAAAGAGATGGTTAAAATTTGAAAAAAAAAAATGTTTGGTGCAACGTCTAGTAACTATTATGTTTGAAAACTTTTTTATATATCATAAGCTTTCTCACAGCTTACAGAATAAGAATAGTCAGTATCTTAGCCGGCTGTCACTGTAGAATTTCTTACATATCCATAGAAGATGTAAATCCTTTACCATACTTATGTTAAAACCTACAATGTTAAATCAGGCAACAGGTCTTTTCCCAGCATTTACTGCTGTTTTGACTGCAAAAACTACCTAGGAAGAAAAAAATTTAGTATCAGAGTGAGAATGAATTATAGTAAAAAAAATGTGAGCAGAGAGGGAGAGAGAGGCAGATTTCTTTTGCACTGGGAAAAAAAAAAGTATAAAGTGGTTAGAATCCGGGGAGTTGAGAGTATCCCTTTAAACTGTGGTACTGCAATTGATCTCTGTATGTTTTCTGGTATCCGTCTCTTTGAAAGGAGAATGAGAGCCAAGATCATTGGCTGTACTCTAAAGCTGTCACATCTCAGTACTGAAAAGGTACAGTACAAGTGAATTGCAACAGTCTGTAGCTTTCTTTTCCATATCGTCAAGAGCTTTGAGACTGATGAACCAAATGAATGCTTTATTTAGGGCTGAGATACAGATCCCTCCAATCTGACAGCGTTTCAGCCTCCGGAGTGAGAAAGCAGCAGCAGCAGAAGAAGCAGAAGCAACAGCAGTAGCAACAGCAACAGCAGCAGCCCCTGCTCAAGTCCAGTAGAGGAGACTTGATCACCAATTCACCCTGGAAGTCCACCTGGGATCGTGCGCTGTCCAGGGTCCTGAAAAATGAACCAAACGGCCAGCGTGTCCCATCACATCAAGTGTCAACCCTCGAAAACTGTCAAGGTAGGAACCCAGGTTTCCTTCTTCCCTCTGTTTCTGCATATGTATCTTCATTCATCTACTGAACACATGAATGTTGGTATGGCAGGGCACTGACAGTGAAGACAGCTAGTTGCTCTGAGTTTAAATGAAAGATTGGATCTAAGTAAAGAGTTTAGTTCTGTTTGTATGTGTGTATAGACTGGAGAGAGTAGTTTTCACTTAACAATTCATTTACCTTGATGACTTTTGCTTTTTTGATTGAGACTCTATCAGTGGTATATTTTAGGAAGAAAGTTTAGTGAGCTTTGAGCTTCCAGAGGAGTTTTTATTCCATGTCTGTTTCTTGATGAAATTGGTGAAGAATTTGCAAACTGCTGAAAACAGATAATATTAAATTGAATACAAATTTTATAATAGCATTTCATTGTCATATGGATTTGGGACTTCTTATCCTTTTCATAGAAAAACATATTCATCATTGTGAGTGTTGAACTGTTGGTTATACTAAAGCCACTATAGTGATGGAGTATGAAAGTCTATAGAGGGAGTATACAAACATATGCTATTATCTAAGCCATCATGTAAGGGAGGTGATTGGGGATGCCTTTTAATACAAGTGCTTGTTTTAAATTTGAGGCTTATTTGACATGGCTAAAAGAAAAGGATCAAACTTGGAATTTGACTGTCCTGTTTTAGTTTTAAGTAATGTTTATGCTATCCTCTTTGCTGTTATTTTGGTGTTCTTACTTAAAAGGAGACTTCTTAAAAACAGATTTCAAATGAAGGATTTATTTTGTCTTGCAATTTATCTGTGTGGATATTTTGCATCCTGGGAGAAAGTGATGGGCTCCTTTGGAACTCTTTCATGGAAAAAAAACTGATAACCTGATAGATCATTTTTAGTAACTACAATCTCTAATTCACAAACAGTTGTATGTCTTTTATTGAGATTCCAAAATTCGACATGACTGGCTTTTTGTGCTTATGTTACTTTTGGTTTATATCTCAGGTCTTTGAAAATACTGCATAGACTGTCATTAGAAAATATAATTTTCAGCAGTAAGTTTTTTTCTTGTGAACTTACCTACCCTTTGTCAGTCTTTGAGTTATAAATGTACCATACACTGAACTCCATTTATATGCAATTATTTTTAAAAGCAATGAAGTCTCCAGGATGTATCAAGTGATATATAGTTAGACTCTCAGCATATATAAACATATAAAGTTAACTGTAACCATAAAGAACTAAAATTCAGATAATTTTCACCATCTCTAATGGCAAAAGCAGTGCCTTTCTCAGCACTGAATTTTTTGTATGGTGTCCAAGTTTAGAAAGAAAATACTATGCTTTAGTATATAAGTTTTCCTCTGCATGTCACATTCCCATATATGTCATTTATGTAAGCATACCATCACTGAACAATGATTAAACAGTACATATATGACACTCCACATTGTGATATATAAACTCTGGTGGGAAATATGTGTTGTAGCCTAAAGTGGGATAGAATTATGAACTGGCTATCTACCTTTGAGTATGTTTGGAAACCCATAAAATGACCAGCAGCTTTCTGTTTAAGTGTTTGAGGTCACAAGAATCAAATGTTTTATTTGCCCTTTTATTTATTGGATAAGGACAAATGAATGCTACTTTCTGGACTTAAAATTACTTTCCTTATTGGTCCTCTGGCATTGACTGCCCTCAGACAAACTGTGAAGGCAGAAAAAAAAAAAAAAAACGTTTCTAGTCTAAGGGTTTTGCATCATCTTGCTGATCTTGCAGATGCTCTTTTTTTTTTTTTCATTCTAACTGCAGCCATTGAAATGAAAGGCATCATAAAAATTGGACAACCCACCACTTAACAATGTATTACATTAATGGCTTAATGAAGAAATCTTGAATCAAAGCACTGGATGATTTGGTTAATTATACAAGTTAAGTTCTTTTGTGTTGTCCCCACCCCCCATATTGCTCTGGGGAGCAAAAGATGCTTGTGATGTTCATAAAGTATATAAAGTTGCAAGCATTGAACTATTAAGGGAGTAATTACTTGAGTATTTTCCAATTTGCAACAGTAAAAGGGGATGAGTGGAAAAGCTCTCTTACTTCAAATTATGTGCTCAATTATGAAACATTTATGGCTTTTGGAATTTATACTAAAAATGGCTATCTATATTTAGGTAATGCATTAGCCTATGAACACAATGCGGCAACAACCTAAGGAAAAACCCTGAGATGAGAGGTTTTTGGAAAGCTATTAGATACTGGAGCTCAAAAGACATTTTGGATTTTTGGAATATATTTTCTTTTTTTTCAAGCATGATTTTTTTTTTTTTTAGAGTTAATTTTCCCCTCACTCTTAAAGTTACTATCTGAAAACTTTAAGCAAAACTCCCTTATGGAATCTGATTGGCCTGCAGGTAATGATAAGTGACCCACTTTGGGGCTCCAGAAATATCCAGATACTTAATAACTTGTAAATTGCTCCATTTTGGAAATTCTAAAACCTCTAGGGACTCCCCCCACCCCCTCACAGTTCAGAGTAATAATCCTCTAGGGAATTGTTCCCCCTTTTGTCAATGTAGTAAATGCTGACTGTTCCTTCTCTTGACAGTTTAACTACTGCTAAAAAAGAATGCAATGGGAATGAACAAAAATGAATTGCTTTGGCTAAAAATAGCTTTAAGGGCCAAAATGTGTGGGAGGAGAAAGAACAGGTGTGTTTATATGTCGTTTCTCCAGCTGAAGTTTAAAAAGTGATGATATCTGCAGTGAGTCAAATTTAGCGGCTGCTGCCAGTGAAAGCTGTTTGTGGTCAGAGTGGTGGCAGAGCTGAAGAAGGAGGCGTTGGGAGGAGTCATGATGTAATAAAATGGTCAACATTATTCAGGTTGCTTGACATTTGTTTTTGTCATTCTGGCCATTCTCCAGCTGTACCAGTCCCTGACACATTTGTCCTGATGTACTTGAGCAGGTATGTTCCTGTAGTCAAAACTGATAAGAGAACAGAGCAGAGGAAGTCAAATTAAGGTGTCAGATCTCTTTGGACAAAATGTTGAATGCAATGCACTCATAAAACCCTCTCTCATTTTAGAGCTTGAAAAGCAATAAAGCTTTTCCTGAAATGATTACAAATCTTACCGTCAAGGTAGCAGCACTCTAAAAAAAGAATCTTTGAGATCTGTAATGGAAAGTTTTAGGGACAATCTGGGAATGCTAAATACAGATCTAATCTTGGCTTATTATAAACTTCATTTCTGAAAAATTGTCCCCACTTTAGGCAACAAACTTGGTTTTTTCTTCCCTGTCTTAGCTTCTCTTGGTTAAACTGAAAGCAAATTAAATCTTCCAGTCAAATCTCTGAACTTCGTTTACTTTTTCTTTCAGCAGAATTTCAAATTTAGAACTTTGCCTTAAAAAAAGTGAGAGTTTTTTTTTCTTTTTTCATATTTTAATAGAAATCATTCACCCATGTATTTCTAAGGGTAGTAGAATGGTCCATCTTTTCTCTGAAGTTAGAAGTTGTGTGTGAATCCTCAGGGTGCGTGATTCCTCTATCAGGAATCATACCTATTTTATTTTATTATCGAACTTCAAAATATAGTGCACAATATTTCTTTACTTTTCTCATCTAGTGACTCTTTCATATCAATGTCTTTTCTTTTTTTAAGACAGACATGGGTTATTCTATCACTACCTTCATACTCAGGTTCCCAGGTTCTCAGATCTGTGTAAATGGATCCCAAAAGCTTCTTTTTAAAAATTTATTATTTATTTATTTATGTATGTAGGTATGTATGTACGTACGTACAAATTCCTGGACAAATAGCTACACATTTTTACAAAGTGTATTTAAAAGTGTATTTAGGATTTTCATTTTCTTCAGAGTAGAACATCTCTGAGCAGACAAATACTTTTCATGACAATTTGATTGTCTTTATATTATAATATTGAAGTGTTAGGCAAATACAGACATTTTCTCTTTACCACCTCTAATCCACAGCTCCATCCAAAACTGTTGTGTGTGAAACAGGAGATAAAATTAGGTAGTAAAAGAGGATGAAAATCTTCTCATATGTACATTTTTTATTAAATCTGTGTGCCTGAGGGCATGGTCATTAGAAAATAATTTGTGTCTTTAGCCATTGGTATTTTGGAGTGTAACATTGTGATAAGTTGGCATGGTGAGAATAATTTGGAAATGTACCAATTGACACCACTTTTTACTGATTGGTAATTCCACACTCCAAGTTTAAAGGATGGATACCACATCCATATTTCCATGGCACTTCAGCTGGTGTTGCATTTTGTCTTAAAGAGTATTTCATAATTGCATCCACAAAAATTTGGAAATATAAAGAGTATATAAGAGAAAATTCCACCTCTTTATGTCATTGCAATATGAAAAATGTACCTCTCAAATATCACTATTACATGAAATTCCAGAAGAGTATAATATGCTTCTATAGTGTATTTTGACTTAGGGATTCTTCTTGGTCTTTATCCTAAGGACTTTAGTCATAAGGAAAAAAATAAAAAGAAACTTTATTACATTATGATCTCAACACAGACTCAGAAGCACTAAAGAAAGAGTTATCATCGTTATTCAGTGAACGCTATGGTTCCATTTGGCAAGGTACAGATTTTTCTTCAGCATTAGGAGAATGGGCCATTCTCTTAAGTGGTGATATTTGAAGCCGAAAAAGTAGACTTACAAAAAATTAGAATGGAAGACATTGTATGTGAGAAAAATTTTTTCTCCCTCTTCGAAATGGTCTACATCTTTTTAATTATTCGGAAACAACTTTCTCATATGCTTAAGGCAAAAATCACAGCCTGTGATAACCATGAATAGGACCACAAGTTAGAAATTCTGCTAATGACCAATTTATAGTCATTTATAGTTTGCATTTATGCTAAGTATTTAAATTTAAATACTTATTCTATAGTCATTAGAATAATGACTGTAGATCCTACTCTTTAAAGGAAGGATTAAATGTTTTTATATTTTTAGTAAAGAGTAACAGTGTTATAAAGATGGGCTAGTTTTCTATTTTATTCATTTTTTCTTAATAAAATATAAAGTTTCTTTCTTATTCAACATTTAAAGTGTTTGAATTGGCAACTTTTACTTTGAAGAAGTATTATAATATAACATATTTTTAGTTAAATTTGAACTTTGAGAAAATATTTAGTAGTATTTCATTTGCTTCTTGGAAAAATAGGTGTTAATAATTTCCTAGAAACTCATGTTTTGCTCAGGTAGCAAAGACATTTTTAGTGACAAATTTGTGATGACAAATCACTAATTTTCACTGAAAATACATAGTTCAACAAATGTAGCATGGAATAAATAAGCTAAGGTAGCGCTTTCAAAATGTGGTCCCTGGGCCAACAACATCAGCATCCCCTATGAACTTATTAGAAATGCAAATTCCTGGGCCCTACCCAGATCTAATCTACTAGAAATTCTGGGGATAGGAAACAGCAATCTGTTTTTGACAAGCCTTCTGGGTGATTTAATGCACATTAAAGTTTCAGAAATCCTGTGCTAAAGAACTACAAAATAAGACAAACATGTTCTATAGTCCCCCTGTAAGAATTGTCTGTGTTTGAGTATCACAGGTGGAGTCTGAACAATTTCAGAATGATACTTAGGATTATGTAATAATGTGAATTGTATGAGAGCTGAGATCTCTTCAGGTATATATCTCTTTTATCCCTTATAGGGCTTTCTTGATACAAAGCACTTCACACAATAGACTTTGAATATATATTTGTTGATTATTAAGTGACTGTTAAGGTCTATCATCTCTAAAATGAGCTAAATAAAATTTTAAGACCTTGTTTAATTGGTAACCTAGTGGGAAACCTTGTTCTGTCTTTTAAATTCACAGCACATTTCTTTAAAAAAAAAAAAAAAACTATTGAGATTTTGTTTGGCTTTCAATGGTTCTGTTATCTGATTTGGTTTGAGGGCATTTGGTAATAAACACCTTTTGGTAACTATGGAGATAGTCACACTAAGCAGAAAGTATGTTAGGCAGTTTTCTCCCTTCTTGCCATCTTCATCTGAAACTTGGCAAAAGAGTCTTAGACAGGAATATCACCATAACCTTTCTCCTTTCATTTAGCTATTGGATATGTGCCAGGTTGGTAGGATAGCACTGGAAGCAGTATACCACAACTGAAACAAACAGTTTATCATTTGTAAACCTGACCTCCTCTGGACAGACCCAGCATGGTATTACATTAGCAGAACCAATTTAACTTAGGTGATAAGCCTTGAAATAAAAGAAGTTTACATTCTGAACAACTTTATCTCTTGGAAATTTTTTATAGGACTCAGGTTTTTGTTTGTTTTTTACAGTTAGGATTGGGAAGAAAGATCCATTGCATGCAGTCTTACCTGATATGTACAAATGGAGTGTAGGGCAGATTGGATAGGTTTTCCTTTAGAGGGTCATCCTTAATTTGAATTCTCATTCTCTCTGTATCACAATGGATCATGTAGCCTTGGGGGAAGGCTATTAACCCTGTTCAGGCTTTTCTTCTCACTAGCAGAAGGGCGATAAACTTAAATTATCTACCCAAACAAAAATGCTATGTAAGTGCTTTGTATTATAATTTGTTCTAGTAGCAATTTTTAAGGGATATGACATTTTCATAGAGAACTGTATAGTAAGAATCAATTTTTATGACATAAAAGCTAAGAATTTTATTTGCAATTATTATTAACTATAATGATGATAAAAACTCATTTTGAAGTCACCAGGGAGCTGAAAAGTATCTTCTAATATTGTAGTAACATCTGCAAGATCTCATCATGGATCCGTACCAGGAAGGTAGGGAAAGAAGAATATTGAGTTTAAATGCTATCTAAAGGACTGATTAATTCAATAAAAAGTGCAGCTACTCATCCTGGTGCTTAACTACAAAAATGGAAGATACCTAGCTGCATGGATTGTACATGTGATTGAGTTGAGGAGAAATATATCAGGCTGTGTATATAGCCTTCCTACTATCTCTACACCCATTGTTTCCTTTGCTTGTTCTACGCTTCCACCAAATGGTCCTTTTAATAAACCCTATTTTTACTTCAAATCTCAAACAGAATGTTCCCAGTTCTCTAATTCCCTTAGGCAGTAGTCATGGTCTCAACTGATCACCTATGTTTTCACGTAATCTCATTGCCTGCTTCATAACAGGTAGTCTTTTTAGGTATAATTGTTTGTTTCCATGTAAGTCTTTCTACTACTACTCTTCCCTCTACTGCTCTTCAAGGGTCTTTGTCTTTATTTTTGGCAACTTTAGTGCCTAGTGCTAATCCAGGGTATAACAGGTCCTCAATTAAGATTCTTTGAATGAAGGAACAAAGAGGGCTATGAACTCATTTGTCTTCCTAAGAAATGCAGTCTGACTTTTGAGTTCAGAAACATATTAGTCTTCCTTAACCTAAGCTGAACTGAACATTTTACTTTAAAGTATGTAGGCAACATTTGGAGAGATGACAAAGGGACCTCAAGGATTGTCACAATAGATATGCTAATTCTCTTGAGAAAGAGTGGTTTCTGTAAGTCAAAAATAGGTTTCACATTACAAGTATCTTTTACATTAGGGTTGAGGAAAGTCTGTCCAAATAGAGACAATCTTTGCCCCTCTGTTTTGGAACCTGAGTTAGCATAGCAGATACAAGTTGCTGTTGATTTTAATGGATGGGGCCTTGTAGGGGAACTATTAGCTTTGGCCCTGTAGTGAGACTCTTTCTCATCATAAACCTTAATTTTCAAGATGAATCACTGCTGCTGGGTTTAAAAACACCACTTCTCACAACTCTGGTTTCTAGGATTTTCCCTTAAAAAAAATGGACTCCACTCTATTTTAATGGAAAATAAATAGCATAAAAGTACTTATTGTATTTAGCATATGGGCCCTTTACTTGAATAATTTTTTTCAGACAATAAAGGAATTAGGGTAGGGAAACTATGCCAGGCAGGTATTCTTGATCAAGGAAGGGCAGCTGTAGTAAAATTGTATAAAGGTATAATGGATAGAAGCTTGGACTTACTTTTTCATTATTTTAGTCATTTCACATTTACTGGAAAAAGACTCAAATAGAACAGCACTGCTTGTTTTTAAGGAGCACAGCCCAGGATGCAAACTAATACTATTATAATATAAAATTCGGGGCGCCTGGGTGGCTCCGTTGGTTGAGCAGCCGACTTCGGCTCAGGTCACGATCTTGCTGTCTGCGAGCTCGAGCCCTGCATCGGGCTCTGTGCTGACAGCTCAGAGCCTGGAGCCTGTTTCAGATTCTGTGTCTCCCTCTCTCTGACCCTCCCCCGTTCATGCTCTGTCTCTCTCTGTCTCAAAAATGAATAAACATTAAAAAAAAATTAAGAAAAAACATTAAAAAAAATAAAATGATAAGTGCTAGGAGGGGTAAATATAAGGTTTGAGTGGCATTTACAAAGCCCAAACCAGATACTGTATAGGAGTTAAATTAATTCTTTTTTAATTAAGAAGAGGGGAAGAAAATGTTTCAGACACAGACAAACCTGTGCAAAACATGAAGAAACAAGGCACTGTAACTGTCCTGAAAGCATTTATTAGTTGAGTGTGACTATGTTATATAATATAAGTGATCAGGATCAGTGAAGAATGAGGTTTCAAATACATGAAAGGGCCTAGACTTTGTGTTATCTCGAGAATTTGACTCTACTCTGAAGGAAAAGCTTAAAACCAAATATTTCAAAGACAAGATCTAAATTTGGGACCCAGTTTTCTGACCTTGGGAAGCACTCCTAAGGTTTGTGTCTTTAGGTAGAAAGTGAAAATGGTCACACATTGCTGGTCTATCTTCAGGATGATCCAGGTACTAAGATATTATTAGCCAGACAGGTGTTACTAAAGGTATATCTTAATAAGAACAAAAGGTTTTTTAACACCTTGATTTTATACCACCCACTTTCATGAATGCTAATAATAGCTGGTCTTTAAAGGCTTTAATTTAGTGGTACCTTTTTAACCCAGAAGAATTTTTTCTGACTAATGACAATCATTGGACTGTACCAAAATATTTCTCTTTAGTATTTGGAGATAACATACAGATAATCATTTTCCTGGCATATTGGTAAGTAATGGTCTTTTGAGTAGTACCAATGCCTCATTACTGACCTCTGTTAGTGGCATTGGATTTAAGCATAAAATATGCCTGGGAATTTCAGATGCAGAGGTGAGAAAGCTCTTTCCTTCTTAGTCTCCTGATTACATAAGCCATATGTTGTCTGATACAGACACCTTGGGTTTCTTGAAGGATTAGTTCCAATGGTCTCCCTCAATAGTTCAGAGCATTTTTCAGAGGAGACAGAAAATACTAAAGTACACTTGATGTGCAACAGTTCTACAACCATAAAATTTTAAGTGTTTCTTAGTGATACCAGATGAGAAAGCTGAGGATTAAAAAGGGAAAGGGGGGGGGCACTGGGTGGCTTAGTAGTTTAAGTGTCCAACTCTTGATTTCAGCTCAGATCTTGATCTCAAGGTTGTGACTTCAAGTCCTGCATTGGGATCCACACCAGAGTGAAGCCTTGTTAAACAAAGGAGGGGGAGAAAAGTAGGGGTGCCTGGCAGGCTCAATCAGAAGAGCATTTGACTCTTAATCTCAGGGTTATGGGTTTGTGATCCACTTTGAGTGTAGAGATTACTAAAAAAACCCTTTTATTTATTTTTTAATGTTTGTTTATTTTTGAGAGAGAGAGAGAGAGAGAGAGAGAGAGAGAGAGAGAGAACGCAAGGTGGGTTGGGGCAGAGAGAAGGGACTGGAAGATCCAAAGCAGGCCTGGACTGACAGCAGTGAGCCCAATGTGTGGCCAGAACTCACGAACTGAGAGATCATGATCTGAGCCAAAGTTGGATGCTCAGCTGACTGAGCCACCCAGGAGCCCCAAAATAAATAAACACTAAAAAGGGAAGGTAGGTGAGGTGCATCCTTTTAAACAAGAACTACCCTGCCCCCTACCACACAAACATCACAAAATAACAGAAAACTCTAAATGAAATGGTTAAAGGAATCAGAAAAAAAATAAGTTCACAAAATGAAAAGACCATTTGAGGAGTCTGTTAATTCAGTGCCAAAATAACATGACCTAGGACCCAGATAATTCGCACCATTCTGCGTTGTCTTTCTCAGACTAGCTTCTGTCATGGTCAGTACGTGGCTGTTCCAGTTAGATAATTGGGCTGCAGACATGGCAACTGAAAATATTGTGTGGGCAAAGAGAAATTTCTTTCTTGAGTTTTTTTTTTTTAAAGAAAGAATTCCACACAGATTTCTCCTCAACTCTTGTTGCCTAGAGTTAAATCTTACACCATTTTTTTTTATTCAGTGTACTTGAAGACACACATGCACATGGTTTAGTACAGGAATGAGGAGGGGGTTATCCAAATAAAAATGGGTTCCTTTAGAAACAATGAAGAAGGTTGCATGGTTTGGACAGAAAAGCCAAAAATATGTACCACAGTGATGAGCAAGAAAGATTTTAGAATTTGATGGATAAGTAATACATACCATACTGTGAAAGACAGGTGATGCAATGATATAAGCACTGTCTTGACATGATGTAATAGACTCAAATATCATATTGTCTCTGATTGCTTCATAGCAGAGACCTCCTCTGTGACTTTAGAACAAAAGGATGGGAAGAGAGAATCACAATATTATCTTATTCGGGTAGCCTTTTCTCCTTTTACACTAGATGATTCCATGTTCAATCAATTTGCTTTGTATTGTCAAATGTTTGTTCGTTTGTTTGTTTGTTTGTTTGTTTGTTTTATATGTCTTTGGGATCTTTTCGCTTTGCAGGTGATGAGTTTGGGATGATGAGGGGAAATTATTATATTCTTCATCCAATAAATAAGGTTGCTCAAGGCCTATCATAGTGACTTCTTCTCTGGTTTCTCTAGGGACTTGGTATTCTGAAGTCCTCAGGAGTATTTATTTAAACACTAAATGCCTCCAAGGTTAACAGGTAGCATATATATTATGGTTAGATGCAAATTGGAAGTATGGTAACTGGAGAGGGCATGCCTTACCTAAAGGCATATCAGAACAAGGCTCACTCCCCTTTCCAAAGAAATATCTTGGAGGGGTGTTTTTGAGGAAATGATAGATTATATGGGATCACCAAAAATATTTTCAGGGAGGGTTGGGACATCTGGTTTGTAACTTCCAGCTGAGTGGTGTTATAAATACCATGGGTTTGTTTATTTATTTATTATTATTATTATTATTATTACTACTATTTTATCTGAGAAAGAGAGAGAGAGAGAGAAAGTATAGAAAGGGACAGAGGGAGAGAGAGTCTTAAGCAGGCTCCATGCTGAGGTTCCAACCCATGACCTTCGGATGATGACCTGAGCCAAAATCAAGAGTCATTCAGGTGCCCCCCAATCCCATGGATTTAATTACCAAATGCTGAACACCAGCAGACTGTGTGTCTCCCACCCAGACCTCTTCCTTCTCCTCTATTCTTGGATGCTGCTCTGTACTCAGGATTCTCACTTAGATGTCTAATAGAAACCATAAACTTTTTTTATGTTTCCTGTTTTCATGTTTCCATCACTAATAAACCATAAACCATCAAGACTTTTGATTGCTACTGCCTACCCCTTTCTCACATCATGTCAGAGCATCTTTTCAGAGACTCAGACTAGAAGTTGGTTTCTGCTAAGATTCACCTTTCTTCTCTTCATCACCTAGTCCATCAGAGAGTTCTGCCTATTCTACCTCCTAAATGTATCTTTAGTCTTGCCACTCTGTCCACCTCCACCACCATCACCAAACTCCTTGCACATTTACCTGAATTATGGCAATGACTTCAGTGGGCTCCTGGCTTCCAAAATACTTTATCACAATTCCCTACTTAATAACCAAGTGGGTATTTAAATTTTTCCTCCAATCACCTTGTACACCTGGTTTAAACTTTAGCATTTCTTTTAGAAAACAACCCCAGAGCCTTCACTTTATCCTGACCACCCTGCATTATTTGGCACCTGTTCTTCTTTCTGACCATATTGTTTCCCATTGTCTGTCCTCCTGCTTCACCTCATGACCATTCTCCAACCAGGCTGGTCCCTTTCTGACTCTGAAACAAGCCAAGTTCTTTGCCAGACGAGAGCCTCTGTGCTTGATATTCCCATTGCCTGGGTACTCTTTTTTTCTGTCATGTCTCATAGCACCTTTTTAGTTTCAACCTAGGCCTTTGTGATGAACTTGGCTCAACTAGGTGTGGTCACCTGTATGTCAGTGCTGCAGAGGCTGATAGCCAGCCATGGTAATTACCTTGCTTTATGGGGATAGTGCTCCTCTCAAAGTTTCAAGATCTTAAATACACGAGGCTCTCTTCCCTACCTAGAGGCTTTAATCTTTGTTATATTTCCTATCAGAACCCTGACTGTTCAGGGTTTTATTTTATAAAAGCATTCTGTATTCTAGTTTCTAATTCTTTTCTCGATAATATGTTATTTCAACAAATACTTACTGAATATTCAATAAATGCTAGGTTGCGTGGATGAGGATACCAAAAGGCATAAGACACACAGAGCCATTCTTTAAGAAGCATACAGTCTGGCTTCTTTTCTTTTCTCCCTTTGCCTGGAATGAAGGAGGAAGACATGGAAAACTAAGTCATTGGTGAAAATAGAGTGTAAATGTGCTCTGAGAGATCAATGAAGGTGTACCTAACTCCGATTTGTAGAAAGGAGTGAAATTTGAACTGAGACTTGATGGGCAAGCAAAAGTAATTTTGGTAGAGAATTTGGGGGTAAAGGCCATTCCAGATGATGGAATGCATAAAAGTATCCAGGTAAGAAAGAGCAGCGGCAACAGCACCACCCCGACCATCATCATCACCATCATCATCACTATCTCTTCATTACCATTGTTAAGTGCCCACACCACAATATGCATATTTCTAGGTATTTTGTGGGATATCTCTAATTTACACAAAGGCTTATCAGAGAACTAGTTATTATTTTTTAGGTAAGGATATTAACTTGCCCAAGGTCTCAGACTGAAAGAGACAGAGCTCATGCTTAAACCTAGACAACTTGCTATAAAACGTCAAGATGATAGCTAGGATTTCCTGGCTCCTGTTTTCATGTTTCCAGCTGCTCTGAGGAACTGTTCATTGTTGTTACAGGGTCTTTTGCTGTTTTGAGCCTGCAACCCTGTTTTCTCCTATAGGAATGCCCCGTGCCCCTCCCTTTTGCCTTCCTGGTTGATAGTGCTTATCATTTTGGATTCACTTCATAGGAATTTACCTCTTCTCTGAAGCTGTGTCTCTTCCTTATTCCCTTCTTTCCAGATCCATTAAGACTCTTTGTCTTGTGCTTTACTGGACCTGCAACACATACTTTCAACACACACACACACACACACACACACACACACACACACATACATATATACATACATTTATCTTTTTATCCTCTTTCTCCACCCTCTTCTATATCCTATCCACTTTCCACTGTACATGCTACCCGTAGCTAGACTATAGGCTCCTTGAGGCACAGGCAGTATCTCACTTGTCATTGCAACTTTAGTGTGTAGTTCTGGCATTACTCTGGAATGCATGCTTACAAAGGGCTTGCTGAATAAATGAATAAGTAAGTGAAGGCCATCCTATGTGGGGAGTAATATGTTCTTTCTTCAGAATGTATGCGAAAGAAAGCCAGATACGTTCTTATTTTTCCCCCCCAAAGTATTTTCTTCCCTCATTGTGTGTGTGTGTGTGTGTGTATGTGTGTGTGATAGGCAATATGAAAGTTGGGTTTTAAAAATGTAAATATAACTGCAGTTGACTTATTGCTAAATTCTTTCATTAGATTTTAACTGAAAAGGCATTGAAGTAATTTCAAATGTGAAGAGTTTATTATTTTTAAGAATGAAAAATTCACATAAGAAGAAAATATCTGTGCCAGAAATGCTTATACCAACAAACTCATTTATTTATTTATTTTTTTACCATTTCCCTACTAAGGAAAGAAGTTGAAACTGGCATTTTAAATAGTTGATCTTGGTGAGGCTATCTGCATTTAGTGTCTCTATCTCTCTCTTTTTTTTTAATATTTATTTTTGAGAGCAAGACAGAGTGTGAGTGGGGGAGAAGGGCAGGAAGAGACACACAGAATCTGAAGCAGGCTCTAGGCTCGAAGCTATCAGCACAGAGCTTGATGCGGGGCTTGAACTCACAAACTGTGAATCATGACCTGAGCCGAAGTCAGATGCTTAACCAACTGAGCCACCCAGGCACCCCTAGTATCTCTTTTAACATTGTAGACACAATCCTCATTCGACCACAAAATATTAAGGGCCTAATGGTTTGAGGAAGGAGGAGAAACATCTGGGTCTCCTACCCTGTCCTATGTTGACTCCACAGTTGAAGTCCCTTCCATTATACCACAAGGAAAATATTCACTTAAGGGGCCTTCTTTCTAAAATACTCAGGCATTTGATTCTCATGGCATTTGTTGTATGCTGACAGATTTGCCTTTGTAAACTCTCACATTTGCACATGTATTACTAATTGATGGGGCCAGCCTAGAAATATCAGACCAGAAACCCAGGGTTTGGTGAAGCAGGAGAAACAATAGAGTCCACAAAGTACATCTGAAAGGAATACCCAGTGGGACATAACACTATAAGCTAATTTCAAAGGATAGTTTAGGGTCTGTTAGTTGAAAATTCAGGAGTAAGAACAAGTTCACACAGGTATGGATGAACAGTAATTTTAAATCAATTTGGACTAGTGACTTCTTAATGTTAGAGGCCCAGGCAGAGGAATCTATAGCAGTTTGGGACTAGCTAGAGCTAGAGTAAGTATATTTATAGCAGCCACAACAGAAGCATGTTTGTGTTCCAAGTATTTGCAAGACCATTTTAGATAGCTTCTTATTGAATGTCAACTACAATCTTGTGAAATGTATATACTTATTATTGATAGGATATGACAAAATGAAGAAGGAAATGTGTGGGGTTGGAATAAGAATAATAGCAGTTTATGAGGAAGTATGCTTACATCATGTAGTTTTGTAAACTGTAATCAGTTTTGAAAAGTCAACTGCCAAAGAATGTGATTGTGATTATCTGGACAAATACTTCAAACATTTAAAGTACTGGGTTGAATTTTTGCTGGTCAGCAAAATAGGGCAAAGGAGACAGCTTACATTCTAGATACCATTTAAGTGCAACGGGCTAAGAGACCATATAAAGCTGAGACCAAGTGAGGCAAAGACAGCAATACATATCACACCACTGTGTGTGTACTCTATACCTGGTCAGCATGATTATAGAGTCTGAGTTCTGTTATTGATGACACACTAAGAAAGCCCTGGACGAATGTAGACACAGTAGGTAAGTGGAACTCTGCACATACCTAACTAGCTTTATCTTGGAGGAAGATCTGAGAAAGAATTTGAAATGAGTTTATGGAATAGGCCAATAGTAAGATCTAGGAGGGTTGTCTTGGGTAAAGAAATAAAAACTTAATATTCAGATGATATCACATACAATGTGTCTGTTGTATCTTCCACTGAGACTGTCAGTCAATAAAAATAAATAAAATTCCCTGTATCCATTTGGTCTCACTTGGTATAACCCAGAATTTCTCAGCCTTCATACAGGGACACTTTGGGCCAGATTGTTCTTTGTTATGAGAGCTGTCCTGTGCATTGTAGGTTGTTTAGTACCATCCAAGGCCTCTGTCAGAGACTCTGTGCCCAGTTGTGTCTGGTCTCCAGACATTTCCAAATGTTTTTTGGGAAGCAAAATGGCCCCTGGTTGAGAACCACTGACCTAGCTGGTGGTGATTGCTACAGGTGAGTGAAGCCTGGGGCTGGGAATAAATGTGGTTCATTCTTATTTTGTGGCTTTTTTGAATTGAGGGTCACCATGACAGTTTGTCCCTAGGCGTTCCTGATACTGAGGAAGGTTGAGCCACTTAATGGCACTCAGAGTATTGAACAATTATCACCTAGGTTTTATAGATGAAGGAATCCAGACAGAGAGCTGGGGGTCTGGCACTAAATCACATGATAGAACTGATACTTGAACCCCAATGGTAACACTCAATACTCCATCTCTTTTCTGTACAAATGTTTTTTATCCTTTTATTTTCAGAATTCCAAGCCTTAAGTATTGAGGGAAAGCCAAATAGGTAGGACTTCGGCCCTCCTACATTTCCACTCCATCCCTACTCTTTGGCCAAAGGAGCAACACTATCCCCATCATAAGCTGATAATGGTTACTATTCCTATTAAAATAATAACAGATAAAATCCTCTGCATTATCTCTTTATGCCTTTTAGACTTGAAGAAAACAGCACCAGGCTTAACTCTGAGAGAAGCTCAACAATATTCCTGTTGGAAATCTGGTTTCAAGCATGAGACAGGCTGACGCTGCAGGGGTATTAAGTTTGCTAATGTGCAAGGTAGAGAGTTACAGGAACTGGGACCCAAGAAGGACATTTTGTTATCCATTCCTGGTCTTTTCTCCGGAAAGAGTCATCCTGCCTCCATATATCACTCCTCCAAGGTACCCTGAGTTGTTCTGCCAGAGCTGTCTTCTGGCAGAACGTTGACAAGTTGTACCCCATTCCCGAGAACCTACATTGTCATTGTGGTAGCATCTTGCTTGGCAATCTTCAAATTTATAACTCTTCAATTTTTCATGAAATAGGGATTATTTTGGGGTTGGAGAAACACAGTTTGACCATTCACATCTCCCCTCTCTGCCTGTTATGATAATCTGAAATTTTACATTTTGAGATTGACTTTGTTAAATAAAGAGATTGACTTCCTTAGTTATCATTTTCTTAAAAGCAGATGAACTTAAAATTTTGACATATGTATATTTTGTCAGCCAAAGGCAAGCCATCTATTTCAGGAGGCAATATTGCATACTTGTTAATTGTGTGCTTTGGAATGTGTGCTTTTGAATAAAACTTCCTCAGTTCTTATTCCAGGTTGCCACTTTTAGCAATATTATCTCAGACAAGTTTTTAAAAATTTTATGAACCTCATTTCCTCATCTACAGGATGGAGGTGATAATGCTATCCATTAGAGTCATGGGGATTAAATAACATGATACATTTAAAGCAGTTTTAAAAATGCCCAATAAATAATAGCCAGGTCCAATATTATTAGTACTTCATTCTTAAGGGCCATCCTGCATGCATATTTTACATTAAAGAGATCATTGATAAAAATAAATGCAGTATTGGAGATTATCTTGGCAATTTCACAATCATTTCTGTGTTATTGGAAAATGGGGATATAATGAATAGATTAATAAAAATATAACTACAGCAAGGAAAAAGGATGTTAAATGAGTTATACTAAATCATCCTGATAAGAATCAAATTCTTACTGTAATAAGCCAGTAGAGTCCATATATTAGACATTAAAAAGTGTGATATACTGGTCTTTCTATTATAAATCCAGGGCTAAGTGGAATTGTAGGCTTCTAGTGGAATTTCCATCCTCTTTGTTGACTGATATTTCCAGAGGACCAAGGATTTCTCAAAGAGTGAATCTTGCCTTATGCATTAGAAGTCTCAAAAAGAAGTGTTAATGTGGCTGAAAGTTATATCAAATGTTTGCTGTTCCAGACATAGGAAGAGTTTTATAAAAACCTGTATGTAGCACAGTTACCTAAATAAGTGTCTTGTCACCAATATTATATTCTTCATCCTGGGCTTAGAGGGGAATACTATAGTCAAGTTGCTACTACCTTTACTAATTGGGTAGATTCTAGAAATGTTAAGGAACTTACTGTGTAGAAGCTAAGTAAATGTTTACAGAATGAATGTTGAAGACATTTGGTTCTTAAGGGTTACCATTCTCTATACCAGACATGGTCTTACTGTTGCTATGACTGGGTTCTGTCAGCCAACTACACATTGTTACACAGCATGTAACATGTATCATTGGGTGATGTAACTAGTGACGTGGTTATTATGCCAGGATTTTGTTCTAGGGACCTAGATTGTTAATACTCATATCACTGATTTTATTACCCAGTAGCATTTACTACACACTACTGTGTCAGGGGTGAGAACCACTCATTTCTGTGAGTAGATCTTACACAGAACTAGAAAGACTCACATCTTTGTAAAGTCTGCTTGCAGAGACTGGTCAAAAAGTTCTGAGACTTGAGAAATTATATAGTCTTTACTTTTACCTGGACTCCCGCTGCCCCCATTTACTAATGCATGCAAAGCCGATAGAGTCTGCTTGGGATTGCAAAGGGAATGATCTCTTCCATATTATAAGAGGTCTCAAAGTAAGCTATATTTTACTCCAAAAGGATAAAAGCAATTTAAATTAAATAGCAATGGATAATCATTTAGTTTATTGTAAGGCATTGCCCTTCTCATTACATTTTCACTGTAAAATCTTTATGTTAATAGTTATTTTCTCATTTTATATGTCACAGTGCAAAAACATACTGTTGCTTTAATGAGATTGTCTCTTTCTTTTTTCTCTTCTCTTTCTTTTTGTTCTTCTTGTACTTCTTCCCTTCCCCCTTCCCTCTCCCCCTCCCTCCCCCTCCCTTTCCTTCTCCTCCCCCTTACCCCTTCCTCCTCCTTCAGGGTCCTCCTCCTCCTTCTCTTCCTCCTTCTTCTCCTTTTTCTTCTCCTTCTTCTGATTTTGACTTACAGTAAGGAGAATTACATCCTACTGTTATCATGGTTCACCCCTCCCATTCATTCCTGAGAAAACTGCTTGGCTGTCATGGCCTGTGTAGTGACAGGTTATTCTTTGGTGGGCTTAAAGTACAATGGATAGAGGCCATTCAGTCTCC
This sequence comes from Panthera pardus, assembly GCF_024362965.1. NCBI lineage: Eukaryota > Metazoa > Chordata > Mammalia > Carnivora > Felidae > Panthera > Panthera pardus. Next base: position 98,127,181 of record NW_026526655.1, read on the forward strand.
TGAAATCCTCTTACAAACCATCTACCAAGATGTGTTAAACCAAGGAAAATGTCTCTGATTCCTTCCCGCTAATGATAAGTAGCAATATGATAGGATGATAATAGGGCTGGATATGAAAACAGAGTATCTTATTTTCTGAAAATCATTCCATTGCAATCAAATACATTTGAAATGATTCTTTATATATATATATTTTTGTTAATTTTAAGAGTACATGGTTGCACTGAAATTTTTGTTGCTGCTGATTTTTTTGAACTCTTGTTAAAAAATTTTTTAAAAATGTTTATTTAATTTTGAGAGAGAGAGAGAGAGAATGTGAGAGCAGGGGAGGGGAAGACAGGGAGGGAGACACAGAATCTGAAGCAGGCTCATGGCTTTGCAATGTCAGCACAGAGTCTGATGGCACCAGCTGAGCCATGAGATCATGACCTGAGCTGAAGTCGGACGCTTAACACACTGAACCTTCCAGGCACCCCCAACCCTTTTGAAAACATACAAACAAAAAGTTCAATGGTAGTCAACCTCAGTCCTTTCTTATATTTTGAGATACTACTGATGTTGTACAACCTATAGACATTTTGTGTATAATTTAATATTACTTTATATATCTAAATTTAATTAAGCTGTACACTTCCTACTAAAAAAAAAACCCTCATTACTCTGAACTGCAGTAATTCTGAGTATAATGGTTTAGATGGGCCCATTATAATTGCATAGTTAAAAAGAAAGGTACTGCTGAGCCAATTCAAAGTTTGTACAGGATAACACAGAGTGTACATTTAAACTATTTGTGTAACAAACTTTTTCAAGCTCTTTATTTTATGGAAAATATAAAGCTCTGAGTATTCTTGTCTATTCATTAAAAACTAATTCTCTTTTGGGTCCTTCTATGGTAGGTTTTATGGTTTGGTTTGTGTTACTTTTTGTACATGGAACTAACACTGTTTCGTATTTTAGTAGACATCAACCTTTTAATAATTTGGAGTGTCTATTCCTTTAATTAATCCAAATTAGAGATTATGTTTCTCCCCAAACAAAATACATCCTTACATCAATTAAATGAGAGTTTTTTATGAAATGTTCCCTAACAGAGAGTAAGTAATTGAGATATAATTGTTTGTAGATGAAAAATAACTGCCACTTTTATGGCAAATGTGAGTTTAATGCAGATGATTTCCATGATTATGGTGTGTTTTATGTGGCTTTTTATACCACTGTTTTGGAAGCATTCATAGTACCCGTCGACGCACAAGCATCTTAATGTTTGTTTTAGCGTTTGGCAACAAATACAGTCTATAAAAAATGTAGTGGTTAATATTAAAAGCTCATGCCAGATTGTAACATAAAGAGTTTATTCAGTGTCTTTAAATGCATCAATTTAAAGCTTCATCTGAATTGGTTCTTAGTTAGCATTTGGGTTTAAGATTTTCAGCAGGTGAGCTCTGGTGAAGTTGGGAGGTATGTTCTTTCCCCCCAGATTGGCACATCCTGTAAATGGAGGACTCTTAACAAACCTGAAGTGCTCCCTCTTTTAGGAGAACCCCTGGCTGCAAGCACCTACAGTGCCCGTAGGGTTTCTGAGTGAGCAGAGCATAAATAATGCTCTATGTGGGAGGCGAGGATGACTAGAAATGCCAGGCTTACTCTTTTCTTCTCCCTTTGGGCCACCAGGAGAGAGCAATTTACTTTATTATGGTTGCATTTTCTCAAGGTTGCCTTTACTTTGGATTTAATTACTTGCCTCCCCTACCCACTCCCTCTCCCATACGGTCCCTCACTGCCAATAATGATTAGGTTCCTTTTCAAAGTTTTTATCATGTTACATTACATGCTTGAAGCAAGTGAATCTAAAATGCTTTAAGAAAGACACACAGCATCTTGCTGACACGGGACCTGTGCATGGGGTGACAAATGGTAGCTTTTTAATTGGGTCAGATACCTGCACTTATAAGCCACTTAGCCTTGGGCAAGTTATTGAAACACTCCAGGACTCAGTTTCATCATCTCTAAATTAGAGGATTAGAAACAGTACCCAGGATATACTGAATATGAGAGAAGATAGCTTTAGCATTTAGATCAAGAATGGAAAGAGGGAAGAAAGAGGGAGAGAGATGGGAGCTGTGCGTCGAAGCTGGAGGAGCTGGTTAGGAGATAATGAGACTTGGACCATCTAAGACACAGGGGTCCTCCTCATGAATGGAAAGGGAGAGGAACTGTGGGATTCATCCAGATGCAGCACAGTTGAGAAATAATGGCAACAGATTGCACCGATGTCAGAATAAAGGCAGGAGCAGAATGATCAAAGCAAATACATGTGGAGCTTTGCTAGAACACAACATTATCATGTACTACAAGGTAATTTTCTTTTTTTAAAAACACATTTTTATTTTAGAACACTTTCATATTTACAGACAAGTTGCAAAGATAGTACAGAGAGCTCCCTTTATTCAGTTTCCCCCATTGTTAACATTTTACATTTGGTACCTTTATCACAACCACAGAACCAACACTGATATGTTTTATTAACTAAATTTCATACTTCATCCAATTTCATTAGTTTTTTCCCCTAATTTTCTGTTCCAGGATCCCACTAATGATAGCACATGATCAGAATTTAGTCACATGTCTTCTCTGGTCTCTGATGACTTTTCTTGGTTTTGATGACTTTGGCATTTTGAGAAATCTGTTATTTTCTAGAATGTCAAGTTGGGTTTGTCCAATGTCTTTTTCATAGAAGTTGTGGATTTGGGGAAGAAAATCTCAGGAGTGATTTGGTATTCAATTGATATTATATTCAATATCAATTGAATCAATTATATTCAATATCAATTTGGTATAATTGATATTATACCAAAGGCATATGCTATCAACATGTCTTATTACTGATGATGTTAATTTTGATTACCTGGCAAAGGTAGTGCTTCAGTTTTCTTCATGGAAAAATTCTCCCCTCCACCCATCCCCTTCCAAGGTCTTACTCTTGGCACAAAGTAACTAAGCACAGCCTAGATTTATTTATTTATTATTTTAATGTTTGTTTATTTTTGAGAGAGAGAGAGACAGACAGAGTGTGAGTGGGAGAGGGACAGAGAGAGGGAGACACAGAATCTGAAGCAGGCTTCAGGCTTCGAGCTGTCAGCACAGAGCCCCACACGGGGCTCAAACTCATGAACTGGGAGATCATGACCTGAGCTGAAGTCGGACACTTAACCAACTGAGCCACCTGGGCACCCCAAGCACAGCCTAGATTTAAGAAATGGGTGTTGTGGGGCTCCTGGGTGGCTCAGGTGGCTAAGCGTCCAACTCTTGGTTTCAGCTCAGATCATGATCTCATGGCTGGTGAGTTCAAGCCCCACATAGGGCTCTGGGTTGACAGTGTGGAGCGTGCTTGGGATTTTCTCTCCCTCTCTCTGCCCTCCCCCACTCGCTCTGTCTCTATCTCAAAATAAATAAATAAACTTAAAACAAAAAGGAAAGGGCAGTTGTGTTCCATCTCTTTGAGGGGGAAATATCCATATAAATTATGTGAATTTCTTCTTTCCAGAGATTTGTCTCTTTTCCTTTGTTTACATATTTATTCAATCATTTATCTCTATTTGTATGCACTCTTGAAGATTTATACATTGGATTGTAATCTAGTAAAACTGATTTTGTGACTCAAATTGTTCTAGTTTTTGACAGTGGGACATCTTTCATGTCAGCTCCTGTGTCCCTTTGACATACTCCTATCATTTTTGCTCCTTTAGCATTTTCTTACTTTGTGACAAGGCAAGGTGCTTCAGGCTTATCTTGTTTATTCCCTGCCCTGGCCCCAGCTTTCCATTTCTCCAAGGAGCCCTGGTTCCTTTTACTGGAGAATGGTATAAAAAATCAAGATCTAGGTGCCAAGCGTGCTCGTTGTTACTGGGGTGTTTCTGCTGCTAGGCAGATGGAGTTAGGATACACATGCGTATATAGTATATATACTCATATACATTGGTGTGTGTGTGTGTGTGTGTGTGTGTGTGTGTGTGTGTGTAGTATATACTCATGTGTGTCCTAATTCCTTCTCTGCTTATATGCATCTGTATTTTTTTAATGTTTTTATTTATTTTTGAGACAGAGAGAGACAGAGCATGAGCAAGAGAGGGGCAGAGAGAGAGGGATACACAGAATCTGAAGCAGGCTCCAGGCTCTGAGCTGTCAGCACAGAGCCTGACGCGGGGCTCAGACTCACAGAGTGTGAGATCATGACCTGAGCTGAAGTCGGATGCTTAACTGACTAAGCCACCCAGGCGCCCCTAAGCATCTGTATTAAACTTGAATTTATACTGATGTTTCCAATCCTAATACTATACCGCATAGATTATTGTAGCCTTTTTCCTTGTCCATAATCTTTCACTCCAACATTGAAAAACCTGAGTTCTGCACTTGGTCATCCATTTACTTACTTTTTGAGTCCAGGTTTACATGTACAGCGGTTTCAGAATTTTTACCTTGCATGCTTCTGAAAAATGTTCTTGTCAATTAGAATACTCTACCAATTAAAGTGTAGTATATATATGGTTGCTTTTATCTCTAGTTTTATACTTCCTAGTCATTTCCAAAGTTACTTAAGTCACTACCTTTTAAACCCATTCTCTTCTGTGAGGTTATATTTTTATAATACTTTTAGACTCTTTTGTCATGATACACATTCCATCTTGGGAACCACACAGAATATTTTCACCACCCTTAAAAATTCCCTGTCACCTAGTCACTGGTCTTCCTCTCCAATGCCTTGCAGTCACAGATCAGTTTTTATCTATATTTTTGCCTTTTCTAGAACATAGTCTTTTCAGATAGGCTTCTTTTACTTTGTAATATGCACTTAAAATCCATCCATGTTGTGGGATGCATTACTAGTTTATTCCATTTATTGCTGAATAACATTCACTGTGGATATGTCACAGTGTGTTTATCCCTTTACCTTTTGGAGAGCATCTTGGTGATTTTGAATAAAACTGCTATAAACATTCACATGACAGTTCTTAAGGGGACATAAATTGAAATTACTTGGGAAAATTCCTAGGAATGGATCTGGTAGGACATACAGTAAGTCTATATCTAGCTTTATAAGAAACTGAAAAACTGTCTCCCAAAGTTCCTATACCATTTTTGGAATTTTGAGTAGCACTTAATGAGAATGCTTTACCAGCAGTACCGGCATTGACACTTTTTTGTTTGTTTGTTTTAGATTTTAGTCATTCTAATATGCATGTAGGCATATCTTGTTTCTTTAATGTGCAATTGCCTGATAAATGATATTGAACATTTTTTTCATATACTTATATGTTATCTGTATATTTTCTTTGGTGAGGTGTCTGTTCAGTTATTTTACCTATTTTTAATTGGGTTGTTTTCTTGGTGAGATTTAATAAATATTTTTATGAATATTTTAGATACAAACCTTTATTAGATATGTTATGGGTAAATATTCCATTCTGTGGCTTGTCTTTTCTTTTTCTTGGCTCCTTCTCAGAGCAAAAGTTTGTTTTCAATTTTATTTTTATTCTATTTATTTATTTTTTTAATTTATTTTTGAGACAGGGAGAGACAGAGCATGAATGGGGGAGGGGCAGAGAGAGAAGGAGACACAGAATCGGAAGCAGGCTCCAGGCTCTGAGCCATCAGCCCAGAGCCCGATGCGGGGCTCGAACCCACAGACCGTGAGATCATGACCTGAGCTGAAGTCGGACGCTTAACCGACTGAGCCACCCAGGCGCCCCTTCAATTTTATTTTTATTCATAACTATATCCTCTACTAATGGAACTGCTCAAAGTGTTTTTAGAATAAATTACATTAATTTTTGTTATTCTGCATAATTGCCTATTGTATTCAAGAGAACTGCTCTTTATGGAGTGGTACAACTGGTAATCTTAGTGTTTCCCATTTTGCATATAATGACAGCTGTGTCTGTAAGAGCTGCCACACAGGACATCTCTCATCATTGACAAACCAGGGACTAAGACGTGGGAATGGAAGAAACCTGTTACATTCCTACAACAAGCATGGACATTGCATTGAGGGACCTTTGCTCAAATTCTACTCTTAACATTTTCTTGTTATGTGAAAGTGAGGAAATTATTTAATTTTTCTGAACTTGGCTTCTCATCTGTTAAATGAGGACAGTATCACTCACCTGTTTTTAGATGCTATTAGATGACTATACATTTGACCCTTAAACAGTATGGGTGTGAACTTTGTGGGTCTACTTCTACGTGGATTTTCTTACAGTACAGTACTGTAAGTGTATTTTTTTTCTTTCTTATGATTTCCTCAGTAACATTTTCTTTTCCATAGCTCATGGTAAAAAAGCAGTATATAATACTGACAACATGTAAAATTTGTGTTAATCTACCATTTGTTTTCAGTAAGCTCTCTGTTCAACAGTAGGCTCTTAGTAGTTAAGTTTTTGAAAGTCAAAAGTTATATATGGATTTTTGACTATGTGGAGGTTGACACCCTTAACCTCAATGTTGCTCAAGGGTCACTTGTATGTTAGTGCAGGACCTGGCGCAGAGCAAGCACTCAGTAAATGGTAGTTCACAATGTTGCTGTCCGGTGTTCCACGTTTTCTTTCAGCCTGTCTTGATTGTCTCTGGTAGAATTCCTTACTCTACTGCTAGCTTTCACCCACCATTTCTATTAGAGTGCAGGGTATGCCACTTTGAGGTGCTTTTCTATTCCATTCTACACTGCAAATGGCTCCCAATGAAGATGATTTCCCTATTCCAGTGCTTCCTAATATCTACATCACAGTTCATGAACAGATCAGTGGAATATTTGTTAAAAAGAAACACAGCTGCAAGCTCTCTTTTCTCTGTCCCTCATTTCCAATTTTTCACCAAACCCTGTCAGTTCAATTGCGTAAAGATCTTTCAATCAGCCTACCCTGTGATTTGATAGAAAGACAGTATTATTAAGATATAATTGTCTCAAAATTAATTATAAATTTAATATAATGCCAATTAAAATCCCAGTATGATTTTATTTTCTTTTGCTCTGACAAATTTGTTCTATAATTTATTTGGAGAAGAAAATGTTTGGGATTAGCCAAAAAAATGTATCAAAACATTCTATAAAGCCACAATCACTAAAGCAGTCTGATACTGGCTATATGTATTTTATCAATAGAAAATAATAGCATAACCATGCATTTATATGTGTATGTAGTATGTGTGTATGTATGTATGTATGTATATACATTGTGTGTGTATAAAATATATAAATTTAAGCACATTATAATGGTAGTATATCAAATTATCAGGCAAAGAATGGAGCACATCAAAGTTCTGTATTTCATGATAGTTATGAGCGTTAGTCCTCGGACCAGATTTCCTGGTTTGAGTTCTGGCTCTATCATTTGCCAACTGTGTTACCTTAGGCAGATCATTTAATATCTTGGGGTATTACTTCAGTTTCCTTTTGTGCTAAATAGGAAAAAAAAAAAAACCTAGTACCTATCTCAGAAAGTAATTGTGAGGGTTAAATAAATTAATGTAGGTAAAAGCTTAGAACAGATGTTGGCCCTAAGTACTTGCAAATGTGAATTATTATTATTATTATTATTATTGTTATTATTACTATTGAAATAGAGAGTTTAAACAGTTGTTTAACCATTTTGAAGAACAACCCTTTAACTGCCTGGTTTAGAGTTCCACATGGATAGGTGCCCATCATCTAATTGTTGACTTTTATGATATAGATACATTTTGACTTTCTAAAATAAATAGATAATTTTAAACTTTCTTACGAAGGTAGTAAGTGGTAAAATATTCTTTAACAGATATCTTTTTAAATTTTATTTATTTTGAGAGACAGAGCGAGAGCAAGTGCATGTGCACATGTGCGACAGAGGAGCAGAGAGAGGGAAAGAATCCCAAGCGGGCTCCCCGCTGCCATTGCAGAGTCTGACATGGGGTTTGACCTCACAAACCATGAGATCGAGACATGAGCCAAAATCAAGAGTCTGATGCCCAACTGACTGAGCCACCCAGGTGCCCCTAGAGATACCTTTTTAAATACATTATGCACAACAAGGGTAGCAAACTCGGTTACTTAGTGAGGCCGGTGAGTAATTCATGGAAGTAGCTAGGTGAGGAAGGTGATGAGATGGACACCCCATAGCCTACATACAGCTGCTTTTCAACTCCACCTGATTATTGACAGGCAGAAATGGGAGTGCATATCTTTCAAGAAAATCTGGAAATTTCATGTAAATTTTTCATGCAAATTTTCTGTTTGTAAATATTGATTTGAATTCAAATTTTCAAACATTGTGAGGAACAAACAAACGTGTGTCTGCAGGTCATAGTTGGCTCATATTGTTTGTTTGCCATCTGGGACTTAGAATCGTTAGTCTACACCACCCTGTCTGCCAGCCTGTGTATCCCCAGTGAAGCTCTCACAGTGCTGTCTACATAATAACAGCTCAATACTTGTTCTTTTGGTGAATCAATTTGATTTTCTTCCTGAGTCTTTCTGATGCCGATCAATACTTTGAATCATTAATAATACCTCCATTTGTTAGCCATTTATTTTAAATTTAGGGTGCTGTTAGGACCTCCATACATACTCCTCTGATTGTTACAATACTCCATCAGGGTTTTTTTTTTGTCAATTTGTAGATAAAAAATAGAAAACTAACTTACTTTTGTAAAGTCTAAGACCTGTGGCCATGACGGCTTTGATACCACACTGTTGAGGTCTGCCCTTTTGAGGGAGTTAGAGTTCCAAAGAAGTAATGAGAGGTTCTTAGGTCCCCAGGGTGTAACATTGTCCGGGCACCAGCTAACTGAAGGTGCTGACCACATCTTGTTCATCTAGAAAAACTTGTCCTAAGATCATTCTATTGGATGACCTTGTCAAGCTTACCCGCTTAGAATGCAGAAAATACAGGATGAAAGAAGTCTTCCACTTACAAATGGGTAGCTTTCCAAACGTTCATTTGTAAATCAGTTGTTTGGAACTCAGAATTCATTTCCCTGCAGAAACAGTTACAAATGGCAGTTATGTTTCCCCTGAGGCTTGTCCACAAAAGACTATTTAGCCTTAATGTATCTGAAATAGTGTACGTTTGCCATGAGAAATGTGTAGAAAATAGAACTCTTGTAATTCTAGTAATTAAATAAAAGAAAAAAAAAGTGAAATTGAATGAGAACTTTAAAATGTATTCTGAATGCTGATGCAAAGGAAAGGAAAATTCACCCAGAGGAGGATGTAGAATTTGGAAAATAATTTTGTTGGGATTTTAAGGGGGTTTTTAGACACTGTCAGAACACTTGAAAAATTAATGGAAACTTATCCTTAACTTATCTGATTTCATTTCATGACTTGTGGATTCTCCATGATTACTCTCCCCATGATTAAATGCTGTTTCTAGTCTCCATTTTAGATAAAGATGAAAAATAGGAAAGAGAGTAGAAAAAAGGTAAATGGAGGTGGATTTTTTAGTGATGCAAAAGTTGAGAAAGTTGATCTCTGTGTTTTCATAACCATGACAGAGGTGGAAATAGCTCTAAACGATGAGTAGTGAAAAGGGAGAAACATAATTCTTGATTCCTCATGAAATCTTTCTCTGAAAAATCCCAGAGGCTGTTACTGTCCTTAGCCCATCAGCTCAGGTATCTTGATGATAATCGATGGCAAATGTAGGATTGGTACACAGTTGAGTTCAAGAGTACAAAACACTTTTCAAAGGCACTAAATATTTAGAATTCTGAATATTTATTTAAAAAGGGAGGGCTTGGACATCGAATAAAAATCAATTTAATATTTTACAGCTTAGGTTTTATGTTCCATTTTGTTTAACTTCTAGCCAGGAGAGTGAAAGGCAGAGATTTTCTATATCTTTGAAATGGTCAAATGGTTAAATGGGAAGTTGAATGTGAAGAACGAACCATGTTGTGACACTTCATATTGTGTATTTAAACAGTCACCTGAACAACAATGTAAACAACAGTATAAAGTATGTCAACACAGCACAGGCCCTTCCTGGAAAGCACAGCTTTGCCTAGAAGTCAAGAAGAGAGGAGTGGTAACGGTCTTAGGACAAAAACAAAACAGGGTGAAGAAACTGACCAAACAAATGGGACCAAACAAATGGGCACCATGTAGTGACACGGGTAGACATGCATGTGGTATTTCCCTTTTTGGTTCTTTCAAGAATCAGATGGAGTTCTTCCCCCCACCCTACAACCCTCCCTGTCAATACATCTTCCTGGGTTAGCTGGCCAGTGTGACTGAATTGCTCCTCAATCACCATTCTGCACTAACAGAAACACATAAACATCAAAAGCATTATTGTGTTCTTGCAACACCTGAAGAGTGTTGTTGACAGAGCTTTGTTATGTGAGAATTAAAAAAAAATTTTTTTTAGCATTTATTTTTGAGAGACAGAGCATGAGCAGGGGAGGGGTAGAGAGAAAGGGAGATACAGAATCTGAAGCAGGCTCCAAGTTCTGAGCTGTCAGCACAGAGTGTGATGGAGGGCTCAAACCCATGAACCGGGAGATCATGACCTGAGACAGAGTTGGACTCTTAACCTACTGAGACACCCAGGCGCCCCTAAGTGGGAATTTTTAACCCAGCTGTGAGTAGTTCATCTTTTTGTTGTTCTTAATCATTTGGAGTTGACATTCTGGTTCCCACTGTGATTTGCTATTAAAATTATCATTAATGATAAAAAGAACCAAAAGTTTGTTGCCTTTGAGAGTTCCCATCCACAATCAACTGAAAGATTGTGTTCTTTTTGGCAAGTGAAATTAAAATCCATTTTTTCATGTCTCATTTAAAGTTATAATTTTAAGTCCCCCTTTAACCTTTTAAGGTAGTTAAAACATATATTTGCTTGCATTTTGGTAATTAGAATCAAGTGAATTAAAAACTGGCAAGATTAAGGTTCTTTCCTTTAATTATAGCAGACATTTATATATTCACTTTGCATTTGGGTAATTAAAATCATGTGAATTAAAAATTTGAAAGAGTAGGATTTTTATTCCTTTAATAATAGAAAGAATTTCTGTCATATATGAGAAATTTTGTCTTAGTGGTAGTTTTGGTTGAGATATCCACTTATCCTGGTCTAAAGAATTGTAGACTCATCAAGTGGTAGAATTTCTAGAATCTAAGGCGTTTACCTCTTGAGTCCATTCTTACTGGTTTCACACTGATCATTATTGTGGGATTGCAAATTATTTAATCATCTTTCTCTAAACAGGCTTAGGTTACCAAAAGAGAAGTCAGTCTCAGATATCATGTCTTGTTTTAGATGCACTCGTATAAGGATCATCTATGTAGGACAGGTCTAGGAAAGAGCAAGTGGCCTGAGGCAGAATAATCCCCCACCAGCCGGTAAGGTGTTGGGTTGATTCTTCTCTAGAATTTCATTTGTTGTAAACAACCAATGTAGACTTATCAGGCATTTAAAACAGTGTTAAATACATAACTTTTATTGTTATCAGGCATGTAAAACAGTTTTAAATATATATCTCTATTGTACAGAATTTCCACATAAAGCTGTTGGGACCTGAGAAATTTCATGATTTACTTGACAAATGCTGGCTGTATATATACTATCTTTTTCTTTCTCTAATTAAATTCTGAGCTCCTTTAACTAAGGGACATGTGTTCTATTTCTCATATTTTTCTTTTCCCACATCTACAGGAGCCAGGATATCTCACTTCCACACACTTAAAATTGGAGTATAAAACGTTGCATACAATTTTCACTTAGTATACACTGCTTTATTTGCTAATTGCTTTACACATGCAAGTTTTATCTTATCATCTAGGTTTTAAATACCTCATTGTTGGGGGTCTTGTTTTACAGTAATGGTATGACAGTTTGGATCTCTTATTACTGTTTAGCCCATTATAGGGACCGAGTATCTTCTCAAAAAATTGTTGTCAATTAGTCAAATATGGATGAGACTAAGAGAGAAAGGGAAAGGCAAGAGATTTTGGATTAACCTCTATGACCTCTAAAATCCATACCATTATTCCACAGCTAATTATATGTCCTTTTAAACACATAGCATATCACTGACTTCATAAATAATGCTTCCTCAATACTCTTTTTAAGTGATGAGTAATAAAAACATGATGTTGGCAATACAAGCATTCTGTTGTTGCCTCCTTGCCTCCTATAAATTCAAAATGAGAACTAGTTTAAATTTGAGAGATTTGGATCATTATCCTGGTTAAGTCAAGAGATATTTGTTTCCTTTAGGCAGGAGACACTTAAAAGGTGTTAAAGGTTTAAAGCAGAGAAAATCCCAGCATTGCCATGCTATAAGGTGGATTCCTAGACAATCAGCTGAAGCTGGGGACAAGATTGAACAACCTATTTCCTCACAGTTTCCGCTTCATTTCACACTCATAACCTCTCCATTTTAAAAATTTTCAAGAACCAATAGAAATAAACAGGGATGAAAAATATTCTCTGGAAGATAAATACTATAAATTTTTAAAATTTGAATGTGATAAGGATGGATATAAATGAAAGACTAATGTATTCATTAAAAAAGTGTTCCTTTTTTATAGGATGTAACTATATCATTTTATTCTTATCCTTTTAGGCATAAGAATTAGAGATGAATTCTTACCTATTTTGGTATCTTAGGTGTCCCCTGTTGTCTGTTTAAATGGTTCTACACACAACTTATGCATTGCCAGACCTTGAGAAGAAATAGAGTAAAATATATCAGGGTGCCTGGGTGGCTCAGAGGATTAAGCATTTGACTCTTGATTTCAGCTCAGGTCATGTCTTCACAGTTCTTGAGTTTGAGCTGCACATCAGGCTCTGCAATGGCAGTGTGGGGCCTGCTTGGGATTCTCTCTCTCCCTCTCTCTCTGCCCCTCCCCACTCATGCTGTCTCTGTCTCTCTCAAAATAAATAAACTTAAAAAAAAAAAGAAAAAAGCAACGGTCATCTTTCAAGACCAGGAAGGCTAAGAAATTAGAGGATCCAGCAGGTAAAAAACCACTAGAAATCAAGTGATTAGTGGAGATAAGAACTATCAGGAGAACAAGAATCCTGTTAGATAGACTCACAGAGTATCCAATAGTATAGATCAGGATTGGTGAATTCTGAAACTTTCACACCATAAACAATCAGTAGCATCAAAAGAAGCAAAGTCAGATACCTGTTAAAGGTGGTAAAGTCAGATTTCATTCAGTCATAACTGCTGCAACAGAGGAGAGACCTCAGTCTGACCTGAGTTCATCTTCACTGAAAGAAAAGGTAGGACTGTTGAAATTCTGGGTGTTCAGATGAAAGGCACTGAATGGTGTTATGGCGGGGGAGGGGGGTGGGGATTTGGTCCATATGACTAGATCATCTAGGTTTGCTAATTGGCACTTACCCACACAGAGACGCATGTATCATATCACTATGACAGAGTTGGTGGTGGGGGTTGGAGCAAGGTACTCACTTAGGCCATGACCCTCCTGCAGGGACTGGGAGCAATGGCTATTTCCTTGAATGTTTGTATTTAAAAGAGGTGGATCTCAGGTCCTTGAAGAGAGAGTTCTGGGTGGTAGAAGAATTATACCTTAAAGGGACAGAGAAAAGTTTTAGAATTGCAAGATTTCTATAGTAACTGTTCTAAGAGGGGGTTCAGGGGCTGATTGGCCTATTGCCAGGTTTTGGATGCAATAAGCAATAAATTCTCCTGGCAGCATTGTGCTTTTCTGGCAGACATTTTAAGGGGAGCTGGGGTCATCATAGGCACAGGGCTTTAAGTTGTTAGAAGGAAATGCTAAAGTTGGGTCAAGTCTCTTAGGGAAGGGGTTTTGACAGAGTCATTTCTTTAGGTTAGGGTCAAGGCCTAGTTGAAAAGAAGAGCTCAGGGGAGCCTGTGTTGGGTCAAAGATAGAGTCTTTGTTGGTATATCTTGGTGAAACCTGTCTCAGAGGCAGATTTCTCTGTCATACTTAAAGAGGCTAGGGAAGAGAAGTGTTGAGGGATGGGTAAAATAATTGGTGTGAGTGAGACTGAACAACCTGTCATCCTATTACTCTTCCCACATTGGATTTAAACTGGTTCTCCACAGGGGCACCTGGGTGGCTCAGTCAGTTAAGCATCTGACTCTTGGTTTCAGCTTAGGTCATGATCTCACGGCTCGTGTGTTCAAGCCTCACATCAGGCTCTGCGCTGAAAGCACAGAGCCTGCCTGAAATTCTCTCTGTCCTTCTCTCTCCCTTTCTCTCTGCCCCTTCTCCTCTCTCTCTGCCTCTCAAAATAAAGAAACTTAAAAAAAGAAAACTGGTTCCCCATCCAATATTCATCCTCATGTTGTTTCAGAAGAGTCGTAGCCAGGAAGAGAAAAAAAAAATGGTTGTCAGATTTTTATCTCCCCCAACCTCTAGTCATTTCCTGTCCCTGTAGGGGACAGAACCTTTAGCATATTGTATTAGCCTTGTGATGTGTTCCACCATTATGGAAGGAAGTAAAGGGAAATGTCAAAACCAACTCACAAAAATAAGTTGGCGCAAAATTATATACGGTCCAGATTTACCACAGTAATACAATGCTCTTAATACTCTTCTGCCTTAAATGATGCCCTCCTGTTACCATAGAAACCACTTTCCCATAATATGCCATTCCAACTCACAGAATGACTCAGCACTCTCCTTTCCACATGTGGGTCGAAAAAGATGGAAGATACTGATGTAGGCAGTCTGGCCAAATTTTTGGGTGGTGTATGTCCTACTAGCTGAGACCCATGTCAATCCATGAACACTTTCTGCCAATTGTACTGATTCTTTTTCTTTCTTTGGCTTTTTTATTCATCTAAGAGTCTCCTGTTCTGAGTCTAAACAGATTTGCCCCAATTGTATAGCCCCAGTTTTCTTCTTTTTATGTGTAGTGGTGAGCAATAAAAACAATATAAGAATATGGATTTAATAAAATAATTGCAGTGTTAGGTGTATAGCAGTCAATGTTATTCTAATTATTTACTTTTCTATGACTAATAAAATTGCAATTATCAATAATAATAGCTGCCCTGGAAAAAATGCTTATGTTTGCAAGAAGAACCAATTCCTACTTTTTGGATAAATGGCATTAATTTGGAAACTTCGTTTAAGCTAATATTATGCTTTTGGGTGCCTGGATGGCTCAGTTGATTTAGTGCCTGACTCTTGAATTTGGCTCAGGTCATGATCTCATAGTTCCTGAGTTCGAGCCCTGTATCAGGCTCTGTTCTGACAGCGAGGAGCCTGCTTGGGATTCTCTGTCTCCCTCTTTCTCTGCCCCTCCTGGCTTGTGCTTGCTCTCTCTCAAAAGTAAAGAAACATTAAAAAAGAAAAAAAAAAGAATTAAACTAATATGATGCTTCAAGATACTTATTTGACTCCAGTTATGGTCATGTCTATTCTGCTGGAGTGGCTTTTCCTTTAATGTTAATGTAAACATTTAATTATTTTAACTAAGGTAAAAAGCTGTCATTTTTACTATAGTAACTTAATGAAATGATTGAACAGATTCACAGATGTAGGTAAAAGTGAATTCATCACAGGCACTCAGAAGGTCTTCAAAATATATAGGATTGTGGGGCACCTGGGTGATTCAGTTAGTTAAGCATTCACCTTTGTTTCAGGTCATGATCGCATGGTTCGTGAATTCGAACCCTGTGTCTGACTCTGTGCTGACAGCTCAGAGCCTGGAGCCTGTTTCAGATTCTGTGTCTCCTTCTCTCTCTGACCCTCCCCCATTCATGCTCTGTTATTCTCTGTCCCAAAAATACATAAACTTAAACAAAATTTTAATTAAAAAAATAATAAATAAAAAAAATTAAAAGATATAGGATTGTTTATGCCAGAGAAAAATTGTGAACAGATCCAGATATTAAATATTGGAGAATTTGTTAAAATATGATAAATCTGTGCAATGGAGACAATGCAATCTTACCAGTGATGGTAGCTTGGTAACTTTTTTGAAATGGAAAGGTGTCATGGTACATAGTTAAGTGACATAAGCAGTTTTCAAATTAATATGAACATTGAAATTTAGTTAAAATATACGTATAATAAAACACATGCAGATGCATAAATACGTGCACATGCACATTCAGATGAATACTCATACATGTGTTCATTGGCCTACACAAGATCCTGGCAGAATGATTTGTGATTTTGTGTGCAGTTCGCTATTACATAATTATTTTTCTACTAAAATGCCATGCTGATGGTGCGACCACCAAAAGAAAAAGAACAATGAAGATAAAATTACAATATAATTTCCTTACCCGTTATGTCAACAAAACCTTGGGCAGATATGCTGGTCCCTCTTCTCTTTCTGGGTCAGATCATGCCTGTACCCAATCATGACTAAAAGTGTGTGAACAAGATCGTGTTGCCACATGCTCACCGTGGTGTCCTTCAGGGAACCCTGCAAACCGACGGTTCTGGGGAACATAGAATAACTCTTAAGGAGGAACCTCACATTCCAATATTCAGAGAGATAGTCAATACTGGCCTCTCTGTCTTGTGGTGAGAACATGCCCTGAGAAAGGAGGAAGGTGAAAGACAATGGGTAAGTACCATGCTTGGTTCTAGGACTGAACTTTGGTGTAGGTGGAAGAGTAGTTTTTAGCTGAGTAGCTCTCCTTTCCACTTACAAGGCATTGTCTAGGCACCCAACTGGGGGACTGATAGCATGGAAACATTCTTCAAGAGTGAAGGTACAGGCTGTGCTCCAGAAGGGCCACAAACCCTGAGAGATGAGTCATTTACCCTCTGACCCTTGAAGGTGAGTGGAAACTGTGGTCACCTGGGGGGACCTGGAAGACTTACCACACTCTTGCAGGGGCTTCTGTTTTCTGTTGTTTTGGTTTTTGTTGTAGCTGTTTTGGGCCCCAAATACCTGGTCAGCTTTAAGAGTCTTAATTCCATGGAAGGAGAAAGAAGTCCTTAGAACATTCATGTCAGCATTCCCAGGGACACAGGTGGAGCCAGAGTCCCCAGTAGTATGGATGGTGTTTGAACTCAAGCCTCTCTGAGACTTGGATTCTTGATCTTTTCAGTGGTTGGTTTGTCCTGAAGAAACAAGGCTTAAATAAATAAGATGGGCAACATAGCACAATTCCACCACAAATATGCCTACTTATTTTTCTGTTTTTCCTACTACACTGTCTGCTTTTTAAGGTATATTTCATCACTGCATCCTCCTGTCTTGGCCCAAAGGTGTTTAATAAATAGTTAATGAATGAATGAGGGCAATATGTGATCTGTGATATTTAGTTATATCTTAACTTTATAAATCAGGACTCATATTACTGGTACATGGCAGCACTATTTATATCCAGTTCTTACTGCTGTTTGTATTTGAAAGCAACATGCTCTATTTTCTTGCAGAGATAGACTCCCGTCTTGGAATTTTCATTTATTTAGCCTCGTTCTTTCTTTCTCTTACTCTTTCTCATTCTCTCTCACCCTCTCACACTCTCTCCCTCCCAACCACCCCAAATTCTGTGTATCAGAATTACCTGGGGTGATTGTTAAAAATGCAGAATCCAGGGCCCCATCATAGTCTGTGGATCTGGGACTTGAGCATCTGCATGTTTTAATGCCACTGCGTCTGATTCTCATGGATGTTAAAGTGTGAGAGCCACTACTAGTTAATCTGTTTAATGATACTCAGATCACAGTTTCGTGTGCTGTCAGTATGAACATGCAAGGTATCGCTTAATTGTTATTGTTGACAACTTTTCCTCTTCTGAGCATTGTAAAATGAAATAGACAAGTGGAGAAGTAAGAGGGACAGAGGTGAAACTGTTTCTTGTAAGGGTAACTTGATAGTGACTATACATTGCAGTTGGAGTGAACTGATTTTGTTCAAAGAAGTTTTCCTGTTCCTCAGAGTGTTGCTTGAGTGTTTTTGCAGGCTTCTTGCACTGTATGGCTTTACAAACCATCAGAGGCATTAGAAGGGCCAGGGGTCTTTCTAAGTATGTGAAGGCTTAAGAACTTTGAATCTCTTGGATGGAAGTAGTTTCCAGTGAGTTGTTTGTTCTTTTGATATAAGACAGTACCACTAACTACTTGTATCTACTACCTCTGCTTATTGTTTTGAAGCCAGGATTTTCTCAGACTTTTGATGGGCTTTACTCATCAAAGCTTTCATCTCCAATATGTATTTAATAAATCTCTATTCATTTATCAGTCTTAAGTACAGAATACTAAAGAATGGATATCTACAATCACAGATGCTATAAGGCTAAATTATTTTAATTAGTGGAGTATTATTATAAAGAATACTCTGTGATATCACTATCTTCAAGTATAAAGCAAGCGTGAAAGAGTGCATATCAAATAAAAATAGTTTGCAGAACTCATTTTATCCATATCCTCTCTGCTAGAAATATGAATGGCTCTCAGATTTTTCAGCTGGATTGTATATTGGATAACAATGAGGCTGTTCAACCCTAAGGCGTAAAAAGAAAACAAAAACCAAAAACCAAAAAAACAAAACAAAAATAGATGGTGTCTTTTTTTTAAAGTACAAAAACTAGAAAAGAAAAGCTAGAAATGGAATCATTCTAATATGCCAAACTGATTTTTGACGACAGCGCAAAGGGATTTCAGTGGAGGAAAGACAGCATTTTCAACAAATGGTGCTGTGGCCACGAGACATGTATAGGCAAAAGGAAATGAACCTCTTCCCAAACCTGTCACCTTTTATAAAAATTAACTCAAAATGGATCATGAACTTAAATATAAAATATATTTAAGAGAAGAAAAAGAAAAAAAAGAGAAAAACTTCAGGATTAAGGATAAAGAGTTCTTAGATTAGGTACCAAAAATTAGGCTGCATAACAAGGATAAATGATAAATTGGGCTTCATCAAAATTAAAGCACACAAACAAAAACATTCGATCTAAGAAAGACCCTGGTTTAGAAGATAAATAGACAAGTGGTAGACTTAGAAAAAACAAACTTTGCAAGCCACATTTCCAACAAAGGACTGGTGTCTAGTTTACTATATGTATACATGTAACACCCCCACCCCCACCATGTCAAAACCATACAAATGGGCAAAAGTCAAGAAGAAACATTTCTCCTAGGACTATACATAGAGAGTAAATAAACACACTAGAAAATGTTCAACATCATTAGATTATTAGCTAAATGCAAGTTAAAACTTCTATGAAATATCACTATACATCTATCATAAAGACTAAAATAAAAATAGAGCTAACACTAAATGCTGGTAAGGATATGGAGAAACTATATCAGCCATATATTGCTGGTGGGAATGTTAAAAAGCACAGCTACTCTGGAAAACACTGGTGATTTCCTTAAAAAATTAATCAACAACTGTTATATGACTCCCGATTGTACTCTTGGACATTTATCCTAGAAAAATCACAATTTACATTCACACAAAAACCTGTACGTAAATATTTGTAACAGCTTTACTCATTATAACCCCAAACGGGAAATAACACAGATGTTCTTCAGTGGTGGGTGGCTCAACAACTGTGGTATGTCTATACCACAGAACACTATGTAGCAGTCATGTGGAAAGCACATGGAGCAACTGAGATGAATCTCCAGGGAATTAGTAAAATAAGCCAATCCCAGAAAGCTACATACTGTATGATTCTATTTACATAACATTTTTTAAATGACAAAATTATGGAAATAGAGAACAGATGCGTGCTTGGTACAAGTTAGGGGGGGACAAAAGGAGGGAGCTTGGGGTGATAAATGGGTAAATTGAAGTGTTGTTGTGGCAATGGATGTAGTTTGTATTCTGTATTCTATGTGAATGTGAGGTCCCACAGATGGGAGGACATTGTACAGAGCAAAATACACACACACACACACACACACAAAGCACCAGTAAAACTGGGGATTAGTGGATTCTAACAGTATCAATATACTAGTTATAATACTGTGCTGTAGTTTTGCAAGATGTTACAATGTGAAGGGGCACGGGATCTTTCCATACTGTTTCTTACAAATACATGGGAATCTTCAATTATTTCAAAATAAGAAGTTTAATTAAATGTAGTATCACTATAAATGTGTAGTATATATGTCTTTAAGTAAACATACGTCTTTTTTTTTTCTGCTGGTTGCATAGCTAGGAGTGTAATTGCTGAGTTATGGAATGTATATATTCAACTTCAGTGGATAGTGCCAAGCAGTTTTGCAAAGCAACTCTGCCAAATCACATTCAAAGGCTAGCGAGGGTTTGACACACGAGAAAGGAACAGTCTTAGATAAACAACTGCTTGGAACTGGCTTTCTATATATTTCTTACCCTTCTTCTTCCTTTCCATTGGCCAGTTTTAATTTTATCAAGAGGCTGGCTAATTTCCTGCTGTCCCTTACTTCTACCCTCAAGGATGATTTGCATCCTCTTTTAATCCTCCACACTCCTCTGTGACATAATAAATAATAAATTGAAGAATAGGGGTGCCTGGGTGGCTCAGTCCCTTGAGCATCCCCCTTCAGCTCAGGTTATGATCTCACGGGGTTCGTGAGTTCGGCCCCGCATTGGGCTCTGTGCTGATGGCTGGAGCCTGGAGCCTGCTTCCAGTTCTGTCTCTCTGTCTGTCTCTCTCTCTCTCTCTCTCTCTCTCTCTCTCTCTCTGTCTCTCTATCTCCTCCTCCCCCACTTACATTTCTATGTCTGTCTCTCTGAAAAATGAATAAACATAAAAAAAATGTTTTTAATTAAAAAAAATAAATAAATTGAAGTGCAAGCCAGTGTCTTAAGCCTGGGGCCCCCAAACTAAAGCCTGCAGGCCAGATTTGGCCAGCTTGGGCTTGTTGTTATAAATCCAGCTTTGTGGAAACATAGCCACACCCATTTATTTACATATTGTCAGTTACTGATTTTACACTGCAGTGACAGAGCTGAGAGTGCTGGAGGAAACCTTAGGGCTAGTAAAGTCAAAAATATCTACTATTTGACCCTTTACGGGAAAAGTTTATCTCCCCCTTTTTCTCTCATTTTTTTTAAAAAAAAATATTTATTGATTTTGATAGAGACAGAGACAGCACAAGTGGGGGAGGGGCAGAGAGAGAGGGAGACAGAGAATCCCAAGCAGGCTCAGTGCTGCCAACGCAGAGCCAGACATGAGGCTTAAACTCATGAAACCATGAGATCATGACCCGAGGGGAAACCAAGAGTCAGATGCTTCACTGACCCATGCTCCCCCCTTTCTTAAAGCATTGCAAAACCCTATCATGTAATATATAACTAGAATTTCATAGTAAACACAGGTTTTTTTTTTCTAAATACTCTTATGATTTAGATATGATGCCCTTTGATAGAGCAAAGCCAAATGGTAGAATAGTTGTAGCATGCCTTATCAAATAAACTTATTAGCAAATTGCTAACATACCTAACTTTTTAGAACCACATTCAAGGTCTATCTGAGGCAGTATTTCTCTGCTGAATACTCAGGCAGTGGCAGTATGCAGCATGGATAATGTATGCTTTAGGAGGAAACTGATGAAAAATACATGGAACCAAATGGCACACCTTGAGTAATTGTTGAAATCCATTGCAGCTACTGTGCACAATTGATAAACAAATGCTGATGGCTAGAACAATATTGGTTTAACGCGCATGCAGCGTGCTCAGTGGGAATCATATGTTATGGAAAATTACAAGTGTCTCTTTTTCTTGCTGGGATCTAAACACAAATATGCTTCTTAATTCAATTTGTTTAAATTTTTTGTTTCTTTAAAGGAAGATACTTTTTAAAAATTGGTCTTTCCATATAGGTCTTTCACTATAATCTTTGGATTTTTTTAATTTAATTTTTAATTTTTAAAAATTTACATCCAAATTAATTAGCATATAGTGCAACAATGATTTCAGG
Organism: Panthera pardus; assembly: GCF_024362965.1. NCBI lineage: Eukaryota > Metazoa > Chordata > Mammalia > Carnivora > Felidae > Panthera > Panthera pardus. The sequence goes on from NW_026526655.1 coordinate 98,149,048, forward strand.
AGTGGATTCCTTAGTGCCCCTTACACATTTAGCCCATCCCCCCCCCCTTCAGTAACCCTCTGTTTGTTCTCCGTGTTTATGAGTCTTTTCTGTTTTGTCCCCCTCCCTGTTTTTATATTATTTTGTTTCCCTTACCTTATGTTCATCTGTTCTATTTCTTAAAGTCCTCATATGAGTGAAGTCATAGGATATTTGTCTTTCTCTGACTGACTAATTTCACCTAGCATGATACCCTCCAGTTCCATCCATGTAGTTGCAAATGGCAAGATTTCATTCTTTTCGATTGCCGAGTAATACTACATTGTGTGTGTGTGTGTGTGTGTGTGTGTGTGTGTGTGTGTGTGTGTGTGTACCACATCTTCTTTATCCATTCATCCATTGGTGGACATTTGGGCTCTTTCCATACTTTGGCTATTGTTGATAGTGCTGCTATAAACATGGGGGTGCATGTGTCTCTTTGAAACAGCACACCTGTATCCCGTGGATAAATGCCTAATAGTGCAATTGCTAGGTTGTAGGGTAGTTCTATCTTTAGTTTTTTTGAGGAACCTCCATACTGTTTTTCAGAGTGGCTGCACCAGCTTGCATTCCCATATAATCTATGGATTTAATTGAACCTATTTTTACCTGCTTAGAAAAGTATGGTAGAGATAGGTTCTTATGATTTATAAGCTCTGTTAATTCCATTTTTAGTAGAAATAAAAATTTACTAAATAAAAATTTAGTAGAAAGCCAAACATATCAGTTACCAATTTCTGAGTAACTACCTAAAAATCTTCTTGGCTTAAAACAATGATCATGTATTGCTTTGCAAGAATTAGAGACACTTGAGCTCTTCTGCTAATCTGGGCCAGGATGGGCACCTCTTAGCTGGGTGCATTTGCTTCTGTAGTCATATCTAAACAGATTGGTAGATTGGTGGGTGGACTGGAGGTAAAAGTATGCCAAGAAAGGAGTGCAAAACAGCCTAAGGTGATATTAATCATCTATTTCTTTTTTGTAGGAGTCTTGTGTGTTAATATTTTCCTTGTCATGTAATGAGAGCCTCCAATAGATTTCAGCTCTATTTTGTAAGAAATTGCCTATTGTTCAATTTTTTTTTTTTTTTTTTTTTTACTTCAAATAATTACTAGTAAGTGTCTTTGACTTTGGTTTGAAGATCTGGGAAGAGATACCTCCTGCTTAGTAAACTGAATCCTGGATCTCATAACTTTGGTCATGGGATTCCCTCCCTGAGTGCAGCAAAACCCCACAACACTGTATCTGTGGCCACATAAGGTTTATTCTTTCAAGTCAGTCTGGCAATTTGGCAAGTGAAAACAAGTTAATCCAACACATCATTATGCTTATGAATCAATGTAACAATTTATTATACTAGATTTTTTTTCCATTTTTTCCAATAGTTCCTTAGTAATCATACCCAAGATTGAGGTAAATAATTTAAGTGATGTATTCATGAAATGGATCAAATATTTTCTTGTCACTAGAGCTTGTCTAAACCCAAAACTCTTTAACTAGATGATGGTGAGACACTTTGATAGGACAGGCATGGGCTTACTTGTTTTTTTTCCTCAGTCATTCTTCAGAGTGGTTGGATTTGGTGGGAGAACAGAAGATAAAGTGGAGATAAGTTGGTGTGAAAAAGAGAAATGTCAGTGCACCTCTGTTCAAGTATGTATTCTACTACCATTTGGACACACTTGAAGAAATTCAGTAACCCAGTGTTCAGCTACCACTTTGAAAAGAGTACCACGAAGCCTTTATCAATAACAAAGTTATTGAGCTTTTTCTTTTCCCCCAAAAGAACAAGATGCTAACCAGTAACCATATTAAGCCCTAAGGTGCTTCTCAGACAATAGGCAGCCTCTGACGGAGCAGAAGAGAACAGTCTGCACTCCAAGTATTCACAGCCCGTCAATAACCAGAGGATCTTGCTGTAAGCAAGTACTTTAAAAAGACAAAGAAGAAATGGTGACTGAAAACATTACAGGATTTTGGTCATGAAAAAGGGCATACTCCACTTGGGAGGAAACTTAGATTTGATTAGAAGCCATCATGGCTGCATGTAGAATCTGGTTCTTCTTCCAGGGCTTATAAACCTGTTCAGGGCAAGAAAAGTTCTTCCTCTAGCCAGCTGGACTTAGAATTAAATTTACAAGAGATAGGTAAACAGCAGGAAAAAACTGAAAGTTTTATTATGTGCACACAGAGGCCTAATAATGAAATTGAGACCTAAAGAAATGACCAAGGGAAGCAGATTTTATACTCTTGAGACAGAGACAATAAATCTGTGAAGAATTGACAGGACAAAGAAAGCTCTGAGAACTTCAACTAATATTGAACCAGTATCAACTAGAAATTCTGAAGAAAATTTGGGTTGGGGCAGTAAGTTAGAAAAAAAAAAAGTAACAATACAGCCTTCTCACCCCTGAATTTCCCATCTTTGGTAATGAGGATGTCTCTTTACCTCCTGGTACAGGGAGGGTACCATTCACATGAGAGATTTATTTCCTGCTCAGGGGGACAGAGGAGGAACTGAATACTCTACTTGGACAAGCTGTCTCTTAAGTTACTTTAATTTAAAATAATTAATATGCCTAAATGGCACATTTGGAGGTGGCCTGCCACCTGAAAAATCTAAGTATCTGCTTCTGTGAAGTAAACACACCTATATTTCTATGTTGCAAAATTATCTGGAGCCAAGTAGCAGCACTTTCATTTTGTCTCACTCTTCACCAGCTTTCTTGGCCTGGGGTCATTGATTTGCTTTACCTGCCTAGGCCCTGGAGACTTTGGATCTGAGTGGTTTGTATCAATGTTACATTCTTCCCATTCCTTTTGACCAAGGCTAGTAGTGTGAGGGTCATAGTGTTGCAGAAATCCAGAGAATGACTTCAAAATCAAATACCATAGATTCTAATCATGCCATGGAGAGGCTGTGGGCCTTCCCAGTATCCCACTCCAGTTCGGAACTCAGGTATAACTTTGGATGTTCCCAACTACTTGGACTTTCCTGGGATCTCTCAACTCACAGTGCACTTTCAGTGAGATTTATATCACCTTGCCTTTAGAATCATGAAATCCAAATGACTGTGAACACAGGGAGAACTTTGAGCTGGAGAGTTTGAGGACTCTCCTGACATGACCAAGTTCTGAATGGAAGAACCATCTAGTTAGGTAATAAGCTTTATTGCTCATTAATCACTTCCTGTTGTTTGGTTATTTTTATTTTTAAGTTCTTTAATGAGGGGAAGTAAAAATCCATTCTTTCTTTTACCTGACACAGAGTTTGGTCTACAGCTAGTAACATGGGAGTCAGTATGTGGTCATAGGTCTGGCAGTGGCCTTGTCATGTACGAGTTTGTTAGAAATAGACACTCTGGTTCTACTCCAGATCTCCTGAATCATAAGCTGTATTTTAACAAGAGCCCTCTGTCATTCATATAGCGCTCATTAGTATGAGTAAGGTACATTTATACAATCAGAGAACACTCAAATATGTAACATAATATAGGAAGACCACAAAAAAACATAGCCAACGATTTAGGTGCCTTCCATATAGGAGTTTAATGGAGTTCCTTCCTGGTTTCAACACAGAGTCCTATGTAATTTTTTCTCCTTATTTATTGGGCTTCTCCTAAGATTTTTTTTTAAAGAGAGATTTTCAAAGATTTAAACAACAAAAACAAAGCAAAACTAGTGACTGCTTTTGTAGCACAAACTGAGGAGAGGAAATAGAGGAATAAGGGGTGGGGTTGCTAGACAAAGCTCTATAGAGTAGGTTGGAAAATTGAATCGCTTGGTGGTGTTGGGAAGTGCAGGCTGACCACAGTGACTAATTAGAATTATAACTTGAATTTTAAGCAGCTTGCATTATTGTGGTGGTTGTTACATCTTTCTTTTCTGGACTGCCCAGGCTCTTCTCCTCCTCCTCCTCTTCTTCAGCTCTATCCGCAATTTTCTCCTTTTCTTCTCTCTCTTTTGTGTACACATGTGTTGTCTATTTCTCAAATGCACTCCAAAAATCCTGCATGCCTGACTGATGAGTTGATTCTGATAATCCAAGATTATCTGGATTTCCAGCAAAGGAAAGAATGAACACTTCAGAATGAGAGGTGGAAAACATCCCTGAGATGAGAATTAAATGCCACTTTGTACTAGAAGAAAGGTTGGGCCTAGGGTCCATCCTGTCCACTCTATCCTCCTCAGGCACTCAAGTTGATAAGTTGCTTATACTCTCTGATACAATTTGAGAGAATATTGAAGTGCCTGGAGGATTCGCCAAGGTCACATGTAATCACCAAGTGAGGCATAGAAGCAACAGGATGTTGATACTAGTCTGTTGGTTATAATCCATGCTAAAGAATTATGGAAGCCCAGGCAATAGTGCTACCGTCCTAAGTAGATTAGAATGGCTAGACCAGGGTCTCCAAAGGTACATTTCTTTTTTTGTGCGTGATGTTGATAGGGTGTACCCTTGTACATGACATTACATGTTTTTCCTAACAGTTGAGGACATCCACATGGGGCTCATTGAAAAAAAATTACATTTTCTTCCTTGTGAATTAAAAGAAAAATAAAAAGTTTTAGGTACGCTATTAAATGTCAAATTAGCATAAACATCTAAATAAAATGCACTGAACATTTTAATAGGCATCCTTCCAGGAATATAATGTTTTAATTCAGGTGCTTATCTTTGAAATAGCTACGAGTGCTTTTTGAGGAAGACAATTAAATGAGGATTTCTTCTAATTCTTTATCATCACAAGTAGGTAGTATCAGATATCAGGAGTGTATGTATTACTTTTTTCTCCCATTTGTCTACAACACTTTTCTTGCCAACAACCAAAATTTAGTTTCCTTAAATTAGCTACCAAGGAGTTGTAACTATCTAACTTGAATGATTTTGGTTTGTGTTTCTCTTTCAAGAGAAAATATAATGTTTAAAATACTTGGTAATGCATGCATGTGGATTACCTATCAATATTTTCACATCAAGTATTGTAGAATAATAATAATGAAGCATTTCCTCAAACACATGCAGATACTGTTCTATTAGTAGTAATAATTTTCCTTCAGTATTCCAACAAAATACTGATTAAACATTATTAGTGAACCATTTTAACTCGCTTTTTCTAAGTTGAATTGTCTTTTGAATCTGTAAGTTTTCACAGTAAATAATATAATTTTAAATCTGCTTTGTATTTTTGGCTAAGTTCATCCCAGTGCTCAAAAAATGTAAGAGAAGTAAAAAAAAAAAAAAAAAAAAAATGTAAGAGAAGTAAATCATGTCCCTCCACTTCCCCAGTTTTATTGAGGTATGATTGACAAGTAAACATTGTGTATATTTAGGTTACACAATGTAATTTTTAGAGGTCTACAATGTTATGAAATAATTACCACAATCAAGTTAAATAACTCATCCACCAACTCTGTGTGTGTGTGTGGTGAGAATGCTTAAGATCTACTCTCTTAGAAACTTGCAAGTATATGGTACACTATTATTAACTATAATCTCTATACTGTAACATTAGATATCCAGAAGTGATTCATCTTATAACAGAAATGTTGTGCGCTTTGACCAACATTCTTCCATCCCCACTCCCCTCTCCTTTACCCCCCAGCCCCTAGCAACCACCATTTTTACTTTCTGGTTCTAGGAGTTTAACTTTTTTAGATCCCACATATAAATGAGATCATAAATGGGGCTCCTGGGTGCCTGGGTTGGTTAAGTTTCTGACTTTTGATTTTGGCTCAGGTCGTCATCTCATGGTTTGCTTTCAGCACAGAGTCTGCTTGGGATTCTCTCTCCCTCTCCTTCTCTCCTCTCCTACCTTCTGTCTGTCAAGATAAATAAATAAGCTTTAAAAAAAAATGAGATCATACAATATTTGTCTTTCTGTATGGTTTATTTCACTTAACATAATATGCTGCAGGTTCATCCATGGTCACAATAGCAAGATCTTCTTTTTTATGGCTGAATAATACTCCATTATTTTTTCATCCATTCATCCATCAGCAGATACTTAGGCTGTTTGCATATTTTGGCTACTGTAAATTACACTGCCACGAACATAGGAGTGCAGAAATCTTTTTGAGGTTTTTGAGGTACTCTTTGATTTCCTCTAGATATATACCCAGAAATGGGATTGCTGAATAATATGGTAGTTCTAGTATTACTTTTTGATTAAGTTTTTGAAACCATACTTTGAAAGTTCTTTGAATTTGGTGATAATGGTGTGCTCTTATAATTTCTTCAGCTCCAGCTACTACTTTTGTAAAAAAAAATCTTATAGAAAACCTTTGTCTCATAGTTTGCCCTTGCACACACTTAAAGTTTATATATTTTCCCATTTTGTAGCTGGCTGCCAGTGCAGAATTATTAACTATAGTCACCATGCTTCGTGCAGTACAATAGATCTCTCCAACTCATTCATCTTGTAAAGGAAAGTTTGTACCCTTTGACTGACATGTTGCCGTTTCTCCCCCACCCCCAGCAACAACCATTTGTTTGTGGTAATTTGTTTAATAACTTTCCATGCAAATGAGTCATAAATTTTGAAGAAGGAAAGTATTAGGCACACAAATAGAAATTTGAGAAAACCGTCATGTTGCCTAATTGTTCATGTCAGCTTCTTTTGTGGTGATTTCGTTGTTTGTCTTATAAATCTGATGACTTCAGCTTTAATCAAAAACATACCAATTATGGTGGGAAAATAAATGTCAAGTAAAAATTAAATCCATTTAAGTACAAAGTTCTCCAGAGAAATGGTGATGATTATAGCTTCAGAAAATTGATTTTCTGGTTATTAGACTATTAAGTTTCATTTAATTTAATAGCAAAAAATTTTAAACTTTATAAAATGTGATTTTTAAATGGTAAAGGCCTATAAACAAATTATGTTCAATTATTTTTATCAGAAATAAAAATTTGTATAAACAGTAATTACTACCAAATTCCCTTAAATAGACTTTGACTAATCTTAAACATCAAAAGCTAATAAAATGTAAATAAATCAAGAGATAAAAATATAGAGAATTAATATTAGTTTTATTTTGTTTTTTAACTTTATTTATTTTGAGAGAGAGAGGAAGAGAGCGAGTGCACAAGCAGGGGGAGGGGCAGAGTGAGGGAGAGAGAGAATCCCCATCCCCAAGCAGGCTCTGCACTGTCATCGTGGAGCCCAGTGCAGGGCCGGAACTCACACACATCGAGATCATGACCTGAGCTGAAACTAAGAGTCAGACAGACACTTAACCAACTGAGCCACCCAGGTGCCTCAACATTAGTTTTCTTTAAATATCAATATCTAATAAGAAAAATGATAATAATCATATGTAACTTCTAGATTAGTAGATAAATCACGAAAATAACTTTCAAGGCAAAGAACAGGAAATGTTTTGCATGCACTGGCAAACTGAAAAGCTTTATTTTTAAAAATTTTCTTTTTGAAAGCAAGAAAGAGCACAAGTCGGGGAGGGGCAGAGAGAGAGGGAGACACAGAATCTGAAGCAGACTTTCAGCACAGAGCCAGACTCGGGGCTCGAACTCACAAACCACGAGAACATGACCTGAACTGAAGTCGGATGCTCAACTGACTGAGCCACCCAGGTGCCCCAGAAAAGCTTATTCTTGAGAAATGAATCACAAATTGGGGTGATTCAATAGGAAGATGCTGTACATATTATCCCCATAAAGTCTTCATTTGCTCACGTAGTAATGGCTGATTTAACAAAGTTACATACAAATAGTGTTCAGACATAATTCCATGCATCCTAATTTTGAAATGGTTAAAAAAGTGGCTTTAAATGTTGAATGTTTTACAAATTTTACCATCACCTTACATATTTAGCCATCAGTACGTCACACTTGACCTGTATCCCATTTGTTGACTTGGCTGAGTGACTTTGGTTTATGGTCAAGAGACTGAGCGAGGTGTGGAATCACCTCGATTTTAAGCTAGGCTCTAGCCCTTGATATATGAGGTTGGGTAAGTTATTCTGTGCCTCAGATTCCTCATCTATAAAATGGCGATAGTGGCAATGCCTACTGTATTTTAGACTGACGTGAAGAGTAAGTGAGTTAACACCTCTATTTCACTTCTGACCAATGCCCAACACATAGTAAATACTAAATTAATGTTACTCACTTTTACTATTACTACCAGAAGGAATAGTAGTACATAAAAAAGAGGCCCTGATCAAATGATAAGTCTCGAATTAGGGTGAATTAAGTGGCTTTTTAAATTACAGAATGCTAATAGTCATTAATATGCATTGTGAATGTCTAAGGGAGAAGGGTGCATGACGTAAAGTGTTTCCTAAGTTTATATAGCCATAGGATGCTAATTTTGGTCCAAAGACATCATGTGGACACTGATTTGCAGAATATAGTTTAGAAACACTAGCCTCTTGACATTCCCAGGACAAAACCGGACTCTGCACATCCTTTTAATGAAAAAGTCTTTTCTGAGGTTCAGCGTCAGCTCTGGCCTATGTCCTTTATGTCTGGAGTCGTACCTTCATGTTCTTTGTCAAGGCTGATTTAGCAGATGGTAAAACATGGTAGAAATATAATAAGCGCTTATTGATCATGCTAACTAATTTTACACCATCTAACACATTAACTCAGTCCCAGATTTTTCTTGGTTCTCTCAAGACCTCTGCCAGAAAGAACATTTGGCGCATTTGTTCCTCAGACACCCTTTGGATTGCATGTGAATATTTCCATCCTATTTGAATCTGTTTTCAAAATAAAGCGTGATCAGAAGCTGCTTTAAATGTTTGACCAGAGTCCAAATCTCCTCAGAAGGCTTTGTGAAATGTCATTCAAGTCCAAATCCCTCATGTATTTGTAATGCTTCTGTTGTATCTTTCTTTCCTGCATCTTTATTTTTTAGATATCCATCCCATTCTTTTCTTTAGGAAGGAGTACAACCAATATTAAACACAGAGACAGTCTTCCTCAGGGGCTGCCAATAGATGCATACCCCGTGGGCCAAGTTCTGCTGTGTCTAACAGCCATGGCCCATGAGGCAAATGACAGAAACTTCCCAATCATTTCCAGATGAGCAGGAAGGGCTACATTTGCTATAGCTAGAGTCCTGGCATCCAACCCTTGTGATTCTTAATTTAAAAAGTATCAAGCACACTCAATGGGGAAACAATACTTTTTTCACAAATATTGTCAATACTGTCATCAACTCCCAGGAGGGGTATTAGCACAGCCCCCCTATTTTGAACCTTGATCCCATTATGACAGTACTCAAGGATATTACATTTTAGTTTTTCACTTAACCATTGGTCTGATCAGAGAATTGTCTTTCATCCCCTACCATGACTTTGAGAATAGGGTATCTGAATTTGGGCACACATGAGGTTGCTTGGAAGCTCCTGGAGATAAAGTACCTTGGACTATAGACAACAAGTGTTTATTTTTTGATCACCAGTCTCTGTGGTAAAATATGAGGTTTATGATTATGTAAGAGGGCATGTGGAACTGAGTCTGAATGCAGCTCTAGAATCTGTTAGCTGTGTCCTTCAGCAAGTTTTGTTAACCCCTCAAAGACTTGGTTCTGTCACCTGCAAAATGGGCTGATATCAGGATTGCAAGAGATAACATATATAAAATCCTTAACAAATGTCTGAACATAGTGAAATCTTGAGAAGTGTTACTCTATTTTTGTTCCAGGGATTTAAAAAAATTAAAAATTTTTAATGTTTATTTTTGTTTTTAAGGGTCTGGGTGAGGGAGGACCAGAGAGAAAGGGAGACACAGGATCTGAAGCAGGCTCCAGGCTCTGAGGTGTAGTCACAGAGCCCGATTTGGGGCTTGAACTCAAGAATGGTGAGATCATGACCTAAGTGGAAGTCTGTTGCTTAATCAACTGAGCTATCCACATGCCCCTATTGTTCCAGGGATTTTTTTTTTTTTTTTTAATCAGGTCAGCATGGTTTCTCTACCAAAGATTGATTATCAATGAATGCCTTTTAACTGGATCTCTTTTACAGCAATAACACTTTGGGACATGTGTTTTTCTAAAGAGTTAATTCCTCAAACTCTGGCCACTCTCTGCCCAGAGTACCTCCTGCCCTTTTCGTCCCATTCTGCATTTGGTGAGCTCTCCCCCCTTGCTCTCCCAATTCACACAAACCCTATCAAATGATCCTCCTCTTGATGGTTTTGTCCTGCACTTCCTGTTTTCATTACTCTGAACAGGCTCTTTCCACTGTTGTGCCAGCTTGCATGGAATGCCAGCTTGAGGGAATGGAGAGGGAGGAAAAGGATCCTTGAGAGGAAGCCCAAAAGAGCTTCAAATCCATAATTGGTCCCAGGAGACTGCACAGGTATTCAGAAAGGGCTACCACTGTGAATTGCCTGTCTTACAAAGCTTTGTGCAGGAGGCAAGATCTGAAGAATTGTTAGAATTTATCTAAGTGAAGTAGCAAATGCAGAGAAGAGAAGGAAGATATGGAGAAAGAATTCTCCTGAGCATTGGTCAAAGTCTTAGATTTGGAACTTCATGGTCTATGTTTGATTCATTGCTTTGCTTTTCTAACTGTGTAATCTTGGGCAAGATATTAAAAGAACTCTGAGCCTTGGTTAATCCATGATGTATATATGGGCTGGTCATGCAGACTCAGAAAATGTTGAGGAGGTGTTTAATAAAAATTAGTTGAATTTTATAGATAAGACTTCCCTGGACATATTTGGTTATGTAAGTTTTAAATCTTGATATTATCAATGGTGCAAAGCTGTTGCTGCTTGAAAATATAGTAGAATCCTGATATAAAACAAGCATCAAATCAGAACGATAATTATCATTAAGGTATTTTCAAGTGCCTAACTATGCCCTGGAAAGCTCATATCTCAGCATTTTGTCCTTTTTCTTACATCTAATTTATACTAGGGATGCTTTAAGGAATTTTAAGAAATTTGCCTTACCAAGGAAACCAATTATTACCTGATGGAGTCCTGCATATGTAATTCTTTCCATTTAAAATTATTTTTATTCTCCTGAGGACCAAAGAGATTGTTAAATTTTTTTAAGGTACATTTTTTTTTCAAAAAATTGAAATTAGAGAATATAATGAAGGAATGAAACATAGCAAGTAATTTATCCCTCAAAATTTTCCTTCATCACATATTCTTTGAAAATATTGTTAATGGCTTCTTATTATTAAAAAAGTATGGGTAACATATATTTGTGTCACCATTCTTTGGTGGGTATTCTTTCCATTCCAAGTTTCCACTATTATGATTAAACCTTCAGTGGGGATCCTTGTATAAAAAAAATCAGCCTCCATGGTGACTCTGTCACTTTAAATCTCCAGGAAGGAAGGAGAATATGTCTCCTGCATTTATAGGTTTAAAAACCCAACTTGACCCTCATTTTGTTGTACAGGTTTTTTTTTTTCTTTTTTCTGTAGCACTCTAAGTGCCGTTTTCCTTGCTTACTGGCAGAAGTGGTTCATTTCCACTGGCAACTTACCTGGGACATCTTCCACCAAACATGGCATTTTCTTAGGAAAGTTGTACTCAGTTTGATGAGAAGATCTTATTGACTGAAGGGAAAATAAATGATCTCAAGATAAATAAATTCATGTCAGGTAAGTTCTGGGAGAATTAATTTTCAAATATGTAATTCCAGAACTTAATTAGATCACCTTGAAGATGGATTTAATGAATGTTCTCAGATTGAGTATTCATGAAACAAAACGGGTTTTCCTAAGAACTGATGAGCATACTTGTGTTTTTTACTCTGTTCTTTTTTCTGAGCAATCTAGTGTTCATGGAAAACCCTTGTAAACCCCCTTAAAAACAGAATGAAGAATGAATATAAGCCTTTGATCAAGAATTAAGAAGGATTAACATTCCTTTACAAATTCTCTCATCACACACGTTATATAGTGTCTTACATTTTTCACGTCTGTTCTGGGTAAGGGACATCAGTTAATTTGTTGTAACTGCTTGTGCATTCTTAGCCCAAAGATTATTGAAAAATCTCTAATTCATATATCAATTGTTTAGTGGTTCTTTAATAGGAACTATCACTTGAGAAATTCTTCTTTCTGAAAAAGTGACATGTTGTACAGTTTTATCCCCAAAGCTAATTTGCCATTTTTAAGCACCTTTATGAAATGTTAAGAGCCTTTAGTGGGACTGTAAAATAAGCCAGTAAGGTTAGGTTATCAATGATCATGTAACCAACTACCTTAACTTTCTTTCAACTGAATAATAGTAACCACAATGGTAGGTGCGCGCGCACACGCACACACACACACACACACACACACACACACACGTGCAATTGCAAAATAATAACCATGCAACAAGCATCATTTAGTATTGAAAATGCCTTTTGATTTCAAAGGATAAGATAAATAAGATTTATATGTGTATACATATATTCCCCAGAACTTCTAGAAACAAATACTTTGTTTTTCAATATATATTCCTTTCCTCCTATAAAATGAAAGAATATTTGTCTTAAATATAAGCTAGCAAGGGGTTGCTTTCCAAAGACAATTAATTATAGTAATATCTAATCGTGTAGTATTAACCAGCACATTGAATCACAATAGTAGCAGCAATGAACATACTTGAGTGTGGCTCTGTGTTAGGGCTGAGCCACTAGCCACAACTTGAGGTGGAGAAGTAGCTTCCTATCTTTGGAAAGAAAGCAGTTCCCTGTGATTTTTAGCCTGGTTTTCTGTGGTTTCAGTTACCACTAATATATTTTTTTATTACACTGTGTTGTGTTGTTGTAATAGTTGTATTTCATTATTGTTGTTAGTCTCCTACTATGCTTAATTTATACATTAAACTTCATCACAAGCACATATCTATAGGAGAAAAATTTATGTATAGGGTCTGGTGCTATCCATGGTTTCAGGCATCCACTGGGGGGGGGGGGGGTCTTAGCATGTATCTCCTGCAGATAAGAGTGGAGAGACTACTGCATGCTATCTTCATTCAACAAATGCTTACTGAGAATCTACCTTGTGCCCAGATGCCATGCTAAGCCCTGAGGTTACAGGCATGAGTAACACATACATGATGCTGTTTCTCCAGAGATGGAGTCCCCATGGATACTAGCATAGCCACACTGGTAAAATGAGAAATAATGCACAGTTCCTGCAAGTCCTTTGTTCTTTAGCAGATCATTTAATGGTCAGGCCTGTATCTCAGCAGTAAAATGGGGCTATGACAGGAAAAATCACATGGGGACAGGGGGATTGAATGAGAGGATTTGTCTGAGAATTGGCGTAGTGACTGGTCTATTGTGGGTGCTCAACAAAAGTTAGCCAATGTGATGATGATGCTACTGTTATTTTGAGTGTAGATTTCTGTGTAACTGTTCTGGAGTATGTGAGATGCTCACTGCATGGTAGGGGCAGAATCTTTCCCTGCCTGTGAAAAATGAGAGAAGTGAGGTGCCTAGGTGGTTTTGTCAGTTAAGTATCCGACTCAATTTCTGCTGAGGTCATTATCTCAAGGATCCGTGAGTTCAAACCCCGCCTCAGGCTCCACACTAACAGTGCAGAGCGTTCTTGAGATCCTCTCTCTGTCCCTCCCCCGTTCTTGCAGCTCTGTCTCTTTCTCTAAATAAATAAATAAACTTAAAATAAATCTTTAAAACAGTGAGGGAAGTATTAAGAGGGAATTGGAAATTCAAGGAGGCCTTTGCTGTTGTGCATTGTATTATTATAGGCAGAGTATCACAGTTGGAGAAACCATCAATCATGGGGTACAGCAGCAGATGCTGAGGGGGAAAGTTAAAACAGGTGAGAGCAGAATAGCACACACTGACTAGAAAGGTCTTGTGTCGGGGGTTGGGAACCATGTGGTGTCAGCTTGCCTGAAATCACTGAGGTAAATGGAAAAAGCCAGATTTTGCTGTGGAACCCAGGAAAGGGTCTGAGGGCAAGGAGAACAAGGGTAACAGAAGTGAGGGTTTCTGGAGTATATTGAAGACAAAGGAGTTACAGTAATTCAAAGGACAGAGATTCAGAATTCAGAATAGCGATTTGCCCAGAAGGGGGTATAGCATGGGCAGGGATGGAAGAAAAGGGCTTACTTTAGTGCTGGACCCAGTAAGAGGAAATTGAAGCCCTTAAAGAAAAGGAAATTTGCCTAAATCTCTCAACCAACAAGTTTGGAAATTTCAATCAGACAAGATGGGACTTATCAAAATGGGGAATGAAATGCAATAAAGTAGCGGGAGACCATCTTAGTAATTCTGACATAAAAAGATTAGAGGATTCACTCATTACTGTACAAAAATTGAACATGGGAAATGAATTACAGTGAAAAAGATGGTTCTTTAATTTTAGTTTGAATTGAGGATACAATGGTACATGTTAGAATTGCTGAGAGGACAAATTAAAGGTTCTTCTCCACCTGAGAAGGAAAGCAGATACCTTCTCCCACTTTGGCCATGGAAGAGGGCAAAAACCTTGTGGTAGATGGAGGTCTGATCAGGAGACCTGCCTTCTGGTGAAATTCTGGTGAGTTTTTTGGAGTAGCGTGCTTTTTCTGGGCCTCAATTACTTCATCTGTAGATAGCATATAAACAAATAGTTTCATTTATATTTCCTTTTTAAAAATGTTTATTTTTGAGAGACAGGATGGGGAGGGGGCAGAGAGAGAGGGGAACAGAGGATCTGAAGCGGGCTTTGCACTGACAGCAGAGAGCCTGATGTGCAGAGAGCCCAATGTGGGAATCGAACTCATGAACTGCGAGATCATGACCTGAGCCAAAGTCTGATGCTTAAACGACTGAGCCACCTAGGTGCCCCATATATTTCCTTTTGTTTTTAAATTTATTTTAGGGAGAGAGAGGGAGAGAGAGAGAGAGCAAGCGAGTGCATGAATGGGGCATGGGAGGGAAAAGAGGGAAAGAGAGGATCTTAAGCAGGGTTCACGGTCAGTGCAGAGCCCAGCCCAATGTGGGGTTCCATCCCATGATCCTGGGCCTGAGCCAAAATCAAGAGTCAGACACTCAATTAACTGAGCCACCCAGGTGCCCCCTCATTTATATTTCTATGGGCTCTAGAATATAACCTGATATTTCACATTGCTAACTGCTTTAACTGCCTATTTTAGTGAAGGTATAAAGCAAGAATTGAGAGCAGTGGTAGATTAAAGTAGTCAGAAATAAGACCAAAAACAAAATCTATCAGTAAAAAATAGTTATTGAGAGCTAAAATTTGGAGGCAGTCTACACGGGTTCAAATCCTGGCTCTGTCCAGCTTTCCTGGGCAAGTTATTCAACTTTTTGTGCCTCGGCTTTCTCATCTATAAAATGGCAAATAACTAAATAAAATGGCAATTTTAAATAATTAATTAAATAAGTCCATATGCGTAGAGTTGCTTATAATGAAGCCCTACCCATGAGTATGGAATTGCTACCAAGCTTCACTAGAGATGGAAATAATGTGAGTCACATATCAAAGGTAGAAAGATTTGGAAAGAGATTCCAGACCAGGGAAACAGTAGGAAAGAAAGAAGTATGAGTTTGGCACCTGTGGATGGAAGACAGTCACGCCATTTTCTAGAGTAGAAAGAAACCAGGACTGAATAATGGAGGGCATTAATTTCTACTATAGAGTTTCCTACTGGAAGGATTAGAGAGTTCTGTCATAGCTACTGAGCACATTATACTTTACTCTGTGAAAATAATGGGAAAATGCTGGAGGTTCTCAAAAGGGAATTACATGACAAACATGGCTTTGGGGGAGGCTGGATCTGATAACTGTATTCTGGTTGGATGTTCATTTATTGGTGCCTTTTGGTCAGTGTTCTCTGTAAGAATATGGTAAAAGATTGTATTTTTAGATAATAGTAGGTCTAATGTACTCCAAAAGGCTAAGTGCTAGTGATAGATGGGTCAGAGTTTGGGACAAGAAAAAGAAAAGTTTCCCTTTGGGCCCTCCTATGTAAATCATAGGTAGGTGGTGCTGGGGTCTTTGGAAAGAGTTGTATTATTATTATTATTTTAATGTTTATTAATTTTGAGACACACACACACACACACACACACACACACACACACAAAGCACAAGCAGGGGAGGAACAGAGGGAGAGGGAGACACATAATCTGAAACAGGCTCTGAGCTGTCAGCACAGAGGCCAACATGTGTCTTGAACTCACAAACCGTGAGACTATGACCTGAGCTGAAGCTGGAAGCTCAACCGATTGAGCCGCCCAGGCGCCCCCCTGTTGGAAAGAGTTTTATATTGAAATGATCTGTTTTCTGTGGGGATGTTTCCTATCAGAGCCTTCGTGAGGTATTTTAGGTCTTTTAAAAAATCCATGTCCTCTAGTTCAAATGGTAGTCAGGAAATTTGAGAGAGGAGCAAACAATCAATATTAAAATAAACTAAAAACTTCTTAGTTTTATTTATAGGAACTATGGAAATATTTAAATGTAGGGACGACTGAGTGGTTCAGTCGGTTAAGAGTCTGACATCGGCTCAGATCATGATCTCACGGTTTGGGAGTTCGAGCCCCGTGTCGGGCTCTGTGCTGACAGCTCAGAGCCTGGAGCCTGCTTTAGATTCTGTGTCTCCCTCTCTCTCTGCCTCTCCCCACTCATGTGTTTACTTTCTCTCTCAAAAATAAATGTCAAAAAAGTTTTAAAAATACATGTGTAAAATTCTTGGTGGATTATTATGCATATGTTTTTGTTATAAATTTTATTTGCTATAAGAGATTTCCCCACCCATGTCATGTCACCTGAGCCTGTGTGGTGCTGGCATTTGAGCAGGCACTGCGTCATTGTTTTGCAGTAGGTCCATTGATTTTGAGCCCTTTCAGGAATGGCTATAAGAATTCAACTACATTCAACTCACTTTATCTACCTTTGCATTTGCCAGCCCTGTTGGTTAAAGTTTTCTTTTAATATCAAAAGGGAGCAAATATTGAACTCTGTAAATACTGCTCTAACTCTGGGAAACCATTTGTAAGCATTTTATTTATTTATTTTTTTTAATTTTTTTTTCAACGTTTATTTATTTATTTCTGGGACAGAGAGAGAGACAGAGCATGAACGGGGGAGGGACAGAGAGAGAGGGAGACACAGAATCGGAAACAGGCTCCAGGCTCTGAGCCATCAGCCCAGAGCCTGACGTGGGGCTTGAACTCACAGACCGCGAGATCGTGACCTGGCTGAAGTCGGACGCTTAACCGACTGCGCCACCCAGGCGCCCCTGTAAGCATTTTAAAACATGTAATCTTTCCCCATTATCACATTCCTGTCCTTACTCACTGCCCATCAACTCAGGAAATATCATTCAGGAAAAACTAACTGCTCAGAAAACTCAAGCTATGATAAAATAATGAATTTGGGATATCACAATTTGATAACTATTATAGAGAATGTTCTTTTATAAGAAGCTCTAAAAGATTTTATCCTCTAAAATATACCCACAAAATCCACTTGCCCTCAGATATTGGCATTGGATGTCAACAGACATGGGCCTTAAAGGTTAAGGCCATAAACTGATGTCCCCAAAATATGGAGTATATTGGCAACTTCAGGATAAACATCAGGTAAGAATCTTGGGTGTCCAGACACACTAAAAGTTGTTGAATGCAGTAGATAAACCATCCCTTTGGTTATTGATTTATCTATTAGCTGAGAAGTAAATGCCAACTATGCATTGGCACACACACATATATAGAGACACGCATATATATATATATATAGTTGACTCTTGGACAATGTGCTTGGGTGGGGGTAAGGGTCACTGATCCCATATGTAGTTGAAAATCTGTGTGTAACTTTTGATTCCCCAAAAAGTTTACTAAAAGCCTACTGTTTCCTGGAAACTTTACCAATAAGATAAACAGTCAACACATATTTTGTATATGTGTTATATACTGCATTCTTAAAGTAAGCTAGAGAAAAGTAAATGTTTTTAAGAAAATCCTGAGAAGAAAATACATTTATAGTACTGTACTATATTTGTCAAAAAAAAATCTTCATGTAAATGGACCCATGCAGTTTAAACCTATGTTGTTCATGGGTCAAGTGTGTGTATGTATGTATGTGTGTGTGTGCGCGCGTGCAATTTTTTCATCTTTCCCTCTTTTTGCAACATTCATGTTGCCCTTTGGTAACTTTTTCCCCTTTTGGACAGGATTTATCTTGATAGTCCTTGTATCAATCAGTGCCAACTCAGGAAAATAGAAACCATACCAGAGATAGATCATAAACCATAACAGAGATAGATCATTATAAGCACATTAGTTAAACAAGTATTGAAAGACAACCTCTGAAATTCCACAGAGGTGGTACCTATGGAAAGCAGCTGCCACCTCTATGGTTGGGGAGAGGGGAAAATTGGGGACTATTAGAATCAGGAAACTTGGAAGTGGGGCCCACGAAAGTGGGATCCAGATCTTTGGATAAAAGGGGTTCTGTTCAGTTGGCAGTACTAAATCTGAAACCCAAAGAAAAAATATTTCAATACTGGGACCTAGAGGTTGCTTTTCTAAGGGGTTGCTTTTCCATCATTTATATTATCTGTGAGGGGACACAGTGAGGCTGGTTTGGGAACACTCAAAGAAGAGGTCAAATGGGAACCAACTGCTACTGTCAAGGCAAAGTAACACCAGCAGGTATAGCAAACAAAACTGAAGAAGTAAGTCCCTTAGTTTTCCTCCAGCCTACTGGCCTCTTAGTACCCCTTGGCAGAATCTGATATGGAAACTGCTGGCAAAGGAGAGAGATAGTTGCTGAATCTCAGCCTCCGATTCGCAATCCCCAAGCAGGGGATGGCAGAGTGGGTGTTGAACTGAGAGAAATAAGGTTAATGACAGCACAAATCTTTTTACCAAGTTTTACTGTTATAAAGTATTCCTAGTGGAAGTACTGTAAAGACTCTCTCACCATGCATAGGCATATGCACAAACATGTCTTAGAGCAGGGTAAATGGTGAACATAAACTAGGGTGATGGGAATAATTCAGGAAAAAACCCTAATATCTCTCTTGCCCATTATGGGTTGAGAACTTTAGTAGGTCTTTCAGAGATAACATTTCATTTAATAATGCCAACAGCCTTGTTGGGTAATGCCATTATCTCTATGATGCAAATGAAAAAAAATCACTCTCAAGGGATTTAAGTAATTTTGTTCAGTGAGTAGAGAGGGTAGAATTCCAGTCAAGGCCTGTGTGACAACAAACAAAATACTGAGCTTTATTTATCCACTGAAATGTAGAATAAGGCAAAACCACAGAGTTAAAAGCACAGATAACCAAGAAGTAGGGGCATAGAACAAGGAGGGTGGTGACTTTTATTCTAAGGAAATGCCCACCCAGTCTTGGAGGGTGAACTGGATTCAGTTTCAGTGCTCTGGACTTGACTCTACTTTGCTTTCTGGGTGGGGTAATTCTATCAGGGATGGACTTGGGCTGTTCTCATAGCCCTCAAGTCAAGTTTCTGTTGCCACCAAATGGTGCCATCCAACTGTGGCCCACCTCATTTTCATATCTTTCATACCTTTCACCTCTTGCCTCTCACCCTGAGGCTTTGGTGTATTGCTGTGACTTGAGGCACCAGGGGACATGCTCCAGCCCCATGCATGTGTGACTCATAAATGCAGGGGGATTAACACCCTTTGAGCAAGGAATATGAAGCGTTATTAGAACATGGTAGATAAGATTTTCTCCCTTTCTCTATCTGAATGGATTCTTTAGATTTACAACTTCATGGGGCCTCCCTGAAGATGTCCTGCAAGGCTGAGCAGACAACTTGTCACAAATTCTGGCTAGCTCAGTAACACATTCTTATATTTTCTCCCCTTACACTCTTTTTCCATCACTCTTGCTGCCATGGGATTGCATTCCCCAATAACATGGCAGCACAATAAGTTTTTGCAAAGACGATTTTAGGGGAAAGGAGGTTGCTGGATTGTGGGGGAAAGTGCCAGGATAGGACATTGGGGATACACAGTTTTCTTTGTGCCTGGAAGTAATCCCCAATATTGATTATTTTAAGTATTTTGGTGTTACCTGTAACATGATTAAGTAGGGTCTGGAGAGAAGTTCTAGGGGAGATACAAGGATAGATCTGACATCCCTGCCTTTTATGGAATGAAAGTTTGTCATCCTGCAAATCAGTTCCTGTGGGAATTATTCAAACTGAATGTCCTTAAGTGAGGCCTGATGTATAGCAATGCTCTATCCCTATAGAACTTCTCGGTTGTCAATTCAAAATTCTGTTATTGTTCATATAATGCTATATTCTCTGAATAGCCAACTCCCAATCCGAATTTATAACTAACCTCTTATAACCTCCTCTGGGAAGTGTTTGTTCATCCCTTTTCTTTCTGTTGAACTTTTGAGACTGTACCCTCATCTATGTTTCAGAGATCTTTTTACATTTATATTATAGTGTAAGCCATTCTATTTCTGTACAGTCTGGAGGGGTCCTGGAAGCAGAGACTGTGCCTTGGTCAATGCTGAATTTCTAGAAGCTAACAGATGCTTGGCATACAGTAGGCAGGCCTTGACATTTGTTGACTCCATTGACTGAATAAAAGGAACCCTGATGAAATCCCTAGCTTTTTAATTAACCTATTGTACAAATCCCAGGAGAAAATTGTTCAGTCAGACTCACATTTTGTGTGAGTGTAATATGCTTTTAACCACATGATGAAATATGACAACAAAGATTCCATGGTATTAAGATATTTATCTGGCAACTTTCATAAGTCCTCACCACTTAATTATTTGGGCTAAGTCTTTGAAAGCCCTGAAAAAATGTTAATTTGGAAGTATCATACATATATATCTGGTCAGATTAGCCCCAGTTCTTTCCTACATAGACACACAAACCAGATTTGGACCTAGTCAGCCTAAGGCCAACAAGTAATGACCTATCCACCCTGTCACACTACCTTTTTCAAATAACAAAGTAGGGTATTTATTAAAAAACAATGTAGGGTATTTATTGGTCTCTAGCATCCAGGAAAAATAGACAAAATAAAGGATGAGGGAAAGACAGAAAAGAAAATAGATTTTATGTACTGGAAAAAAAAAAAAAAAAAAAAAAACCTCTGAATCCGAAACATTTTTGTCTTTGGAGTATATAAAAGAAAGGATTCCATGACAAATCATTTGGTGGGGAGGAATATCAAGGCAGGAATACATCTGATGCATGAGGTGCTCCAAAGGAGATTGTCAGTGGGGTAAGGGCAGCAAAGAGCAAAAATGAATGTCTCAGAATTGAGAGCCAAATAAAGGGCACTGGAAAGATTTTTCATGCACCTGGTAACTATGACTGGGACATTGACCTAGGCAACTTGCTTTAGAGTAAAAACTATAGTTACAAGATGAGCAGTCATTTAACCACCTGATGAATGACTTCAGGTTCCATAGCATTTCTTTAGGCAGGATTATATGGTAGTTAAGAGTAGGTGGTCTGCCTGTATACAAAAAAAAAAAAAAATCTGGATTTTCATCTTGGTTCTACCATTTACTAACTCTGTGACCATCTCAGCCTAGTTCTTTAACTTCCATCTGCCTCAGTTGCTGTAAATTAAATAGCATTTCCCTCAGAGTGTTATAGGGACCATGACGGAAATAATGCATGTGAAGCCCTCATCCCCGTAATAATGGCAAGTGTTCAATAAATGCTCATTGTTTGTCACATCGTTGTTATAATTAGGGTCCAGTTCTGGTAGGTGTTCTTCTACCTTTGTGTTTTGACTAACAAGGATGCATTTTTTTTTAATTTTTTTTAAACGTTTATTTATTTTTGAGACAGTGAGAGATAGAGCATGAACGGGGGAGGGTCAGAGAGAGAGGGAGACACAGAATCCGAAACAGGCTCCAGGCTCTGAGCTGTCAGCACAGAGCCCGACGCGGGGCTCGAACCCACGAACTGTGAGATCGTGACCTGAGCTGAAGTCGGACACTTAGCCGACTGAGCCACCCAGGCGCCCCAAGGATGCATTTTTAAAACTTTTCAGAGACTCTTAATCCTCAGTAATATGGGTATCTGATCTCTGGGACTGAGAAAATCCTCACTAATTTTCCCAAAGCTGATAAAAATCCACGATATTCTAAATGACCTTATCAAGTGCTGTCCTAGTCTGGGGAGGCAGGGGAGTGACTTGAAGGTGAAATACCCCGTTAGCAATCCCCCAGGTGAATGGAAAATTTAAAATAATATTCTAATGATTCATTGTACATTACTACGCCCCATTAGGTGCCTACATTACATCTTAGGGCACAATCAATATCTGTCATCTTGCTTATGGCTTTGGTGCTAGAGCGGTTCAATTTCATTTTGCAACTCTCATGCCCATGAAGCTATAGCTCAGGTGTCATATGATAAAATATTACTCAGAAGTACATATTCACTCCTAAAGCATAGTGGGAAATAATTGATGAAGAAGGTGTCTTTCCATCTGGTCAAACACCATTAAAGTGAGGATACGATTGATATGAGAAAAAAGTAAGACCAACGTTGTATGAAACTTTTTGGTGAATCCCTATGAGAGAGAGAGAGAGAGAGAGAGAGAGAGAGAGAGAGAGAGAGAGAGAGAGAATTCTGTATTCAAGACAGTTCTTTGAAAAGTATTTTTTAAGCACTTAAGCCAGATTGCTATTTATAAAACTTTAATATAGATAAAACTTACTTCATTAATATATCTATTACATAAAGAGAGGTACCAGTATGTATACATATGCTGGTTTTCATTAAAAATGTTTTTTTAAACTATTCAGTTACAGATTATGGCAAAACTGAAGGAGACACTCCAAAGTAGCCATGAGTAAGTAATAATAAACCAGTTGTCATCATTCTCAACCAAGCTACTGAATTAGCTAAATAATCTATATTTTGAGTTGTTTCCTTTCAGAATTGGAATGCCAACTGACTGCCCCCTCTTTTTTTCATGTGGGTTCTCTTGTGGAGAAGTCTACAAAAACAGTGCAATTAAAATATCTTCCCCACACATTCCACCAAGTAGAAAGTCATTCAGGTTAATAGCAGCCTGTATTAGAATTTCAGTATAACTGGGAGGGTTAAACCCATCATCCGATGTCCTGTAGTTTAGTGTGAATTTTTAAAAATGTTAAATGCATCCTTTCTTTCCAAATTGAAATCAAACAGAAATGTGAATTCTGCTTAAGAGAGAGGGCATGGAACATGGTAAACCCACGGCTCTTGCCATAGTGTGGAGCTTCTGAAAGACAAAAGTCAATGTGAAAGTGTGAGTGTGTGTGTGTGTGTGTGTGTGTGTGTGTGTAGTATAAAAAGACCAAATTCAGCTCTAGAAATAGATGCCTAAAAGCCTCAACAAATTTAATTGGCACAGCCCTTCTGTTTAAGATGCCATTGGCTGCAGGCACCATTTGCCATGACTCTGGAAAAACACCAATAACATGCTGCCTCACAGATGTCCTCAATGCTCTTAGACCTGTCTGACTTTATAAAAGGAGGGACATATGCAATTCAGTACATCTGGTGACATTTGATTTGGGGTAAAAAAAAATGACTGCAACAGTGGCTTTCTTTTACATAGGAGTTTGTCCTAAAAAGGACTGTGAAAACCTGGCTTCATTTGATTGTTAATATATAATTGTATACAAGATAGCCACAGTGTAGTCTTGGGGAGATTTGATAAACTATAATAATTTATTTGGTTTCTTTAAAAAGGTTGAGAAGTTTAAACACCTTAACACTGATATATTATACCTTGGAAGGGCACTTTTTGGGTTTTAGGATATTAAATTGCAACTCACACTACAGAATATACGTTGATACTGGAGTAACTACCCTGGTACTGAGAAAAAAACATATTTTGCAAGGGAGAGAAGGGTCTGGAGGCCCAAGTAATATATTGTTTTAGATCAGTGTAAGAAAGGAAGAGAAGCAGGTGTAGGATAAGGCAAATGAATCACACAGAAACACGAGTTTTGATTGGGACAGTCTCAAAATGCTGCAGGTGATTGTAAACATTGAGGGGATCAGTGGGGCTATCCTGTTCTGTTATTTTCTTTTATGCTGGATATTGCCAGATTTTGCATCATGAAATGTAAAATACTAGAAAGTTTTTTTTTTCCTTTGCAATTATTCATCCCTTTCTATTTTTGTATAGCTTTGGGCGACTGTTGAATATTCCTAATATATCTTAGCATGGCTTTAAGGGGGGAAACAATGAGAAGAAGTGAGGAATTTACTTTGATTGTTGAAACATATATGTTTAACCAAGTGTGTAGTAAAGTGAGTCTCCTGTTTTCTCTGTCATTTTGTTACAGAGTCGGGCACTACACCCTCCCCACTGTTGGATTAAGTACAGTCTTCCTCTAATTTAGGATTGGTGTGGGGTGCTGTTTACTTTGTGGATTTCTGACTCTCTCATTTCAGGCCTAAAGTTTAGAATTCTGTCGAATTGCATAGGTTTCTTCAATAGCCTTCTATTTATTCTTTCTTTTGCCACTTCCTATTTCCAACTCTTGTGTTGCTATGAGACAAATTTTCTTTAAACAGGACTGTTTTTTGAGTCATTCCTTGTTGAAGAACCTAACCATTTTTCTCGTGCTCTGATGTATAATCTGTATTTCTCTTTCTAGAATTCAAGGTCATCTTCACTTTTGTTCCACTTGATCTCACCTTAATTTCCTGCCCATCCTCTACGTGAAATGTATCCTCCCCCCACCAATTAACCACCCCCCCACTGCCCTTTGTAGTTTTCATGCCATTCCCTATGCTACTGCTTTTCCCTAGAGCACTCACTCTGCCTTCTTTTTCCCTCATAAATCTTACTGAGTTTTAAGTTCACTTTGATTCTCACTCATACAGTAGTAAAACAGCTAACTCACACTGAGCCCTGACAATGTGCCAGCCACTGTTCTAAGCACCTGTCATGATTGCATTGTTTAATTTCTTTCTTTTTTTTTAAATGTATTTATTTATTTTGAGAGAGAACACAAGCAGGGGACAGGTAGAGAGAGAGAGAGAATCCCAAAGCAGGCTCCTCCCTGCCAGGGCTGAGCCCAACTTGGGGCTCAGTCCCACAAAACTGTGAGATCATAACCTGAGCAGAAGCCAAAAGTCAGGCATTTAAACTGAACCACCCAGTGCCCAGCATTGTTCAGTTTCCGAATCAACCTTATAAGGTAATTCTGCAACCCCATTTTGTAAACAAGGCAATTGAGGCACAGAGGAGGAACTGCCTAATAGCACAGCTATTAAGCCACTTGACTGGGATACACAACCAGACTCCTGACTTTTCTTCCTGTTCTCTCCACTGTCACACTCTTTGGCCACCCTGCTCAGTCCCCAGAGCCATCCAACTCATCTGATTTTCTCCATTATGAGCTTACATGGTACCTTTATTCAGAATTTTAAAGTATATTATTTGTTAGTGTCTATTTTATGCATGCTCTTTTTTTCTAAACAGTTATGTAGCAGGATATCTTAAAATGAGTTCCGTACTTTGTTCTACTTTGTTACAAAACAGCATACTGTCCCAGCTCATGGCAGAAACTCATTAAATACTCATTTGTTGGGGCGCCTGGGTGGCTCAGTTGGTTAAGCGGCTGACTTTGGCTTAGGTCATGATCTCGCGGTCCGTGAATTCGAGCCCCGCGACGGGCTCTGTGCTGACAGCTCAGAGCCTGGAGCCTGTTTCGGATTCTGTGTCTCCCTCTCTCTCTGCCCCTCCCCTGTTCATGCTCTGTCTCTCCCTGTCTCAAAAATAAATAAAATGTTAAAAAAAAATTAAAAAAAAATAAATACTCATTTGTTGTTGATAGATCATGCAAAGGCAACACTCCTCCCCTCCAGTTATATAATAATTGTCTTGATTTTGTATTTCACTCTGGCAATATTGACTAAGTACCTTCAAATCTAGTGACACACTGTAAAGTGTTTTAAATTTCCTGTATGAGATCTAAAAGTAGGTCACAGGTCAGGTGGTAGTTAACTAGCATTCTTCACTGGCTTCTGAGTTGGGCTCCAATAGATCTGACTTATTTGTTTTTATTTCAACATTTTTTGGACACAACTTTTTAAAACATTCTTACCATGTAAACAACATATCACACAAATCAGAAAATCCCACCATTTGTGATATTACAGTCTATGTTCTAGGAGACACTGTTTAACTACCTTAGATTCTCCTTACTGGGCACTAGACAGTTCATGCTTTTGAAATCATGGATATTGGCTTTAAAAAACTCAATTTCACTGTGTTTTAGCTGAGTTACCTTTCTTTTAACCAATATTATGATCACAATTTGAAAATGTCTGGTTTTAATATTGGATGCAATCTTTTTTTTTTTTTTTTGGATGCAATCTTAATATATGGCCACTGGGAACGGAAGCTCAGGAATCAGGCAGACCCTGAATTTGAATCCCATCTCTACCATGGGGCAGTCTTAGCAAGAAAGGCCGTTTATATGAACAACCACTTCTTAATATCTAAAATGGGGATAATAACACCTACTCTGCAGTTACTTAAGCAAGTTACTCCTTTGTGCCTGTGGGTTGTTGTGAGAATTAAATCCAGTAATACATATAAAGGAATTACATGGCATACTTTTTGCCATATGGTAATTGCTTTATAAGAAGTTTTTATTAGTAACAATAATATATTTCTTTTTTTAATGTTTTTTAAATTTATTTTTGAGAGACAGACAGTGCGAGCAAGTGAGGGAGGGTCAGAGAGAGAAGGAGATGCAGAATCTGAAGCAGACTGCAGGCTATGAGCTGTCAGCACAGAGCCCAACGTGGGGCTTGAAGCTATGAACCCTGAGATCATGATCTGAGGCCAAGTTAGATGCTTAACTGAGCCACCCAGGCACCCTGCAGTGATATATTTCTTAAAGGTAATATTTGATATATTCTGACCCACCTGAAAAAAAAATGACATGTAGAATTTGTAGATGATTTCCCTCCCTCCCTTCCTTCTTTTTTCCTTTCCTCTCCTCT
The DNA here is from genome assembly GCF_024362965.1 of Panthera pardus. Lineage (NCBI taxonomy): Eukaryota > Metazoa > Chordata > Mammalia > Carnivora > Felidae > Panthera > Panthera pardus. The sequence continues at coordinate 98,176,005 of NW_026526655.1, forward strand.
CCTCTCCTCTCCTCTCCTCTCCTCTCCTCTCCTCTCCTCTCCTCTCCTCTCCTTCCCTTCCTTTTAGCTTTTAAAAGAGCTTTATTGAAGTATAATTTATGTACAATAAAATTCACTGATGAATTTTGGTGATTGCATGCAGACAGGTAAGCAACACTGCAGTGAAGATATAACAGAGTCCCATCACCCTAAAATACTGCTTCATGTCCATTTGCCATCAAAACACACTCCACCCGTATTCCTATTCCCAGGCAACCACTTATTTGTTTTTTGTCACCTTGGTTTTGCCATTTCTAAAATTCCATATTAATGGAACCCTACAGTGTGTAGACTTGTACATTTGATATCTTTTCCTCAGCATGATGTTTTGGAGATTTACTTAATTTAATAATACTATATTATTACGTTTAATGATATTTTATTTCCTTTTATTGCTGAGTAGTGTTTCATGGTATGAATATATCAAAATGTGTCTATCCATTCACCACCTGATAGGCATTAGGTTGTTTCAGCTTTTAGCTTCATGAATGATGTTGCAATAAATATATGAATACAAGGCTTTGTGTGAACTGATGTCCAGGAAGAGGATACAGGATTGTATGGGAAAGCATAGCACACTGTGCCCGAATCACAACAGCTTTGTTCTGGTCTTTGCCAGTGACGCGATAATAATAATAATGAAGTAGGCATGCCTTTTTATTTGTCTGGCCTGCCTAATCCCCTTCTCAGAGAAGCTGCTCCCACAGCCTCCGCTGAGCCAATTACCCTGCCCACAGCCCAGTCAGTGCTCACTGAACTGGGGCAGACATCTCAAACTTGCCAAATGGTTAATTCCCCTCTGAGAATGTGAAATTCAGAAATAAGGGCTTTCAGAAACAGGGGCTTTGTTGGGTTTAATTGAGTACGTGTGCTTGAACTAGAGGTAAGGTGGACTTGGCTGGAAAAGCCAGTTTCCATTAAGTACTGAGAGAGCAGAAACCCTGTGTGTTTGTGTGTGTGTATGATGTGTGTGTGTGGCAACAGAGAAGCAAGGAGACACAGAAATAAGAGACTAGATGACTTGATGGAGGTATAAGCTTCATCCATTCCTCCACATTCCAGTGTTCCAAGATGCCAAACAATCCCTTCTGCATTTTTTTTTTTTTTTTTTGCCAGATGCCCAGATAGTCTTCTAGTGAACTCTCTTCAGTCTGAACTAGGTTCAAAGGGCTTTTGTTTTTGACAAACATATCAACCAAATGATTCCTGACTGAGACAAATCATAATCGTTGGAATGATTTACTGAGTTCTAACTATGAACCAAATATTTTAATAACAGTAATGTCTTTATTACTCCCTTAATTTTTACCACAACATCCCTGCAACCCTGCATTTCCTTTTACACAAATGAAGCAACCTAAATTGAAAGAAATTAAGTAATTTGTATGAGGTCATGGAGTTGGAGAACAGCAGACCCCCAGCCTAAATTCTTACCTTCTTTTCTTTAAAGTCCCTGTTGGTACCTGAGCTCCCAACTGGGCCCTTGGCAATGAAGTGAAGGAGGTGACCTAAGGCTCTGTAAAGATACCCCGGTTTCCGTTTCCGGATCTCCCAATGACATTTCTGAGGGAGTGAATGGAGTAATAGGCTAAGAGGAAGTTCCTGTCTGTGGATTCCACTTTCTCTATGAATGTAGATGATTTACTCCTGCTGAGGGCAGATATAGTATGGGATATTTGAAGAAAGACACTGGGAAAGCTACAGAGTGCTGATTTAGGAATGCAGAGAAGTTATAAGCATGTGTACTACACAAGGGCTGTGTTTCACATGTGTAAAATTTAGGGAAGTATAAACATTCCCTGATGGCATAGTTGCTTCTTTGTTCTTTTGTTTATTTTATTGGGGGGGGACATATATGATTTTTAGAAGCTGAAACACTTTATTTCTGTTCCTTTTGGAAGTGACAAGGGTGGGTGGGTAAGGACTTGGCAAAAAAGCATGGAATGAAGGAAGTGCAGTCAGCCACAGGAAAGGAGGGAAGGGACCATGGAGAGGTAAGGGCTTCAGGATGTGTGAGGGAGCGCTCCCAAGTCAGCCACATTTATTCCCCTAGCCCGGTGTACTTCAGAAGCAGATGGCAGAATGGCGAAAGAATGTGTCTTAACCTTACTCCTTGTATGTAAATACAGACTTTGCCACTAATTGCTGTGGCCTTTGACTATTTGCTTGTCTTTTCTCAGCTGTGGTCGCAACATCTGAAAAGGAAGATTGTTAGACTTCACAGGCTTGCTGTAAAAATGAAATGGGTTGAGGCAAATAAAGCACCAGGCCTGCCACCACATAGCAGGTGCTCAGTGAAGAGTATGTTTCTTACTACTGCTTCCTACTGTTGGAGACTTTCATTAGTTTTTCATCTATTTACCTTGATGATTTTCTCTATCTTTAGGATTGTTAGGAAAATCAAAGAGGTTCACGGTGGAGAATAATATGTCATGGCTTGTAATGGGGTCACCCTTTTACTCTCATACTCAAAACTAGATAAAAATAGGCCAGAGGTTTCTTGGTGGTTATTAAATTTATCAAAGCATCTTCTTAGGTGTAGGTGCCAAAGCGCTTGAGTATGTGGTTTAAATCGTTAGATACACAGAGTGTTAAGTCTTTTTGTGGCTCAGGGATGGCAGTTATGCCTGGATCATGAGGCTTAGTGAATGGTCCCTCCTGCAGACAATATAGAGACTGAGAGTAGGGACTAGTGATTCCATTTTATCTTATATACTAAATGTAATAAACATATATATTTAATTATGTCATGGATATATTTATATAGAGATATTTTTGTGATGCATAGTGATTTGTAAATATATATATATATATATAAACTGCTTTCTATATTTAGCCTTGAATGTCCTTTTGTGCAAAGAGACTGCATAAAATCACTGAGTCCAAGAAAGCTATATGTTGATGAAGATATGCTTAAGGAACACGGTCAAAAGTTCCATCACTGGGCCCCCAAAATGTTTTTTTTAAGTGTATTTATTTATTTGGATAGAGAGGGAGAGCATTTGACTGCATGCATGAGCAGGGGAGGGGCAGAGAAAGAGGGAGAGAGAGAATGCCAAGCAGGCTCCATGCTGTCAGGGACGAGCCCAGGGTTCTATCTTACCAATGGGGAGATCATGATCTCAGCCAAAATTGAGAGTCAGATGCTTAACCGACTGAGCCTCCCAGGTGCCCGGCCGCCAAAACGTTTTTATGCTAAAGACCAAGAGAACTGTCAGAGCAGACTTTGACATTTGTCTGTTTATTCTTGCACTAGAACAAGCAATTTAAAAACAGTTGAAAGGAAATGACTGGCTATTTTTGAGCACAATCCTCTGGAAATACAGCAGGAGTAAAGCATATGTAAATGAATGAAGCTGATGTTATGGAAGCCCAAATAAATCTTAGGGGTGGACATTACACAGAACTGAATGCAGCCTGTGGAGCACTCCAGGTGAAATTAAACTTAATTATTGGTGTAAATACTGCAGAATGATTGGTGGTTAGTAGAGAAAAAGGAGGATTCACCTCCGTCAGCTCAAAACACACATCGGTGCCCAATTTAAATTAATTTAATAATAATTAAAATATTCCCAATAATTCAAAGTTCTGTGAGTTTAATCCACAAGGTGATCCTGAACCAACAAGGGAGAGGCCAGGTATGACACTTCATCCAGGCACAGGGTCTGGGAGCTTCTAATTGTTTCTTGCTTTGCATTGTTTCCAGATGACAAGCTTTGCATACATTTTCTCCCTTGCTAGAAAATGTTATATTCTGTCATCTACTTTAAAGGTAGCAATTAAGAAGGATTATGTGTTAAAGATCTCCAGGCACCTGTGGAGATGATACTCCTAATTACTCTGAAGACACTGTGGTCTTTCAACTCATCAATGGTATAGAGTTATTTTTATGTGGGAAACAGGACAGAAATAAGTAGAGAGCATAGAGGCTGTTCTTGCCTTTTTTAAAGCTCCAGTCTTTTGTAAAACATAATCCAGATGATCTTATTGTGAACAAGTGAACCCTGATGTCAGTTTAGTAACCTGGGACAGGGAAGATTCTTTCTCTGCCAGGCCCAGCCAATTTCCATCTCCTTTTACATTTTGACTTCTGATTGCTTCTAAAATATCCCCGGACCCACTGTCTCCACACACCTTAGGACTTAACAATTGCATGAGTAGGGTGTCAGTTTGTCTCACTGACGTGGTAACACAGAACCTGCACCTTATGCTTTTATTCATCCTTTGCAGAGCCCAGTGTACTTTAGACAAACCTGATTGCATGCACAAACTCTGTGGCCTCAGTTTTCTCATCTGTAAAATTGGGAGAATTGCTATAAGGATTAATTGTGCTACTTTTATAAAAGTGATGAACACAATCCCTAGAGGGTCATAGGTACAGATAAACGACTTTTTCTCCTGGGGTACCTGAGTGGCTCAGTCAGTTAAGCATCTGACTTGGTTTCTGCCCAGGTCATGATCTCACGGTTTGTGAGATCGAGCCCTGTGTCAGTCAGGCTCTGTGCTGACCACATGGAGTCTGCTTGGGATTCTCTCTCTTCCTTTCTCTGCCCCTCCTTTCCATGCTTACTCTCATAATAAATACACATTTTTAAAAAAGTCCTTTTTTTTCCCCTCAAAACAATGCTATGCAGATTAACAAGTGTATTATTTTCCCTTTGTATATCATAAGTTAGCTAGGATTTTCTCCTTAACACATGACGCTGAGAATATTAATTTACCACCAGCAAAGCATGAACATTTTTAGAGCTGGGTTTTGAGTTCGTTCAGAGACATACAAACTTTCCAGTTACCAGCAGCAGACCTGTGCAGGCATTTCCTCAGCATGGAAACTGGAGGCTAGGTAGTACTTCCTCCCTGAGGATTAACTGCACCTCTGGCCAATCTCTAAAGTCATTGTGCAGAAAGGTTAGAGAGACAGGTGTTATGTAAAGGGCCAATCATTGATTGAATATTTGTCTGTTCAAGGAGCTGCATTTCACTGTCTGTGGTGCCTTATAAAGAAGGAAGAAGGAAGAGCAGGAGGAGGAGGAAAGCAATATTCTTTTGACCTGATTAGATTTAAGTAAGTCTAATACTTTGGTCCTTTTCATCATGAGAGAGGATTTTCAGACACCAAGACAGAAAAACCTGTTACACAATGTTGTTAATTCTCAAAAACAATGCCCAAATAGGAGTTCAGCATCATCTGCATTGCTTTCAGGTATTTGCCTGAATATGGGGAACTTGAGTTTCCTGCATGGTCCTGAGGCTCAAGTTGATGTGGCCCATTTTAATGGGAATGTAGACAGAACGGTGTGCCCACAGCTGTGAGCCAAGCATCTTCAGGGAATTTCAAAGCTATCAGCTACAGCCATTGGTAGAGGTGTTCTTGCTCCTTCCCTAGATTGAGGGAACAGAGAATAGGTAGGATTAAGACATATATTGGAGACTCTCTAGGTCTGAATGCTCTTATCAGGTGCTCAAGGGAGAGCAGCACGGCCTTGAATAAAAGGATACACCCTTCCCTAAAGAAGTTAGGAGTACTTGCATTCCATGGGGCAAGGTTTCAGGGTCCCTGGCAAAGACTTGGGGTTTGCATGTTACTCATCCCTCAGGTGAAAAATGTAGATGCCTGGCCCCATAGTGTAATGGTCAGCACTCTGGACTCTGAAAAATGTAGATACCTTACATGAAAAAAAAAAATGCAGTGACTTTGTCTTAGAAAAAATAGCTATGGTGCATTTGTATTCTCTATCTTCATTGCCAGGGAGAAAGAATTTCCTATCCCCTTCAAGGTCCCTCTAGCCATACCAAGAATCAAATTGACATGAGACAGACTAACTAGGAAAAATCTAATTTTGTACATAGGGGGAATACACACAGACCTAGATTTTCCAAAGACAGGGAAAATGAGGTATATATGTGATCCTGAATGAAGAGAAAATTATAGGAATCTGGGACTTCAAAGATAAGGAATGTAATTCACAGGAAGATGAAAAAGAGTCAATTTTTGGTAAATAAATGTTTGCTGGGCCCCATCAGTAACAATGGGACATAGGACTTTGATCAGCTAAGCCTTGCTGGGACCTTCTCTGCCTGCCATACATACTTCATGGTATAATGTAGGCATTTATGGTGATAGCTCCCTTCCTAGGGCAATTCCTTTATCTAAATTCTTTTCAGGTGGTTGTAGGGCTTGTAAATAGCTTTTCTGTAATCTGCTGAGTTTTGATTGCTTTTTTAGCTCAAAATAATCTTCATGCCAAAGTGGCCCATCTTGGGGCTGCCTAGCCTTTGTCCCTACACCATAGAAGATATAAATGTTCCATAGTGAAGGTAGGGGAAAAACAGGCCCAGGTCATCATCAGAATATGTGCCCTAATTCCCTGTAACAGTAAAAGGAGTTACCAAGTATCACAGCCTGGCTCCCCAACAATACTCAAGAGCATTCGCTCATTGCTGGTAATAAGGAAAAGCAAACTGTGCATAAGCAGTATTATACAGCATGCCACAGAATAATCCACATGTTTGATTAACTGGACTCTAGGTGCAAGCATTTCAAATCATTAGATCTTTTTCTTCATGCTTGTTGAAGAGAATGAGGCAAGAGATTAGAAATATGCATGAAGTGAGGATTTAACTGTAAGACAACTTCCAATTTTATCCTAGGGTCTGCTTTATTTTGCAACATTCTATATCCACAGCCTTTCTTGACAAGAGTACATTTGAGAATGGTAGGCCCTGTGTCCCTTTGCAGCCCACTTTGTCATAAAGGGGGAGGATTTGGGTGTTGGAAGGAGCCTGTGAGGTCCTGAGGCCCAGGCTTGTAGTTTGCTGGAGAGCACCTTTCTAGCACCTCTGCAATGGACATTTAGCTTTGGTGCGGTGTTCCAACAAGAGCAGGCAAGAGAACCAGGGTATCTTACAAAGGTAGGCAGCTTATTAAAGATACATAATCCACAAAAAGAGCAATGCATTCTGATACTATTTTTTTCCTGAAAATAAAATGCTGATTCAGATGCAAATCAAGGAGTCTTGTTTCTACAGATAGATAGAAAATAGTACAGCATGCACCCTAGAATGTCTAAATTCAAATATTATATACACAAGTAATTGTTTAGTTAGTTATCATTTGGAGCCAGAGATTGTCCCCAATCCAACTTCGTTGAAAGACAAAGTCCAAAATGATGTAAGAAATAGTTTGCTGCTGCTGCTGCTGCTGCTGCTGCTGCTGGTGCTGCCGCTGCTGCTGCTGCTGCTTCTTCTTCTTCTTCTTCTTCTTCTTCTTCTTCTTCTTTTTTTTTTTTTTTTACAATGTTGAACCTTAATACACAACCCTACCCCTCACATCATCCCCTATCCATTGTTAACTATTAAATATTGCCAGGATACTTAGTTACCTTAGGGACACCTATCAGTGTAGATGATGTGGATGAGACATGAATTCCAGCCACTCTTCTCTGCAGCTGAGGGTCACTTAGCTTCAACTTAAAGTGCATGTGTCCTCACAGTTGTGTAACTGGTGATCCTGCTGCATATATTAAAACCACCCAGAATGCTTGTTAAAACGTGCTGCTGACCCCTCTTGAAGTCTCTGATTCATTAGATTTGAGGCAAAGCCCAATAATTTGCATTTTTAACATGTCCCTGGGTGGTGCTGATGTTGCTGGTCCAGTAACAACACTTGGAGAACAGCTGTTCCATAGCGGGGGGGCGGGGTGGCACTTAAATGATTCTACTCTGGTTAAAGATGGTAAAGGCAGAGGAGGACATTGCCTTGTACCAGGCTACCCAACACACCATACAGAGGCAATGCTCTGTGCACAGGTGAAGAAATACTGGAGATGGAATTCAGAGGTTGAAATTTAATATCCAAGTCTCAAGCCAATCAGATTCATTAAGGCAATTGGCTTTTCTCGAAGTCCATTTTTTCCAGCCAGCCCTTCCTCCAGTCCTACTGTGATCAGGTGCCACTATATCCTGTTTTAGCTACTTCCTCAGCTCTCTCAGCCTGGGAAAGATGAGCAAAGATAATCATTTGGTTCTCAACGCTAACTATTTAGCCTTTCGGTAGCAATCTAAAGTAGATTCAAAGAAGAGGAAAATGTGTACAGCAGGAGAGACGCCTTGTAAAAGACTGGCTCTATACTTTGGTTCTCATGGAAACAGGATAATAAGTTAGTGCTTTGCTTTTACTTAATGTATTGAGGAGAAAATGCCTTTCTTTCATTATTCAAATGTTTTGCTTGTACTTTACCAAATTACAAGAAAAGCAATACCAATGTTGGCTTCTAAATAGTTTAAACTGGATTACCACATTAAACTCAGAAGAGAGTGCCTCATTTAAAAATATAAATGGACTAGAATGATTTTGTGATAAATCATAGGACTTTTAAACATTTTGTTCTGTTTTCATGAACTGCTGATATTAGCACTAAAAGGAACAAAGTCTTTGGGTAGAATGTATTTTAGGAATGTTTGAAAGCTGTGTGATGGATTTACATACAGATAATTGTCAATGGGTGCAAAAAGACTTCCTCTTACTGTATTCAGAGCAACTTTGGTGAATAAAGTCAATACAATCAGTTCTCCATCAACTTCTCAAAATGTGGCTCTTCTCCCAACTAATTTAAGGCATTCTGTATTTTTGTCATTGATTTAATGCGATTTTTATTACATGGCAATTCACTTTAGTTCCCATTGTGGATTTGATAACACAAGTAATATCTAAGTTCTTAGGGTTTGGGGCATATAACCTGTCTTTATAGGGTCTTTCCATTTCGTGGACGAGTAAGAGACTGTCACTAAGGAATCAGTATCTGTCCTCATGGTATGATAGTAAAGACTACAAGAAAACCTGTGAAACTCATGTTTTTGTCACTAATTCGCATTAAAATTTTTAAGGTCATTAGGTGAATCCAAATACTGTCTTGAAATGAAAACGCATTAAGCTATTTTTAACCCACAAATTATTTGATCAGGTGCCTCATATATGTGAAGTATGACTGCAGTGGTCAGGAACAGTTGACATTTGATAGGAAAGCTTGGCAAACCCAACTTGGTGAGGTGAGTGTCAGACTGCAAGGGGGAGGCTCAGGGATGGTGAGTACTTAGAAAGAGGGAGCCAAAGGGAATGTGGAGGACTTCTGAGGTTAGCTTCATCCATTGGTCAAGGCTTCTAGGGGCACTTTTAAGCCTTTCATTTCTTCACTCATTCACTTGTAGATCCTTTCTGTTTCTCAGTCTCTCTCCATCTCTCTCCATCTCTCTCTATCTCTCTCTGTCTCCATTTCTCTCTCTCAGTTCATGACAACATGGTATAGTAGAGAGCCTTGCTTCTCCAAGAATGCTCCCTGGACCAGCAGCATTGACATCATCTAGGATCTTGTTAGAAATGCAGAACCTAAGGTGGCACCTGGGTGACTCGGTTGAGCGTCAAACTCTTGATTTTGAATGAGGTCACAATCCCAGGGTCGTGAGATCGAGCCCCATGCCGGGCTCCGTGCTGAGCATGGAGTCCGCTTGGGGTTCTCTTTCTCTTGCTTTGCCCCTCTCCCCCGCTTGTGCTTTCTCTCTCTCTAAGATGTAATAGGTAGGTAGGTAGGTAGGTAGGTAGGTAGGTAGGTAGGTAGGTAGATAGAGAAAGAAAGAAAGAAAGAAAGAAAGAAAGAAAGAAAGAAAGAAAGAAAGAAAGAAAGAGAGAAAGAAAGAAAGAAAGAATCTCAGGACTCTCTAGGACCCACTGGATCATTATCTACATTTTAAATAGATTTCTAAGTGATACATGTGCTCATTAAAGTTTGAAAATTATTGATAAATTGTATGGGCATCAAAGCAGGTTACCTAACTTCTAGTTTCAGCACTGCCTCTGTCGAGCTAGATGGCCCTATACCAGGCAACTCAGTTCTCCAAACTGTGTTCCTCGGAGCTCTCTCAGCTCAGCTATGATTATTCAGAGGCCAAATATGAGGTCAGAACTTCTACCTGAACCCTGAGGAACTCCAGTTTTATTAATTTAATCCATTAGGCTTTAACATGAGATGACATTTGAACAAAAGGTTTGCCTATGAATAAAATTTGGGGCCGACTTTCCCTGAGGAGTTCTAAAGTAATTTGGATGGCTAAATTTTCTCAAATTATAATAGCACTCATTGATATGAAAAATATTTTTCATATTCCCATGTCAAGTACTGAGACTGACTGTTTAGTTGCCTCTAGAAGTTTCCATGAGCAGGAAAGAGAGGTTCAGCCTGCCTGTCACTGAATTCCCCACTGTTTTTCTAATCTTAGCCATATAACTGTCTGGCTTTACCCTTTTTGACCCTACAGGAGAATTGTTTATGGGACTTCATAATAACTATTTTTTTATTTAATCATTTTATCAGTATTAGTTATTTGGGTGCAGTCTGGCCCTTAAGCGTTCATTGGCCAGTGCCATTTACTTAGCTTGAATGATCTAAAAGAGTTCAAAGGTCTGAGACACTCAGTGTACATCTGCCAAAGCAATTTCCATTCCTATATACACTGGTGAGCTAAAGATGACCAAACTCCCCAGATCATTTTTACTTGGCACTTTTTGCAACTCAGTCCCTGAGTCAGAAACAGTCATTGTTGCAGTCATGTTCCCTGCTCAGATCTGTCTGCATTCTGCAAGGAAGGCACCTTAATAGCCCAATTCTAAATGTGGTTCCTTCTTTCCTCAAAGCAGCATCAAATGCTCTTCCCAGATCCATAGTGTGGAGCCATCACCCATTTTTATATTTTCCATCTGATAGCTACATCAGTCTATTACTTATTTATATGTTTATTGGTTTTACATGGCATATTTTCTCCAAAGAACTCAGGAAATTGAAGGATTTGTTTTAGAAGCCTACAAAATATATCCTTACTAGTTCACCTAAGGGATTACATAAAGTCATTTTACATTCTCTTTCATGTATTGTGGTGGGATTATTATTAAAATAATAAAATCTTTAAATCTTCTCAGTACATATATTCCCCTTTCAAAATGTAACCACCATGAGAAAAGAAAAATCTTCTCAAACAACTGACCAATGTTCTTTTCTTAGAAAATCAATCTCATCAGTAGCTCATAAAATTCAATTTCCCTGGTCAAGAACAAAGCAGATAATCATTGCTTAACAATATTTATGGGTGATAGAAATGCAGACTAAATAAAATTGGCCTCTAAAACTATCATCAAATTCTTTAAAACATTTCTGTTTATCTCCAGAGGATTTATGAAGTGCTGTAAGTGTATTTTTTTTTCTCCATTTCTATTTGGGCCAACACACATCAAAGGCAATCCATAGATATTTAGTGAAAGCATAAGGGGTGAGTAAATGAACAAAGTAAAATACAGATGGCTACTAATTTGTACATAATGCATTGCTAGAGACTGCTTCACAACAGAGACTGCCTAAAGGCGAAACACTTAATTCAGGAATGCCGGCTGCTTTGGTTTATAGAAATTTTCATAAACTGATAGCTAAATGTAGCTAAGAATGACCAAAAGTAAATAGAGATCTTCATTAGGTAATAAAAAAATGAAAAGGCTGGTAAAAGAATAGCAAGTGAAGCATGGCCACTGTACAGAAAGTGGAGTTCTAGGAAGAGAGATGATTGGATAAATATAGTACTTGCTTCCCTTTATGAAAGTATCCACTAGTAAGAAAAAGAGAAGAAACTTGATCTTCTTCACAGAAGCATGCCAAAGCCATTCCATTCTTTTCTCCACCTTGAGAAATATTATGAGTTTTCTGAACCTGCTTATTAGAGTCCTTTGAAGAGGTGAAAACTAACCGCAAATCATGAAAGGGGATTGTGAGATAAGAGGGTTTGGCCATCAACCAAGCAGAGCCAAAGGGCAGTGCTGAAACCTTAGGGTACCCAGGCATCACGACAGACAATGGAGTTGATTTGGTACAGAAGTGTTCTGAGGCAACATACTCAGGTGGAAACTGCTGGCTTCTCTGGACCACACTTTGTCCACACTGCTTCCCGTTCATGGACAAATCACTGGTTTGTACAGAACTTTCCTCAATCCAAGAAGCACAATGAGCAGAAGGAAACTAACACAAGATCTATAGAGGAGAGGAATACAGAAAACAAAAGGCAAATCTGATAATGTATCAGAAAAAGAATTGAAGAAGAAAAATAAAGAAAAAATAAATTCTTTATGCTTTAGATAAAGGAGATGTAAATTATTAGAAAAAAGATAACACATAAAAGCGACACATCACATTGAGAGGGAAACTAGTCAGTCTCAAGAAAAGATGGAATGCAAGAATAAATCTATCCCAAAATGTGACCACATCACTTATCATCAGGGAAATACAAATCAAAGCCACAACGCGATACCACCTCACACCTGTCAGAATGGCTAAAATTAACTCAGGAAACAGCAGATGGTGAGGATGTGGAGAAAGGGAACCCCTTTTGCATTGTTGGTGGGAATGTAAACTAGTGCAGCCATTCTGGAGAACAGTATGGAGGTTTCTCAAAAAGTAAAAGCAGAACTACCCTACAACCCAGCAATTGTACTACTAGGTATTTATCCAAAGAATATTAAAAAAAATGCTGATTCAAAGGGGCACATGCACCCCAATATTTATAGCAGCACTATCAACAATAGCCAAATTGTGGAAAAAGCCCAAATGTCCATCGACTGATGAATGGATAAAAATGATGTGGTATATTTATATACAATGGAATATTACTCAGTGATCAAACAGAATGAAATCTTTCCATTTGCAACAAATGGATGGAACTCTAATGTATTATGCTAAGCAAAGCAAGTCAGAGAAAGACAAATGCCATATGATTTCACTCATATGTCGAATTTAAGAAACAAAATAGATGAACATAGGGGGAAAGAAGGAAAAATAAAATAAAAACAGAGAAGGAAGCAAACCAGAGGGTACTTATTGGATGAGCACTGGGTATTACATGTAACTGATGAATCACTAAGTTCTACTCCTGAAACCAATACTCCAGTATATGTTAACTAACTTGAATTTAAATTAAAAAAATGTGACCATATTAATAATATAAAGAATTAAACAAGGATGAAAACAACATTCATGATACAGAAGGAGAGCTTGGTATAATCACAGAGAAAAAAATGGAAAAAACCATTCAAAACCATTAGAAGTGAAAGTGATTATAAATGTATAGTTAATATTATAGATATGGAAGTCAGATAAGGGAAATACAAATTATAGTAAATGATATTCCTGAAAAGAGAATAACATAGGAAAAAATTCAAATATCCATTAGAAGAATGTTTTGAAATCAGTTAATACCGGAATCTCAATGTTAAGAAGAAGAGGTCTCTTGTGTTCCTGAAAAAATTGATGTGAAAACAAAGTGTCCATGGGTGTTGAGGCAGAAAAAGCAAGTTGGTCTAAAATTCTTTATGGCAGAATTCAATACCAGAACACAGTGGATAAATTGCATAGAGTAATGACAGAAATTATTATCCAAGGTCTTTATACCCAGCCAAATAGACTATAGACTAGTAAGCAAAGATTATATAACACCCATGACCTGTCTTCAAAAAAACCAAACAAACAAAAACACACAAAAAACACATAATAATATTTGATGAAAAGACAGAGCCATACAAGATAAATAAAGAACTCTGGATTAGAGAGCTCATTGCATCAGTATTGAATCTATTTATACATGGTAGCTAAAAATTTATACATGTATACATAAGGCTAAAAACATCCCTGGGAATTATGATTATAGGAGCAAATAAAAATATCATAAATATATTGCCACATTGATATTTTAATTTCAAATACTTAAATATTCAACAGCAATTGGGAGAAGCAGTGAGGTGGGAAGATACTCTAACAAGATGGTTCTATTTTGAGAAGATTGGCATAGTTTTTCTATATAGAAATACAATAAACATTTCTCTATAAGATATGGTGTTGATAAAGGCAGATATATAACAGAAATGGAAAAAGGGAGAACCATGAGGAATTATTTTTAAGGATCCAGAATTTGAGGAGAATTGGATCCTCTAACTGTTCTTTTGGAGCTGTCTTCAGTTGGACTTTTTAGAAGCAGAGCCCGAAATGGGATTTGGGCTGGATTTATTGAGTGGGTAGAGCAAGATGGGGATGAAGTTGAACAAAGATGTGGTCCCAATATGAGTTTGGCTTTAGTTGATCCTACACAAAGTCCTGGAGCATAAGTTGAACCCCAGAGTTGGCCCCACCTTGAGGCAAGGGCCTGGTCTTTTATACCTCTTGTGTTGGTCAGTCATTGGCTACATGGAGGAAGGAGCAAAGAGGGGCCTAACTCTGGAGCTAGGTGGCTCCTGTTCCACAGAAGGTAATTCTCTAGAAAAGAGGACAACTGTGGGCCATTGGCAGCCAATACTCAGAGCAGCTGGGGGTTGGGTGCACCTGATTGATAAAGGACATCTGGGAAGGGTCCCAACAGTGTCACCTATCACTTGTTGATAGTTCTACTTATGTTGGCTTTCCCTGTTGTGAATGTTCCTTTATTATTTTTTACTCTGGTTTACAGATGCCAGCTTTGGTGTCTAGGAGATGCATTTCACCATGAGGAGGAAAGTAAAGGTCTTCTCTGGAAAGAAGAGGGAGGGTGGAGAAGACTAGATTTTTTGGAAGTGAGCATACCCGTGAGCTTTGTGGGAGTTGTCCTAGCATCAGGTTCTTATCCATGTTGCCAGATGTGAAGTCACAGCAACCTCAGATGGTCAGCTTAGTCAGCCATCAAGTGTTGCTTGGTGCCTGCCGCAGTCTCTTCCAGCTCATCTCATAATCCCAACCCCCACACACTTCACGGATCAAGCTCATCTGAGATGCCACCTCTCAAATACACAGTCTGGAAACATTTTAGCCCCAAAACAGTAGGTGAGAAACAAGGGCACTTTATGAGTGATGTTGAAATAAAAAGGCAAACATGGTCTGAGATGAAGACGAGACTGGGGAGACCTAGTTGGAAATTGCCCTTTATCTGAGACATACCAAAGTCTCTGTTAACAGGTATTAGGAGCACTGTGAATCTCTAAGAAGACTAAGATGTGGCATTTTGCAAATTTATTTTACAGTGGAACCCATTATTTGCTTACCATACCATGAGAGTAGCATTCTACAAAAATTTTCTTTAGCAAATGCTGGTGTTGTCAATGAGACCCAGTGGTTTTTGAAGAAGTATAGGTGATGACATTTTTGCTTTAGCAAGATAATTTGTCAAGAAATATGGAGGATAGATCAGTGAGGGAAGAAAATGTCAGGAAGGCCAGTTAGGTCTAATTTGTTCTAAGTAAAAATGTTAAAAGCCTGAACTAATCTTAACGGTCATTAATACAACCTCCCAGCCAAGTGCAGGGTCCCACATTCCTTATGGGAGAGCCATTTAGGCTCCTTCTTCCATGAACGGCTATTATAAACTGATACATGAATCTAAGCATTAAGGAGATCTTCCTGCTATGCAGTTGAAATCTCTCTCTGAGAATTGTACCCATGATGTTAATTCTGTTCTTTGATGTTATGCAGAGCAGGGTTTTTTTTTTCTCTTTTTTCTTTTTTACTCAACAATCAGGTTTGTATGCCAAGTGCTGTTTTAAAAGTGAGAATACAAAGGTCAGGAAGAAAGACATGGTTCCAGCTCTCAAGGAGCTTAAAATCTAATGAGGAAAAATAAGGCATAAACAATCAGCTTTTATTATAATAAATATCAGCAAAGAAAAATTACAGGGAATTTAGAGCAAGAAGTGAATGACTGCCTGGTGTTCTGAAAGAATTCATGGTGGCTTTATGGAATAATCCTTCCTCCGTATGAGGGGGTAATCATATCCATCCTGGCTTCCCTTCTCCAGCTTATCCCCCCAACTCCTACCCTCCCTGGAATACACATCAGTTCTTCAAATTGTTCTCTTACTATATGGTTTATAAAGTTTTTTAATCTATCTCATTCCTTCCTCCTCTGGAGATTTTGTTGCTTTCCAACATTTTTTTTTTCTCCAAAGGTGACCTTCTAGAATTGACAATTGTCTCACTTGTGATATGATTTGGGCCAAGTTTGAGGGCAATGTACCTGGCATGTATGGGGAAGGTTTGCTGGTAATTGTTACTAGACCCCAAGTCCCACTGAGTCTCAATATTATAGAAATGAGCCCTGAACTTGAGAGAAAGCAAGCGAGTGGGGCTTATTAGAGATAGCCTGTTTACAAGGGAGCCCCAGGAAAGAGGAATGTGCTCCCCAGAAGGGTATCTTCCAGGGCATATAAAGGCACTTTTCCCGAGGCTGAGGATCTCGGAGTGGGGAAGCGTCCTTCAGTCCCATGGTCATTATCTACTGGTTGTTACTTTTCAGTGAACACAAGATAATCCCAGGATGCCTTTCTCTATGGTCAACATTCTTTCAGGGTTCCTGAAAAAATAGAAATACTTGTGCAAGCAGGCTCTAAATTGGTGCTTCACATTTTGTCCAGACAACCATTACTCCCTGGTGGCTGTTATTTATCCTTTGTTCTCTTTTCCAGAAGGAGGTATTTGTCTCTTAAGTGTATGAAAAGTTTTAACCCTTGCCTCAGACCAGTGACTTTACAGAAGTTAAGTCCCTGTTGCTTTCCTTGTACCAACTCAGTATATTAGCACCATCCTATCTTCCCCTTTTTGAATTGCTCCTTATTTATTTATATCATTTTCTAGGCCTCTAGAAGCTCCATTCTGTCTTGCTCCACACTGTACTGGGGGAAAAAAAGAATCTGTTAATCTCATATGCACACATAGTAGTGCATTAATCCAAATGTGATCTGAACCTAAAAGTGTATTTTGGAAATAAAGTAATGCTTAACCCAAAGAAAAATTCCTTAAGGGAAACATTTTAGGCATCTTAGTGAAAAATACATGTTTGATAAAGGGGTCTTTTTTAGTATGTGTCACACTATACATATGATTGCTGACTTCATATGAGTCCAGCTCCTAATAAAAATATTGAAGAAAAGCACATGTTAAGAGCATACTACAATATGTAAATAAATCTAGAGGAGCCTGGGTGGCTCAGTGGGTTGAGAGTCTGATTTGATTTTGGTGCAGGTCATGATCTCATGATTTGTGAGATGGAATCCAGCATGGGGCTGCATGCTGACAGTGCAGAACCTGCTTGGGATTTTCTCTCTCCTCTCTCTCTGCCCCTTCCCTGTGATCTTTCTCTTTCTCTCTGTCTCTCAAAATAAATAAGTAAACTTAAAAAAACAACGTGTACTATAATAAAAGCTGATACTTATTGGATACTACATGAAAAGCATTGTGTTAAGAAACTTTACATATATTAAGATTTTTCAATTTTCAAAACATCCCTATAAGATATATGATATTATCTTTATTTTACAGATGAGGAAACTGAGGCATGGAGGTATTAAAATTGTACAAGACCAGGTGAGAGACCTAGTTTCAGAATTAAGAAGCTTGAGTTCCAGTTTGGATTTTATCATTTACCATGTGATTTTTGAACAAGGCATGACATTGTATTGAACTTCAGTCTCTCATCTGTAAAATGAAACTAAGTTAGCTAAACTTCTCAGGTCTGCTCTACCTGTATGATTTTTCTGTTCATGTCCTTGGAACTGTTTGTATTTATTTAGCAAATAGTCAAATCCAAGAAAAAGGCAAAATCATGAGTCTTTCTATTACTCTTCAGTATCTACGTGTATACCTTTTCCATGAAGCATTGCTTCATATCTCCCTGCCAATATTCTCTTTGATTCCTAAATAGTAGCTGTTTTTTTCAAAGTCTACCTCTATTTTAAGCCTACCTTAAAGCTGTTTTTTCAAAGTCTACCTCTATTATAAGGTGTTGAAACACATGAGAAATATGAACATTATACAAGGAAATCGATAAGGTTAGGAATCTTCACACATTTAACTTAATCATGTCTGACACTGAAAACAAAGTCATATTTTATTGCCTGAGAGGTATGCTCTTTGGCAAACTGTGATGGTAATCTGATTGTGAACAATGCTTATTCATCATTTCTGGGGCAAGGCTTGGTGTGCCAGCCAAGGGGACAGCTGACCTAATATGCCTTAAGTTACATTCCTCAAAATCAGTTACATTGTGGAAAATCACCAAAGCAGATGTAGTTTATATTGGTCAAGCAGAAACTATGGGCTCTTTCCTTATCTTCTCTCCTATTTTCATTGACAGTTGGGGGAAAGGTTACACAATGATATCCAAAAGGGTAAATTCTCTGGGTACTTTTAAATGATCTTTTTTTCCATTTCACATTCTCTGGATTTCTAAAAGTGGGGAGAAGATAAAAAATCAGAAACCATTAGGAATCTGCTACCACAAGGGTAAGTTCAAGGTACAAGTATGGTGATAATCTAAGATATGCCATGGAAAACACCTTTGTGCCTTTATGTTTCAGAAATGGGTCTGTATCATCTTGAGCTCTATTGGGGCCATTATCTTTTGTAAGATAGCTGGTAGCTTTTCACTTTTCCTGTAACACTCCTCTTTGATGTCATATCATTTGCTTACCTTTTAAGTTTCCTCTGGGAAATGGTAGACAATCTATACTCCTCTTTCCTTAGTTTGAGTTCAAGACCCTTTTTCAAGGCTTCTTGTGTACTCTGTGATCACCTTTATCATAGCTGTTACCATGTGGAATGAGATATAGTTATGGTTATGAGATCAATCTTTAGACAAAAGTGTATTGATCATCTGCTTTATGATTAACTCTGTGTAAAGTTTGGGTCACTAAATTCTAGAAGCATTTCTTTTCACCTAGGTAGTTTTTCAATAATTTCTCTTTTTCCTCAAAAGTGATAAAAATTTTTAAAAAATGTTAAAAGCTAAGTTTCTGAAAGCCCAGAATTCTTGGGGTTTACAGCAGGCAAATATCCTATTATGTTCCACCAACCTGCCTTTTATGAAAATCCTAATACAAATGAAAATATTCCCTAATGTCCTGCATCAATTCATTGGGGAGGTAGGAGGGTGAGATTATTGTCCAGTGTAATTTTTTTCTCAGTAACGGCAATTATGCATTAATTTCATTTCTGAATTATAAGGAAGAAATTAGTGTATCAGGCTTTATGGTGATACACTTTATGTATCAGGCTTTATGGTGCTGACATCATGCCACAAAGAGAAACATTTGATTCTGGACCAGGAGGCGTTAGAAAGATACTAGCAGAAATTCTGGACATACACAGGGTGTCCTAGTTTGAAGACCAGCAATCAGAAACTAATCTCAAACAGTGAAGAGTAAAGGCTTAGAGACAGAAAGTGGAATATTGCAGGCAGTGTGGGATCAAATCAGGAGCTTGTTTGATGATAAACCTGAGAAAGGAGGGGCACATCCAGCATCATCCATCTCATTCCTCTCATCCCGCTCATCCCTCTCATCATCATCCCAGGCCATGGGCAGTGGAATGGCCATCTCCCATATAGGCCACAAGCACCAGCACTACAGAGAAGTGGCTAGGGAGGAGACATTGGCTAGTGGATCAGGGGTACACTGTGATCTTATGGAAATGCAAGCCAGTGGATTCCATAGACATTGGGATAGGATTATTTTTAATGCTCAGTAGTCAGTCAGAAGTGCTTAAGACTCAATCCTCAGGCAGAAAAACTTAGAATATCAACTTTCAATCACTTTGTAGGAGTGAGCGTTACCCATAGAGGGTCTAGCTACTCTTTGCCACATTCTAGGTGAGGGATAGGTCTGCCTGCTCCTGGCTAGATACTCACCTCAAACTCTAGGATGAGAGGTAGGTTCTAATATATCTGTGTTCTCTCTCCCAGCACCCTTGTCACTGATGCTCTGGATTTGTGGCATGATCAGCCATGGTCAAGGGCTGCACCTGTGGAACTCACTGTAGTTTCATGGTCCACATGGATTTGAGATTAGTGAAAGGTTATTCATATCTACACTATATGATCTCAAATACACTTAAAATTCAGCATGTTGAGAGCTAAACTCACCTCTTAACACCAGCATGCCCTCCCCTTATTCCTCTAGGATTTGTTATCTTTGTGAAGAATATCATTATCTATCTCATTGTACCATCATTGCAGTAGGTGGAATCTGAGAAGAAATCCTTTCCTCCTCCTCCTTCATGTCCACAAACAATTGATAATCAAAGTCTATTGAATTTACCTCCTAAGGGTTTCCAAATCATTCACTTGGTCCGTCTTTAAATGTGGTTAGGAAACCGCTAACCATTTGGACTTCTTATTCTCGTTTGTGCTCCTCTCCTAAGATCCACTCTTGGCCTTTATCTCTCATGCTTTGCCTTGATCATGACTTAGGTACTCCAGTTGGGTCTGGCAAGAGAGAGGCCTTAGGAAGGGAATATGAGAATGTTTCTCTCTATCCCTGCCCTGTTTTTTTGTTCTTACCCTTACCAGCTTCTGGTCAACTTCTGCCCCCCCCCCCCAAACCCCCCTTGTCCTTTCAGGCTGTCTATTCCTTTCTTTGTCTTGATTTTGCTCCCATCAGTGTAAACAATCCCTTTGCTACTTTTTCTCCAGGGAAACTTTGTTGAATAAGCCACCAGTTTTCTCACAGGACACTGAATGATCCACTATTTCCCTCACTTTTGCCCACTTCAGACCTTCTCCATATCATAGGTAGAATGATCTTTTAAGTGCAAAGTTGACTGAGTCACTTTCTTGATTAAAACTCTTCAAAGGCTTCTTGTTGCTGTTAAGATCAAGAAAAATAACTACTGTGGCCCACAGCCTAGCAATCTGGCCCCTCCCTGTGTCTCTGTCTCCATTGTTACTTTCTCTCACTCACTGGGCACCCACTATGTTGCTCTTCTTCAGTTCCTTGAAATTGCCACTTGATCTACTGTGAGCATTTTCCTGAATTCTCTCCTCTCTTTGGAAAGTGTTTTCTTTTTCCTTGCCCCCTCAGTGCATCCCTAACCTGCAATTTTACATTAAATGTTTCCTTCTCAAGGGAAGCTGTTCTTGACACTTCGTTCCACTCTTGCCACATGAATTTGCTTCTCCAGTTAATACAGGATGCATTCAGAACATAAGACTTTATGTTTGCTTCAAAGCACTTACTATGAAGTATAATTATGTATTCTATGTATATAGTATACATCATATATTATATAAAATAATTGCATAATATTTATGTAATTTTTTATTGATATAAAATAAGTTTAAGTATGTGTGTGGGGGTGCGTGTTGTTCCCCGCCATTTTATTTATTTATTTATTTATTTATTTATTTATTTATGTATTTATTTTTAATTTTTTTAACGTTTATTTATTATTGAGAGACAGAGAGACAGAGCATGAGCAGGGGAGGGGCAGAGGGAGGAGGTGACACAGAATGCGAAGCAGGATCCAGGCTCCGAGCTGTCAGCACAGAGCCTGACACGGGGCTCGAACTCACAAACAGCAAGATCATGACCTGAGCCAAAGTCGGATGCTCAACCGACTGAGCCACCCAGGTGCCCCTCCTGCCATTTTAACTGTAGCACTTTGCAAAGGTCAGGGTAAATAATTGTGGTTTGAAAAATACTAGTTGGGCAAATAATTAAAAAAAAAAAAAAAGTATCGCTGTTTAAAGCCTACTCAGTTAACAAAAACAGAAGAAAAGCAAATAACAGTTGAATGAGAAGCAATAACAGTGAAAGCAGCCTTCTGTGATTATTATCTAAACAGTCTGTTGTGAGTTAAGCTGAAAACTGAGTGCAGGAGTTTGGGAATAAACATAGGCCATAGTCAGAGAAAACGGGCTCATTCAAAAACATGTAGCTGCTCTCAGGTCAATGGCAGGTCTTTAATTCCATTTTTCATGAGCATCCACAATAAAACCTCAGAGCACAAGCCAATAACTCAACCGCTCAAATCCCCTCCAGAGTTTCTTCCAAGTCAATCTGCTGACCTCAGATCCTCACTTTCATATGATCACAGCAGAAGCATCTGTGGCAGTTCTTGCCCTTGAATAAGATTGTCAAAAAGAAATTAAGGCTGTAATTACAGTATTAATTTTTAAGTTGTGTGGACTCAACAAAACAAGAAAAATAGTCTTTTGAATCATCAAGTTTAGATATATAGTGAGGAAACTACTGATGGCTAGTGAGAGCTACCAGAGAAATCTGTATTATTCATTTTTACATCATGTGAATATCTCTTCAGAATCACTTAGATCAATTGATAGAAAACAGACACTTAATTATTTAATTGAGACCTCACTATAGGAATTCTCTTGACTCAATCATTCTGGGAAGCAGAGGATAAAGGTGGCCCACAGGGGAAGCAAAAAGACCAGCTATAATTTTGGAGAAGACTGCATTTGTGCCAGACTGGAATGCCTTTTATTCAAACATACATCCAGTCATCTGATATTTATCGAGCTCCTACTCTATCCTAAGCCCTGTAATTGTCACTGGTGAAGAAAAGAAAAAGGAATGAATAAACTATGATACTTGCATGGAGAGGACAACCACACTCTACTTTCCTTCAAATTGGACTCAACTCACTCTTGGAAGCCTTCCCTAAATGTTCCTGTCTGCAGAAATCTCTATGAAGAATTCTAAAAGTGGCTGCTTGTGCCACACATAGCCTCTTTCTTGATGATGGTGACCAAATAGGTATTTAATACATTATGTGAAACAGACACAGATAGAGAGGTTCATGGAGGATCAACTGGATCAAAAAGCAAAGAGCTTTGAAAAGTATATGGTGTTTATTTTATTTTTACACTTGGTAATGTATATTATATCTAAGAGTGTATAAGATATACACACAGTTTATAAATAATAAAGCAATTGTTATGAGACCAGGCTGGAAGGCTGGTGGAAAAACCAAGCGGCGCTTGGAGATCTTATTTAGATCTTATTTAGAGATCTTATTTATTTAGATCTTATTTAGATCTTATTTAGAGTCTTATTTAACTCCGGCGGGCTCAGTGGAGACCGTTTCTCCAAAGGTCTGAGCCCTGAGCACAAGCATGGGAGGCAGTTTATAGTCTGTTACTTTTGCATTCCACATTAGTATTAATTTAGCAGACTTGGCAAGCAGGGCAGGAAGAAGAGCCTGGAAGAGGGGTCTCTAAGCTAGAAACTAGAGCTTGTTTTAGTCCCCTCGGCCATCTTATGGTGCAGAACTTTACTTATTTTCCCAACACAATCACTTATCCGTTCACTGTACAACTTAAGAATTAGAATAGGGGGCCAGTGTTTTAGAAACCTCCTGCTTGCCTCTCTTTTTATTGCATCTCTCTTCCACCCTCCATAAGTACTCACTTTTGGTTAATTATTTTTTATTTATGATATTATCACCAGTGTATATACCTACGAATAATACATAGATTAATTTTGAAATTTGGGTGTCAGGAAGGGGTGATGTTACAACTATTAAATGAAGGCTCCTGAGAGAAGATAAACAGAACACAAGGTGAATAATCGTATGACTGTAGGAACATGATCAGGGAAATGAGTAGCTCTGTATCTTCTGCTTCTAAACTCACTACAGCTCTCAAGAAGATATCTAAGATAAACATTTCTATGAAACAAAATGAGTGTCTTCAATTGATTCAGGAAGCAGGGCAGGGTGAAAAACAGGAACTTTTTCAGCACATCGTCAAGATAAAGGCCAGCTATGCATAAGGGTCAGGCTTACCAGGGTATTTTATTCTCTGGTTAAAAAGTATGTAAGATTTTATGGCATCTTAGTAATGATAGTTCTCCCTGAGTCTGTCTCTTTGGGATGTACTGGTCCAAAGTATACTGGTAGCCCTCCAAATCTGCTGCACAGCGGTCTTACTGAGACAGTAGTTTTTGATTCCCTAAAGGATCCCCTCTTCCTTTCTCCTGTGTTGGATTATCTGTTTTCCATGTCATCATCTTGTTTTGGTTTTTCATTTATTCTCTCATTCTCTCTTTTTGTGGGTTGGAGAGAGAACTCAGACTCCCATAACTTCTGGAAAAAGGATGAGAGGGAAGGACATTTTTTAAGCTTCCATATTTGAAAATATCTTAATATAACATCATATTAATTGATACTTTGCCTTGATATAGTTAGACATTATTTTTATTCAGAAAGTTAAAGGCATTTTTCCAAGATTGTTTGCTTCCAGATTTACTTTGGAGAATCCTGAAGCCATCTCAGTACTGTGTTCTTTGTGTAAGTCTATTCTTTCCCCCTCTTTTGAAGCCTGTAGTTTTATTATTCTACTTTGCTACGCACTCAAAAGACAGTTTAAATCTAAAAATTCTTCTCCATTTCCAGGAAATTTTCTTGAATTATATTATTGATAATTTTCTCCCTCTCTGTTCTCTTATCTCTCTTTGTAGAACATCTATTATTTAGATATAATCAACTTATTTTCTACTTCTCTATTTCCATCTCGTCTTTTGCTCTACTTTCTAGTATGTCCCCTTTTTCTCATAAGTCTTGTGTTGAGATTTCCATCTTATTTCTCTGTTAATGTTTTGAATTTCCAAAAACTTATTCAAAGTATATTTCTCTGTGTTTGTTTCATGTTTGCATTATCTTATCTCTCTGAGACAATAAATAATCATTTCTTTTTCTTTCTTTTTTTTAATTTAATTAAAAAAAATTTAACATTTATTTATTCTTGAGACAGAGAGAGACAGAGCGTGAATAGGGGAGGGGCAGAGAGAGAGGGAGACACAGAATCCGAAACAGGCTCCAGGCTCCGGGCTGTCAGCACAGAGCCCGACACAGGGCTCGAACACACGGACTGCGAGATCATGACCTGAGCTGAAGTCTGACGCTTAACCGACTGAGCCACCCCAGCGCCCCTAAACTTTTTTTTTTAATGTTTATTTATTTTTGACAAAGAGAGAGACAGAGCATGAGTGGGGGAGGGGCAGAGAGAGAGGGGGACACAGAATCCAAACCAGGCTCCAGGCTCTGAGCTGTCAGCACAGAGCCCCACATGGGACTCAAACTCACAAGCTGTGAGATCATGACTTGAACCGAAGTCAGACGCTCAACCCACTGAGCCACCCAGGCGCCCCTCCTTTTCTTTCTTTTTCTTCTTTTGGTATGGTCTGTATTTCCTCCAAGTTGCTTTTATTCTGTTTGCCACTTTGGTCTGTGTATTCCACATTCAAGTGTCTTCTCTAATTTATAAGCTTTCCTTTAACTCTGATGGCTGGTCAGCTTAGTAGCCTGTTCATGAGTAAGAATGGGATACTAAAAAAGTTATGTGAAGTCCTGGTTGCCTGGTAGGTTGTCAACTTTGAGCTCCTCTATAGAACACACAGCATCTTTGGGACTTCCTTCTTTTGCTGGTCACATTTCCTAGAAAACACATTCCCAATCTTGCT
The DNA here is from genome assembly GCF_024362965.1 of Panthera pardus. Classification (NCBI taxonomy): domain Eukaryota; kingdom Metazoa; phylum Chordata; class Mammalia; order Carnivora; family Felidae; genus Panthera; species Panthera pardus. The sequence goes on from NW_026526655.1 coordinate 98,201,344, forward strand.
CCTGTAATACTAAAGTCTGACTGTAGGGCTCTTGGGGAAAGAGCTGATGTGGGGTTTCATCAGTCAGCATTCTTGTACAGAATCACTGATATGCTTTGTTTTTAGTTGGGAATCTATTCCCTCAACTGTACCGGGTATTTCCTCTGTTAAATATTTTTACTTTTTCTTTTTTTTTAAGGGAATAAGCCTCAAGAATTATAGGCTGTAGCAGAAATCTGCCAGCATCATGGGGGTGGGGAGAATGGCAGGTAGTGATCTACTTCATTCTCAAACATTTTTACCCAAACCTCTTCTTTACTTTACCCTTTTCCTACCCACTCCCCACCTCCATGCAGTTCCAAAATTGCCTAGGACTGGGATTTTTCTTTTAGTCCCCTTGAGGATTCTATGATATAACTTGTGTTGGTTCTAAGTTTTCCTCAATACTGACTTTGGGTTCAACTTTACAATTCTGCTAAGTTGACTCTTGCTCATCTGGTTTTCAGCTTCCAAATTTTGTTTCTTTAATCTCCTTTCCTGTTGTCCCCATTTATGTGGGTTTGAGACTACAAACAAAAATAATTTGTTAGAAACTTAGTGAGTTTCATGAGGGAACAACATTAATGCATGTTAATTCATGACTCAGCTGGTATAAATTTTTTTTTAAGAGAGTGAGAGAGGGAGCTGGGAAGAGGGACTAGGGAGAGAGAGAGAGAGAGAGAGAGAGAGAGAGAGAGAGAGAGAGAGTCTTAAGCAGGCTCCACACTCAATATGAGCCCAAAACAGGGCTCAATTCCATGACCTGTGAATCGTGACCTGAGCCAGAATGAAGACTCCGATGCTCAAATGACTGAGCCACCCAGGAACCCCTCAGCTGGTATAATTTTAATTATACAAATACTTTCTGATTCCTGTTAAGTGAAGGGTAACACCATCTTGTTTCCATAAATGCTACAGAATTATATTCTGTACCATTAAGATCTAATTCCCTTACTGAGGATAGTTGAGCTTTCTAGCACTAAAACCACTGGGCAAAAATGATAATTAGTTAATTGGGGAAAGTAGGTCATCTCTCTTCTTCTTAATTTCTTTCATATCTCATTAGTTTCCCCCTCAGGTTATAATATGATACAGACAAAATAAAATATTCTCTAAGCTAATCAATTCTAGTGCAACCCCAACCCATATTCTGATTTTTTCCTCTAATACTAACAGAATTAATAAAGCAGGGGGTTGTTCTTAATGACTCCCTATGTCATCACTCCCCCATTCAGTCATCCACTAAGTTTGGATGATTTTTAGCTCATGAATATCTTCTGTGCTTATTCTGTCAAACAAAAAAACTAAAACAATTTTGTAGTGAGTTTGTTGTCCTTTATTTAAGGGAAAACAATCTTTGTGAAGGAGTACAGTGCCTCATAAGCAGTGTCTCATAAACAGTGAAACACTGTTCCCCAGGTATTTTGTCAAGAGTATACGTTTTAGAGCATTAGAGAAGGCACTGTGGAAAACAAAGCATGCTTGGTTAGGAGGTCAGGGATCTTCTCATAAGGCTAGCAGATTCTATGACTTCAGGTAAGGTGAACTAGCTAAAGTTGAATTGGAAGATTATCACTGGTGTATGTCAAGTTTCCTTGACAAGCATTTCCTGTAAGTACAGGCTGACTGAGATTTAGATTTGTGGCTGGGCCAGGCCACTGAGACGACTCCCATTTTGTGGGTCCCCATGTACAAATTAACTTGATCAGTTTCTTCTGTATTTTTCCTGTTGTACATCACTCACATCCATCCCCTCTTTTCTACCAGACTTAATTTTCTGAAATACAAACATGACTGCATCACTTTCCTTTCTAAAACTCCCAAATGAGTCATTGCTTTATTGAAGTCCAAACTTAGTTCATGGAGAGAGCTCAAGGATACTCCCCCTGGGCGAGTCTCCTGTCGTTAGTTTTTACTGTGGCCCTCCTGGCATATGGACCTTCAGTAAGACCAAAGGCATTCGTGAATTTCCATGGCACACACCAAGCAACCTTGTGCTGCTCTGCCTTTCTAAATGCTGCTCCTCTGCTCTGCCCCTTCTCCTCTGGACACATCCTTCAAGACAAGCTTGGGTACCTCTGGGAATCCCTCACCAACCCTGCCAAATCTGGTCTCCAACTTTTTTCTTCATGCTTCCAGAGTACTCTGCCCTATCCTGTTGTTGCAACCTATACTGACAAGAATTGCCTAAACTTCCATGCTGCATTAAATCTGCCCTATTTTTGTATCCCACATGAGTTACATACTGTCTGACAAATAGTAGAATGTTCCTTGCTATGATGATATTGAAATTGAGGGCTTCCAACAGATGAGTTTTTCCCCCTTACGGGGATATTTTATCCACTTCCACATTACTTGAACCATTTTGATTTAAAATTCACTCACTGGACTGGGATTAAAGTAACTTTGTTCTTTTCCTAATTAATTGTTTAACCTCTTTGGTCCACAATTATGTCATTGTGATAGTTATTTGTTTTAGATCTCTATAATTCAAATCTAAATTTTCTATCTTTGTCATATTCCCTCTGTCCTTTTCTGTCTCTCCCCACCCCCATGTTCTGGTATCTGCAAGTTAAAGTGTATTATCAGCAAGCTCTCAATAAGTCAATCCATGGTTTTAGCTAAAAATTTCAAATATATTCCCCAAAGTAGTTGCATCACTAGTCAGGACTCTAGATGCCTAAAAAGTCCTATAACCTGAAAGACTGAAACTTCCTAAGGAAGGGGGAATTTTATAGTGCTAATTAGGCTATTGGACAAAGCCACTATAACAATGACCCTTCTCCTCTTACCAACTAATTGACCTTATAGAAATTAGGTCACTCCTATGGCTATAGACCATTGTCTCCAGGTCCTTTGGCTTTTTGTTATTTCAAACAGTGGCCCTGGGGATAAGAGTTGGGTGAAAACAGTGAGCTAGATTCCCTTGAGCTCTGAGGAATTGATATTTATTTTAGTAAGTTTATTCAGAGAATAACAAGCATATAGGCAGATAAACTGATTACAGAGATAAAGCGGTTAGGATCTCAGTAGGACAGGAATTCATGGGTACTCACTCAGAAAAAAAAAAAAAAACACAAAAAAACAAAAAAAAAACAAAAACCTACAACACAGTTGTTCCTGTCTGTATAAGGAAAATCATCTCAGTAGAAATAGGTTGTTTACATTTTCAATTCCACAAACTCCCTTCACAGCTACACCATGCATCAAACAGAGAAGGGGAAAGGGAAGCTTTTATTTATCTATTTATTTATTTATTTTTGGTCCCTGATGTGCACAAGGAAGGTCCCTCGAGATGAATCATCTTGGAGCAGCAAAGATCATGATAGCAATAATAACAACAATGCATCAGTGATTCTCAAATATATCCATGGGGCAGAGTATGCTTTTCAAAGGACATTCACTTCTATTCCATCTCATTTGATCATTGTGACAACCTCAGAAGGTACATAAGGTAGGTATTGTTATTACTATTTTACACATGAGGATCCTGAGCCACAGAGGGTGTAGAGTTATTTGTCCAGAATCACAGAGCTAGTTAGTGGCAACATTGGAGCCAGAGACCAGATTTTTTGAGAAATGTTGTCACATAAATGGATTATATGCACTGTGTGTACACAGAAATGCCTAGGATATGGAAGAAGCCCAAATCTCCCTCTCATTTGAAAGTCTGGGCCAGTGGCTCTGGAGACTTTCAGATTCACCTGGAAGTTCTCTGAAGAAGGCAGACATGCAAGCTGACAGATTTCTTAGCAGTAGTTCCTTGACTCCAATGACCATCTTAGCCAGAAAAATTAGTGTATTTCTTCTCCTAGGTTAGGTGCTGGGCTTGTAAAGTCCCAGAGAGAAATTAAGGATTTGTTTGGTGGTCTTTGACGAATTCTGAATTGTTTCACTTTTTCCGTTATGCAAAGAAGAACATAAAGGAGTGTTAGTGTCCTGGCTCTTGGGGCCATTCATCTATTGATCTGGTATCCAAAGAATCTTCTTGATAAAAGAAAAGGAAGTGATAGTATTGTCCAGACCTTCCAGCTATCATGGACTCCCCTGCATTTGTTATCCCATCAGCTTAAAATCCAGAGTTGTCAGAGTTTTGGATATCTACTGCAAACTCCTCATTCAACACAGAGGAAATTGAGACTCAGAGAGCTGAAGTGGTTACCAGAAGTCCGCAGGGCTAGTTAACAACACAGCTGAGATTGGAATCAAAAGAGCCAATTATAATAGTTGATATCTACCATTTTCTTAGCATCTGCTATGCCTTTGTTGCTGTGATGTATACTTACATGTTTATTACTTTTGCATTTTCTTAGCATCTGCTATGCCTTTGTTGCTGTGATGTATACTTACATGTTTATTACTTTTGCCTTTCACATCTACAAAATTGAGGGCTGTTGTCCACATGTATTAGTTAGGATAAGTTAGGCCAGCCTGATGAGAGAGCAATGATGAAATCTCAGGGTAATTAATGTAACACAGATTTATTTCTTTCCCCTGCCTCCATCTAGTGTGTATTAGTGGGTAACAGATGGGTTGGGTAAGGAGGTATTCTTCTCCTTAAAGTCATCATAGACCTAGACTGAGAGGGTCTCTAACTTCTGGTAGACCTCCAACATGGAGCACATACCTCCACATTCGGTGGGGCAAGAAGGGATTACACACCGAAGACTGACACCGATCTCTATGCTTGGGTCTATAAGCGCTTCACATCAGTTTTGTTCAAGGGCTATTGACCAGTTTGGTCACTTGTACCAATCAATGTACAAAAATGCTGGGAAGTAACTGTCTCCCTTGTTCTTCAGAAGAAAACAGATGCCTACAAACACAAGAGATGATTACCAACCTAACCCTTTAAATCTCCATAGAGTAGCCAAGACAATACATTTAAAATATAAATTCTGTTTTTCACAGCTCTTATGGAAACTCTATATTTCCTTCCCATCACCTTAAAATACAACTTAACCTAGGGGTGCCTGTGTGGCTCAGTTGGTTAAGTGTCCAACTTTGGCTTGGGTCATGATCTTGTGGTTTATGAGTTCTGGGACCTGCACTGGGCTCTCTGCTATCAGCATGGAGCCCACTTTGGATCCTCTGTCCCCCTCGCTCTCTGCCCCTCCCCCTCTCGTACATGCATGCTTTCTCTCTCAAAAATAAATAAACATTAAAAAAATACAACCCTCCCATGGGGGAGGGGAAGGAAAAAAAAAAAAAAAGAGGTTAGAGTGGGAGAGAGCCAAAGCATTAGAGACTGTTAAAAACTGAGAACAAACTGAGGGTTGATGGGGGGTGGGAGGGAGGGCAGGGTGGGTGATGGGTATTGAGGAGGGCACCTTTTGGGATGAGCACTGGGTGTTGTATGGAAACCAATTTGACAGTAAATTTCATATATTTAAAAAAAAAAAATACAACCCAACCTGTTTCATAAGGCCTATAAGGCTTTGTATAATTTGGCCCTTTCTACTCTCATGCCACTCTCCCCTTAACTCATTTCACTTTATCACACTTGCTTTCTTTCAGTTCTTGGATATTTCAAGTGCTTTCTTTGTTCAGTCTTCCCCATGCTGTTTCCTCTCCTTGCTTACACTCTGCTTTCTCTCTGCTTGACTAATGCTTATGCATCCTGAACGTTTCAGCCTCAGTGTCATCTTTGACCAACTGCATGTTCCATGCATGTATAGATGGTGGCTATTTTGTTTTCCATTGTACATTCAGTGCGTTCTACAGGGCCTGGCACAAAGAAGATAATATTTGTGAAATGATTACATGTAGGAATGAATGAACAGAATCCTCTCTTAAACAATACTACACTTAGTCGTCAAAAACATAATGATGTAGCAGAGCAGATGACTCACTTAGAAGAGTAACTGTGTATTTGAAGTTTCTAGTAATATTATGATAATGATGCTCATTTTCTAGTTACTCATTCTAAGTATTTAGCATTCCTTACCTGTCTACTGAACATTGTCAATGTATAAGTTTTTTGAATGTTAAAGTACATGAGAGGGGCAGAAACCTAAGGTTTGAGTGACAGAAGGAATGTGGAACATTTTTGTAGAGCAAGATACCACCAATTCAGCTTTTTTCATAGAACTGATTGAATGACAATATTTTTCAAATAAAAATTCAAATATGGTCTGATGAAGGATTTTTGTGCCACTTACAAGTGTGGAGAACCATCTAATAAGAATAGTTTTGACACCATTATATTGACATATCTGGGGCAATTTGATGATTTGGAAGGACAATGACATGGAATATATGTAATTAGAACTGTCATGGAAAATCTGAGACAGTTGGTTTTCATCTAGTCAGAACTCAACAGAAAAAAAAGTCATTGGAAGTTGGGTATGCCTATTTTACGTAAAGTTGGTAAAGTTAGCAAATCCTTGTTAAAGGCATTTTGGAAATTTCTTAAGCAGTACTGGTCATGGTTTTAAATTTATTAAGGAAGTCATTTCATGGAGATAATTAAAGTAAAACTTAATACTGAGTTTCCTTAGCAATAGAACATTCAGATGGAGTCACACGAAATATTCCCCTCTTTCCTACAGCCATCTCCTTAATGACATTTGTCAGCACATATTACACACTAAAATTGTTTATGATATTTTGTTATTGCTGACTTTGATTTAATTACTATGTGGATTAAATAAAAAGGAGTATAAATTGAGAAGCTTTACAAACACTTTGTTATATAACAGCTCTGTGGAAGGTCATCCAATCTTTTCCCTTATCTCTGAGCATGTCCCTACCCACCTCCCCACTCCTAAGACCAGACATGAAATAGTATTATCCATTCAGAAAGACCATGGGCTGCACCCAGAAATATTCTCCTGGAACTTACAAATACCTTGTGTCCTCTCCATCTCTGAGGAGTGAGTACATATCTTGAGAATGTTTCCAATTAGAACTCAGAAACTTCTTGATGGAGTTCTTTGCCCATTTGGGAAATAGCTTCTCTGGTGGATGATGTGACTTCTGATAGGGGCTGGGTCACAGTTACTCTCAACCACTTTATTATTATTTTTTTAATGTATTTTTAATAATGTATTATTATATTTTTTAATGTATTTCTAATTGGTTGCCTCTCCTCAAACTAAGGATTAGCCTGACACGCCCTAGATGTGCTCCAGAGGTCTGGGTTTTGGGGACTGAATCATTCATACTGAATTTAGTGGTTTGTGTGAAGGTACAGGTTGGGTGGTCAACACAGTGAAGGTGCCTTTGTCAGCCCCATCTCTCCCTTCTGTGCCACCTGCTTCCCTGGGGTGGTTCTCTCTCTCCATCTGCCAGACACTCCATGTCCTCTTGTTTTCACACACACACACACACACACACACACACACACACACACACACCCTTTAAAACCTGCTTCTAAGAAAACACCTGGCAAATTCTTCTCACTATCATCAGATCTCAGATCATCAGATTTTATATCCTAGACTTCCTAAGGCATTTGAAAAATTGCAGAATGCTAAGGTTTAAAAGTTCATCTTTGTCACTCATAATAAATAAATGGAAACAATTTAAATGACTAGCATTTTGGGAATTAGGTGACTATACATGATAGCATGTTACTTAGATATAAAAATCACATTTGCAAAGTGTTTGGATTATTTTTTTTTTGCCATACAAAACTATTAAACATTTTAAACTTGTAGGATTTTAAGACAAAAATAGGCATTTGTCCTGTGTTGAGCAAATGCAGCAGTCTGATGAAAAGCACAGGATGTTGAACAGTATTTAAAACATCAGAGAAAAAGACAAAAAGTAAATAGTTGCCTTTGTGTCACAGGATTATGGTTTTTATTTTAATTATCGAAACATCCCTCTGTCATCTTTGCCGTGAGGAAAAGAAAATGTAGGTATTCACAGGAGAGAGGAACGAATTGCCAATGGGAAATTTTCAACAAGCAGTTCTGCTTGTGTGTGTGTGTGTGTGTACCTCTCTGGATATCTTTATCTACTTCCATCTACTCTGCTGTTTGGCAGGAACAGTGTGCAAGTCTCACAAGCCTCTGCCTTTCCACAAGGCTGTCTCCGGATGAGACGCTGGGAGATTTAGACCTGGATTTATATAAGTCTTACCTAATACATCCACACCTTTGGATTTCTGCTCTCCAGCATCCTCTGTGTTGCTGAGCTACACAGTTTCTGGCCCTCTTGTCTCTTTGTGTAGCGGAAAAAGAGCTTTGGCATCACATCAGCTTCAGTTGTGGTTGACTCCACAGATTGCTGGCTGTGTGACCCTGGGCTCTCTACCTCGGTCAGTAAACCACAGCTTCCTCATCTTTAAAGGGTAATGAACGCTACCTTATTCTAGTAGGAAAAAAAAATGAGGAAATCCATGTTAAAGAAAATCTTAGTGTAAGTCCTCAAAAAGGGATAGTTACTTTATTTCTTCTGACTCATAATTATTTCATGCTTTCAGTCTGGTGGCACAGGTTTTATCAAGAGTGGAGTCGGCCTGTCATTTCTTTCTTTTTATTTTTTGAAGTTTATTTATTTATTTTGAGAGAGAGAGCATGTGTGCACGAGAGAGAACAGGGGAGGGGCAGAAAGAGAGAGAATCTCAATCTCGAGCCTAACTCCAGGGCTCAATCCCATGAACCGTGAGATCATGAGTTGAACTGAAACCAAGAGTTGGAGAACTGCCTGAGATGCCCAGGTGCCCCTGCCTGCCTGTCATTTCTTAGGATGAGGGCTTTTTCTTCTTCTTCCTTTTTTTTTTTTTTTTTTTTTTTTTAAAGTCTGTTTGGCTTCATATCTTGTTCTTTAAACATGCCTGAAATCTTGAATACACAAAGTCCTGGGGTGTCTGGGTGGCTGAGTAGGTTAATTGCCTGACTCTTGATGTTGGTGCAGGTCATGATCTCACAGTTCATTAGTTGGAGCACTACATCGGGCTCTTTGCTGACAGCCAGAGCCTGCTTGGGATTCTCTGTCTCCCTCACTCTGCACCTGCCTGCTCACGTTCTCTCTCTCTCTTTCTCTCTCAATAAATAAAAATCTAGAAAAACAAAACAAAACAAAAGTTGTGGCTTCATTCGAATAAACCCTGATTTTGCTCAAGAGAATAGTGGGTTTTCTTTTCCAAGTTAATAGAATAAAACTTACACTCTGTTTTATCCACAAAGACTAAGTGAATTTTGCTATAGGCTTTTTCCATTTCCTAATGAGACCTGAGGAGACCACAGCATGTTAATAATAGTATTAATCGTTAAAATTCATTTGTTATAAAAACAAAGGTTTCATTTTTTTTTACCATTAACATTTTTCTTTTATAAAAAGAAGTCACTTAATTCACCTAACTTCTCTTTCTGTTTCCTGCTTTCTGTCATCCCTGAGTTGGTGTGATCTTGTGTTCAGTGCTCAGCCAAGTGTAAACCTAAGCTCACACCTAAAGCCTCTTGCCACCTTGCTAATTTCTATTATTCTCAACCCCCATATTGACAGCACCCTCAATCTCTTTCAGCCCTGGAGCTAAAGTTGAAAAATAAGCAGAAGACAGCCACAGGTAAAAGGTATAATCTACTTCATTTCTTTCTGAGTAGATTTATTCCTTTGTGGAAATCAGTTGAGGGTAATGGTTATTTTTATCTTTGATACTAATGCTTCACTCTGCCTCCTGGTGGTTGAACAAGCCTAGATTTTTTTTTTTTTTTTTTTTGCTGTCCTTTGGAAATATTGCTCAGGGCTCCTGGGGGCTGTAGGAGCAGGGAGTCGACAAAAGATAAGGTCTCAAATCTCTTCAAACACTCCCCATACTTGCTGTGCTGCCAAGTCATTAAGCAAGGCAAACTCCTCTCCCATATGGGCTGTTAACTTTTATTTGTTCAGTGCTGCTCTTAAACATGGCTGGTCTGAACTCTCGTTTCTTCCTGGATCGAGAAGACAGTACCCAGCATCTGCTTTGTTACAGAAGAGTCTGCTAGTCTGCTGGCCTATCTCAGATGAGCCCGGGGATATAGGTTGGTTCTTTTGGCCTCACTTATTAATTCATGAATTCATTTTTCTAATTCAACAGATTTATCTTGACCACCTGGCATTCAACCATGCTAGGTGCAAGGGACATATTAGTGAATATAGCAGATTAAAAACAACAACAACAACAACAACAACACAAAAATCTTCGTCTTTCTGGAGCTTATTGTCTAGAAGGAAGAGGGGTGGAGAGTAAGTAAACTGTATAAATTTCTTTTTTTTTAAATTTTTTTTAATGTTTTTATTTAGTTTTTGAGACAGAGAGAGACAGAGCATGAGCAGGGGAGGGGCAGAGAGAGAGGGAGACACAGAATCTGAAGCAGGCTCCAGGCTCCGAGCTGTCAGCACAGAGCCTGATGTGGGCCTCGAACTCACAGACTGTGAGATCATGACCTGAGCCGAAGTCAGTCGCTCAACCGACTGAGCCACCCAGACGCCCCTATAAATTTCTGTGTATAGTATATTAGAATGTGGTATGTGCTTTGGGGAAAAAAAATAGAAAATGGTGAGGGATGTGAGAAAGTTCAAGTGTAGAGGTTTAAAATTTTAAATAAAGCAGTAACGATGGCTTCTATTAAGAAGTGAGGTATGAGTCAAAAGTTGAAGGAGGTGAGAGAGAAAACCAAAAATCTACCTGGGGAAAGAATGTTCCAGGCCATGTGGTAGAAAATATTAGGACACATTTGTTAGAATGTTTTTTTTTTTTTTAATTTTTGGTAGTATTAATCATTGTAGATAAAGAGATGAATCAAGGATGTTTTTTGCCTTCAGAGAGCTGATAGTCTAGCATAGGAAACAGACCAAAAATAGGCAATTTCAGTTTACTGTGATTATTGATAAAACAGAGATAGGCATGTTATGTGATGCTAATAATGGTGTGGAATCCTTATTAAGATGCTTTCAGAATGCTATAGGAGCATAAAATGGATTTGGGGAAAGTAACACAGCTAGTCATTTCTCTTTGGCAGCATTTGGTAAACATGATTGGATAGAGTATAGACAACTAATTACAGAGACAGTAAGATTTTCACGGTGGGGAAAATGGATTCAAATTTGTTTAGGATGGTCTAGATAAAACATCCCCTTTTTAAAGATTCTCTGCAACAAATAGTTTATTAAAGGACATGAGAAATTTTCAGTAAAGACATTATTTGACTTTGTGAACTTCTAAAACATACTGATCAGTGGAATCCTTGGAAAAGGCTGCTCTAAATCAAGTTTCTTGTAGACAGTCAGTTGAGGCAGTGATAGTCTGGATGTCAAGGTATCCTGAGCCTGAGATAAGTCAACCTGAATTCAAACTGAACACATCCTCTCTTGAGTCCCCATGAGAAGTTTGTTCTAAATGGCCTTTAAAGGCCATTTATGGTTCTGATCTGAATGAAGCCATTGAACTTTTTCCTTGAGGCCATATGGAAGGTGCAATATATATTGATTAATCCCAAAGTCTTTTTTTTTATATGTATTTATTGAGTAGCTACTGTGTGCTGCCCACAGTTCTAGATTCTGGTATTACAGCAGTGAAAGGGATGGAGAGTGAAGAATGCTCTTTTGGGAGTGTGCAATCTATTAGGGAAGACAGATAATGTGTAAGCATGCATACATAATGTAGTTTCAGGGAGTGATAGGTACTATGAAGAAACATTGACAGCAAACCACCTGGTAAGGGGAGAGAGAGTAACTGGATGTAGAAGGAACAGCCATGTTACATTGGATAGTTAGGAGAGATAGCTGAGAAGGTAACATTTGAGCTGAGATCTGAACAGTAAGAAGGAGCCAGTCATGCAGTAATGTGGGAGCAATGTTCCAGGCAGAGGAAATGATGGAATCAAAATTCCCGAGGCAAAAAGGGTATGAGAAGAGTCAGGTTCAGAAAGAAAATAGCTGCAAGTCTGAGAGGAGAGGTGAGGGGTGTGTCAGGGGTCTGGTTTCTATAAAGAAAGGACCGGTCAGTAATTTAGGTTCTGTAGGCAATACTGTCTGCATAGTAACTAGACTGCCATTGTGTCTAAAGCAGACACAGAACTTAACATTGGGTGTGGTTGCATTCCAATAAAATGTTATTTACAAAAACACCCTGCATTGGATACCAGGGCCATTATTTGCAGACTGCTGGGGCAAGCCATCAGGTTTCAGGTCATAGGTTGGGACCACATTACATAGAGCCTTATAGATCATGGGAGGGGGTATCTGTTTCATTCTAAGTGTGGTGAGGTTTCAGAGTGTTCTGGCAGTGTAGCGATGTGATTAGATTATGCTGTAAAAGGCCACACTTAACAGTGTTTGGAGAATGGGGCAAGAGTGCAAGCAGGAATAAAAGGCCATTTGATGGTTATAAAGGCACAGTGAATGTGATCCCTGCCCTCAGCAGCCTCCCCATTTATATGGGGAGGTGTGGCAGAAAGAGAACTATTAAATTTCAGCCTGTTAAAGGCTCTGAGAAGTCCTGCTAAGAAATAAATTCTTTCGGGTGTGTTTATCACAGCACTGGTGTGTATTGTGAATCTCCAAGTAGGGGTGTGTGTGTGTGTGTGTGTGTGTGTGTGTGTGTGTGTGTGTGTGTGATCTGACAGTTGATAGAGTGCTCTTTTTTCATTTGTGCAGAGTAGATTCTGGAGTTAGTTTTATTACAGCCTAAAATGGGGAATGTCATATAGGATTAAAAGTGGGTATAAAAAATAAAATGTGGAGAATCTTTGAATACCAGGTTCAGTTTAAAGTTGTGGCAATATATCTTTGTTCTCTCTACTGCCTTCCTTTTTATTCCCTGTTAATTCTACTAGTAGTCCATAGTGACACTTATTCATTCATTCATTCATTCACCATTCATTAATTCATCATGAACTATTTATGCATGGTACTGGCCGGGTCACTGATCACACAGGAGAAAAAAAAGGCACATAATCTTTCTTCTCCAGGAGCTTCTGGTCACAAAGAACTGTCTTAGAAATCCATCCATGACTGGTTTCAAGGTGTCTTGCAGGGGGCACTAAGCAGAGGAGAGGCTGCCTAAATCCTTATTGACTGATGGAACAGACTTTAATGCTTAAGAAAAAGTTTGGGTCTGCATTGTCCTATATGATTGCCACCAACCAAATGTGGCTATTGAGCCCTTGAAATGTGGCCAGTGTAAACTGTTAATATAAAATATACACTGGATTTTAAGGACTATAAAAATAATGGAACCTATTAACAATTCAGCAATTTTAATTACATGATGAAATGATTATATTTTGGATATACTAAGCTAAATAAAATATATATATTTTTTAATTTTTTTAACGTTTATTTATTTTTGAGACAGAGAGACACAGAGCATGAACGGGGGAGGGGCAGAGAGAGAGGGAGACACAGAATCGGAAGCAGGCTCCAGGCTCTGAGTCATCAGCCCAGAGCCCGACGCGGGGCTCGAACTCACGGACCACGAGATCGTGACCTGAGCTGAAGTCGGACGCCCAACCAACTGAGCCACCCAGGCGCCCCTAAAATATATTTTTAAAATTAATTTCAACTCTTTAACTTTTTTAAAATATGGCTGCTAGAAAATTTTAAATTACACATGTGGTTCACATGATGTTTCTGTCAGACAGCGCTGGTCTAGATTCACCAAGCTTGATGTCTGGTTTCGCAGCCCCTTACCTCTCAGTATGAACCAGACCTAGGTAGACCACCAGCATAGAACCAGAGCAGGGAACCTTCAACCTCAGGCCCCAGGGCAACCCAGTCATAGCAGGCAGTCACCTCCCAGAAAGCCCTATGTTCCTTCTGTCTGCTATTCCCCACAACACTTAGGGAGATGATAGAGGAGAAAAAGCTGAGTTTATTGAGGTCAACAACCTATCTTCTACAAATGCCTTACTTTATTTTTAATAACCTGTTGAGTACTTCTCATGCAGGGGATTTGGACAATTTTTTTGGACTTCTTTGTGATCTCTTAGCGAGTATATCAATTTGTGTGACATCTCATCTTGAGAAAAGTAGTTCAAGTTTTACCTACTCCATAAAGTCCATCCTTTCTTCTCCAGTCCCTCATAGTGTTCATTTCTCATTCAACACATGTTAAGCACAGCTGCTATAAACAGCTTTTTATGGCACAGCTGCTATAAAGTACTTTTGTCAAGTAGTTCTGGTCTCAACTGCAAGAAAACTCAGTCCAGTCTTGGATTTCTTTGTACATCAACCTATGGCACAAATCGTTCACATGCAAGACTCTCAATGAGCATCTTGTTTCTGATGCTTCCACTTCGTTACCTGGGACACCTGTGCCTTGTATGATGTATGAAAAATTCACAAACAAATTCCACTTGGAAATGGATTCCTGGCTTGCTGACTCATCTTGCTGGTTTCTTTCCTTTGTTTCTTTCCTTCGTAGGGGTTCAACGTTTGTTTCCTATGCTTCCACCGACGCTAAACAGCACCCGCATTCCATATTTCGCCTCAACTGAGATTTCTGCCACCAGCAAGAAAGGTGAAACGCAGTGTTCAATTTTAAAGTGGTTGGTGACATCCATATCTCCTAAGGCAGAATGTTCTAACTAGTGATTTGCCACCTCTCCTAGGTGTGTGCACTTAATGGAGGCTCAGCGTGCATTTGCCACCAAGATTAGAAGTAGGAAAGTCACTAGAAACATTGTCTGGCTCAACCTTGTTCTATTAATTATAAAAGAAAGCTAAACACTCCCCACCCCCGCCTTGGCTAACAAAATGGAGAATGTAGATAGGTTATAGGATTGAGAAATTTAAGGTGTGATTTGTCTCTTGAGGTATGTTCTTTTCCTGGTCCTTCTACTTCTCACTAGATCTGAGAGGCATCTCTTTACTGGCTTTGTCTGAGAGTGAGAAACACCCCAAGTTCTGGTACCATCAGATTTTCTGAATGTACAGTGGCCATCTTGGGCATGTAGGAGCTCAGGGCCCCAGCAAAAGGTGCCCTGCTCTGGGGGTTTAATGCCGCATGGCTGCCATCTTGAAATTCTTAATAATTTTATCTTTAAATTTGTGTTTTGTAAGTGAAGTCTAACAGATCACTGGAACATGCCTTTGCTCCTTGGCCTTCTCACTTCCCATCATGTCTCACCTCCCGAGGGTACCACCTTGCCACCTCCTTACTCTTGGCCAGTGACCACTGCTGTAGTCTCCGCTCT
This sequence comes from Panthera pardus, assembly GCF_024362965.1. Lineage (NCBI taxonomy): Eukaryota > Metazoa > Chordata > Mammalia > Carnivora > Felidae > Panthera > Panthera pardus. Next base: position 98,216,490 of record NW_026526655.1, read on the forward strand.
AGGGGCCTGGGGGCAGGTATGGGGGGGGGGATTGGGATTGAAACCACATGTCTGACGTGCCGAGTTATAGAGGTGGCTGCTGGGTTCCATGAGAGTCTGTACTTGCTCCCAGGGAGTACCACATTAAATACCAAATAAAATAAATACCGCAACAGGTCAAGACAGAGACCACAAAAGAAAGGAAAGAGCTTTTTTTTATCCTGCTTTTTGATTAAGAGATTTACATTTTCATTTTTCACTGGGCACTGCAGATTTTGTAGCTGGCTCTGGCTGTGTGACTGTGGAAAAGTTCCTCAGCCATCTGAGCCTCTGTATATCAGTAAGATTCAGGGTTCAATCAGAAAAGCACTGGGATGTGTGTGTTTATAGATAGATATAGATATAGACATATGGATACCTATATATGGATACATATATATGGATATATGGATATAAATGGATATATATATATGGATATACAGATACATATATATATATATGGGTATGGATATATTGATAAATATTGATACGGATATATGGGTGTGTGTGTGTGTGTGTGTGTGTATATATATATATGGATATGGATCACCCACCTCTCTCTATATATATGGAGATATATATAGATATATATGGAGATATATATAGATATACATGGATATATGGATATATATATGGATATATGGAGATATATATATGGAGATATATATATCAATATGGATATATATGGAGATATATATATATATATATATATATATATATATATAAAGAGATACATATATGGATATATATATGGATATAAATATGGATATATATATATGAAGATATATGTATGGATATATATATATGAAGATATATGGATGGATATATACATGGATGGATATATATATGTATATATATGTATATATTTGTACATATATATGGCTATATAATGAACTTATATGTATATACATATACAGGTGTATGTGTGTGTATATGTGTGTGTGTGTGTGTGTGTGTATGTGTGTGTATGAGTCATACATCCATAAATAACAAAGATAAGAGCCTTTAGATATTATTTGGCTTCTTCCTACAGTAGTGGTACACCTGTACCAACAGGGGAGGGTATGGTCATCAGAATGCTGAATTTTCTGAGGCTGTATCTGTAGAAGAGGGCAGAGATGGGCCACTAGACATGAGACATCACCTCTTTCAAGGAACATAGCTATTATCATGCATTGACCCAGCATGGCAAGGGAGCTGGTGACCACATCCACTGACCTCTCTCTTCTCCTGTCCTCTCTCCTGCTGGTGTCGTCTTCCAGGAGGAATGGACCAGAAGCCTCACTGCAGGGAGCACCATTGATATGATCCACAGAGATCAGCCTCCTAGTGCCAGAGCAGGGTGACAAGGGAGGCCAATAGGCATCAGATGGAGAATGGCTAGATTGACTTGATATGGTTGCTTTCTGGATTGCATAAAATAAAATTTGTAAAATATTTTATGGCTGTAAAGTAGTACTATTGAATAGAAGCAGAGATGTTTGCTATTAGTATTCTTATTATTTATCTCTTTGGAGAAGTTGTAGCAAATTTGCTTTCAGATAGTGAAGAAAGTCTTGTTGTTTCTTGATTCTTCACACCATCAACTGCTTAGAAGTGGTGATGTTATGTTAATGCACAAAACAAAATTCCAGTGACATAATCTCAAAATCAGTAATACAAAGATCAAGGGCATGGAGACACTTGGGTTCTAATCCTCGTCCTGACGTATTTCTGCAGAACAGTTGAGCAAGTTACTCACTTTGTCTAATCCTTCCCTTATTCATCTTTGAAATCTGATGACTACTAACACACTAACTGTGGGGATCAGTGAGAGAGCAAGAAACTGACTTTATACACATGCTCCTCTCTCTGGAACAGGCCTGGAGATCTAGGTTGATGAATCTCTGAAGCATAACATTGTTTTTAATTATCTCCTACTTCACTTCTGAGCTGCTTTTCAAATGATGTTGAAAACATACACGATTGGTGGCTGTGGGGTGTTTTCACTCTGGGACCTGTGGGGAAAGTGACCCCCAACAGGTAGAATGAAATGACATCCGTTTTCTCAATGTTTGAATGTTCTATGGTACCAGTTGCTTATAATGAGTGAAGGAGAAATTGAACTCCTTTCTTTTGTAGCACAAATATAAAAGCTTACTCTAAGAAAGAGGAAATGCAATAAGAAACATCATGTTTAGTTTTTAAAATTCTCTGACATGGCTTTAAAAGAGGAGCAGGAGAATACCAGTTAAGCAAAAGAACATAAAAATACAGAAATACAAATCAAAGCAAGTACCATATATGATTTTCTTACTAAATTAATTTTATGTTAGGTGCGTATGGTGAAGGAGAGGGGTTGGGAATGCTTTGAATTTTCATTTGGTCACTGTTTTGGCTTCCAGGGAACTTTCACTTAATGGTGTACGCATGCATAAAAGTCATGGGTTGCTAAGGCAGAAGGCAAATCACTCTTGGTGGCCCATATCTGCTCAGTGACTTCTTCATCAGTGACGTGTGGCAGGAAGAATGAAACTCCACTTGGAGAGCCATTTGCAATGATCAAGTCCCATGTCTGGGGACTTCATGTGTTAGTTTGAGAGGAGACTGCCACGTTAAAGCCTCATTTTTAAGCAGACCATGAATGTGTCTGTATAAATAGGAGAAAGAAGGCAAGGATGGCTACCATGCTACTCGTCAGAGATAACTGGACTCATTCCTGGACGTGATACACAAAGGCTCTTGGAGCTAGAAGGGCCAATTGTAGATTATATCCTGGAATGCTCTCATTTTGCACATAAGGAAATTTCCCAGTGTGGTAGGTGGACTCATGTGGAATGGCAGAGATCCATCCAAGTTCCTTAGCATAATAGAGAAGGACCTATGTGACCAGACTTGTTTTTAAGACACCCGTCACACCACATTATGTATTTACCGGGTACCATTGTAAGTTAACTAAAAACATTAGCTCATTTAATCCTCATAACAATCTATGAGACGTGTGTTATTTCTGTCCCTATTTTACGGATGACAAAACTGAGGCACAGAGAGGTTAATGAATGTTTGCTCACAGCTAACAAGACTTTGGCTAGATGTCTGCTTTTTTAGAGTCCATACCCTTGACCTCTAGGACCTGCTGCTATACACTTTCCTTTTGGAACTGCAGGGCCTTTTCACCTCTGGGATCATAAGCGAGCTAGCCCTTCATCTTGAAGATATCCTTGCTCTTTCCTTTGTCTGGACATCTTCATTCATCATTTTATTATTATCACCTTATTATTTTTAATAGACTTTATTTTTTAGAGTGGTTTTAGATCCATAGCAAAACTGAGCAGAACACTGAGCTTCTCATATGTCACTTGCCCCTACACAGCAGAACCTCCTCCATTATCAACATCACCCACCAAAGTGGTGCATTTGTTAGAACTGATCAACTTGCAACTGATGACTACTAACACACTAACTGTGGGGATCAGTGAAAGAGCAAGAAACATGCTCCTCTCCCTGGAACAGGCCTGGAGATGTAGGTTGATGACTCATCAACCTTAACACATCATTACCATCCAAAGTCTATGTTAGGGTTTGCTCTTGGTGTTGTACATTCTGTGGGTTTGGACAAATATATGATAACATGTTTCCATCAAAGTATACAGAGTAACTTCACTGCCCTAAAAGTCCTCTGTGCTCTGTTTATGCCTTCCTCCCCCATGAACCCCTAGCAAATACTGACTTTTGATGGTTTCCAGTTTTTTCCTTTTCCATAATGTAGTACAGTTGCAATCATACAGATGTAGTCATTTCAGATTGGCTTCTTTCAACTAGTAATATTTATTTACTTTTAGGGCTGAATAATATTCTGTTGTTGGCTGTACCTCAGTTTATTTTTTCATTCACTTACTAAAAGCCATCTTGGTTGCTTCCAAGTTTTGGCAGTTTTGAATAAAGCTGCTAGATACATCTACATGCAGGTTTTTGTGTGCACAGAAGCTTTTGAATTTTTTTTTTTTAATCCAGAATGATGCTTGCTAGATCGTACGGTAAGAGTATGTTAAGTTTTGAAAGAAACTGTCGAACTGTCCTCTAAAGTGGTCATAACATTTTGCATTCACACCAGCATGTATGGGAGTTTCTGTTTCTCAATAGCCTAGCCAACATTTGGTTGTGTCAGCGTTCTGGATTTTGTCCATTCTAATAAGTGTACTGGTATGTTATTATTGGTTTAATTTGTATTTCCCTGATGAAATATGATACAGGGCATCTTTTGTGCTTATTTTCTTTATGTCTTCTTCAGTGAGAGGTCTGTTATGGCCTTTGGCCCATTTTTTAATGCAGATTATTTGCTTTATTGTTAAGATTTAAGAACTTTTTATATACTTTGGGTAACAGTTCCTTGCCAGATGTGTCTTTAAATATTTTCTCCCGGTCTATGGCTTGTCTTCTGTTTATTTTTCAAGGCTTACTTCAAGTACCATACAGGGTCTTCTATAAACCAAAACTTTGTCTGAATTGTTTGCCATGACACATTATATCAGATTGCAATCCCTGATTAGTTTTTTTGCATCCCCCGAAATAAGTTGTGTGTCCTTGAGGTCAGGGAGAGGAATTACCTTTGTCTCACTTGCATTTAGACACTTGAATGAAAGATGGTGTGAATGATCTTTCAATTTCTGTCTCTGTCTCTTGCATATTAGAGAAATTACATTATCTCTGAGATTCTCTTAATAATAGGGCTAAATAATGTACTTTCTGTAACACAATTACTGTGTGTCAAATTAAACAATGATTATAAACCTATAGCCCCAGAATGTCATATAATAGATGTACCTCTATTGAATCAGCCTGGTGGCACCCCACCTCCATCCTTTCTAGGTTCATTTATCATCAGGACTCTTGTTCTCCATCAAAGATTTTCCCCTTTCTCATTTCACAAATGTCTCAAAGTTCACCTGTTCCATGAAGCTTTCCTCATCTAAGTAACTTTGGTTTCTCTTTATCTAGCTGCTAAAACATACCCTCAGTGTCACCATCTCTGGGACACTCCCAACACTCCCCAACTTTGCCCCCCACCTTAAAAAATTGACTGGATTTTTTTAAATCTTATGTCCTCAGTGAGATTATACACCCTCAAATGGTCAGGGCTATCATTTCTAGTCCATTACTATATTCAACTCCAGCAGAATGCCACGAGTTTACTAGAGTAAATACTTCCAGAGCTAAAGTTCCTTTCCCAGGTGTTTTGCTGCCTCCTAGTGTTGTGGCCAGGCTCCAGGCTAAGAGGTTTTCTCTGAGCTCCAGCTTGGTCAGCACCCTCTGGTTTGAAGAACACTGATGTGGACAGTAGACTGACACAGCTGACTGATCCTGGGGACAGCTTCATTCAGACGACTCCTCTACTGCCAGGGGGCTCTGCCATCCTGCGTCCTGGAGTGGGTCCCTATGGCTGACTCTTTTGCTTTTCTCTGTGCTATCTGTGGGACTTCTGTGGAGTTTTCAGAGACTTCGTTTCCTACCTTGAATACCTCCCTTCTTCCCTCTCAGCCAATCCCGGACATGATTGCCATTTGGAGGTTTTTACTCATTCTTCAGTCTTAAGGCTACAGTGCAGCATATGCTAATGTTCAAATCCTGTTGAGAAGAATAAAATTTCTGTTTCCCCTATCCCCAGCTATCCAGATCATAAATACAATTCTGATCCTACAAAGTGAGGTTTGAAAGGCACCTGCTCTTTGAGAAGGCAAGATGGGGATGCTTCATTTGGAAATAAAGCCCAGGGAAGGGGGAACATGTGTAGTTTATAGATTTGCCAGGCATCATTTTGGCTAAGTATCCACAGAGATAACAGTGGAAAGAATACAGGTTTTGGAGCAAACCCTGGATTCAAATCACAGCTTCTTTAGTCTTCAGCTCTGTGTATGTGTGATGTCCCAGATCCTCAGTTTTGTTGCCACTATGAAGAGGGGACAGCGATGCATAACTCAGAGGGTGTTGTGAAAATTGAATGACAACATATATGCAAAAGTAAGTAAAAATGCATCAAGGCATTCTTGTTCTTTAATGCAAAGTGTAGCTTTTAGGGGAGAATGCATTGATTCCCCTTACAAAGTTTGTTCCTGTTCCTGTATTCTTCAGCTGCCTTGTCTGTCCCCAGAATTGAGTCTCTTTGAAGGAAGAGATGATGTCTTTAATCTTCTTCTAGGGATTAGCACACTGCCTGGCACTTAGGTATTTAACAATGTTTATTGAATAAATAAAATCCATACAGCTAATGATGCTGGCTTTTTTTGACTTTCCACTATAAATTCTTATAATTCTCTTTAAAATTTTAGGGATGCCTGGGTGGCTCAGTCGGTTGAGCATCCAACTTCGCTCAGGTTATGATTTCACAGTTCTTGAGTTCAAGCCCCGCGTCGGGCTCTGTGCTGACAGCTCGGCCTGGAGCCTGCTTCCGATTCTGTGTCTCCCTCTCTCTGTCCTTCTCCCCCTTGCGCTCTGTCTCTTTCTCTCAAAAATAAATAAACATTAAAAAATTTTAAATAAAAAATAAAATTTTAGAATTGACAACTAATCGCCCCCTCCATCTGCACCCCAATTAAATAGACTTTTCCCTGTGTATCACCTTTCCTTTGATTTTCCTCATTCACAGCATGATGCAGCTGCCATCTCCTCCTGCTGCTAAGACTTCTCAGCAGTTCTCAGTCAAAGCTCCCAGATGCAGCTTTCATTGCATGTGATGTTCTTTAATTTCACTTGTCTTATCTATAATCACATCAAACCACTTATTTGTTAATAGGCTGTTTGGTGGCTTCATAGTCAGAATAACTGTACATCACGTTTCATTCCCACAAGGGCATCCTTCATTCTGGTCTGCCTTGTGTATCATTTGCATTTTCCTCTTGCCAGGCTGAGCCAGCTTCTCCCACTGTACCTCCCAAATCAGCTGTTCATTTCTCTCCCTGTGGTTGTCACTGATAATTTCCAGGTTAAATCTTATAAGTGGAAATTGGATCCACAGCTGGAGTTGAAACACAGTTCCTTAGAGTTATTACCACAGTCTGTTCCTGGGTAGGTGGAAAAGTTGAAGATGATAGATTTTCAGTGCCTAGGAATTATAATGCCTTACAACTGATAGTAACTAGGGTGGGGATTTCTTCCCCCTGTGGAGAGCAATATTTGTACCTTTTTACTCTGGGCATGTATCAGGGGGATTTAAGAGAGAGGAGTGATTTTCAGTAGTTTTCTGCCATTTTATGAGAGATGAGTTAGATAAAGTGATAATGTGGGCTGGACAGCAAATGAGTTATAAATGTTTGACCAGCCATCTAGGCTGTCTGCTATTTCAGATAGAGGGAATATTATTTTCCTAGAGCAGAGACATTTGAGTTCTTAGATTCAGTCAGTAAAAGTAAAGGGAGATCAAATAATAGGTTCGTTCATTCAAAATGTATTTGTTTAAGAACTCCATGGTACCAAAGGCAGTGACATACCTTTGATTTATTCAACATTAATTAATTAAACAAATATTTATCAAGTATGTATCACTATTCCAGGATTAGGAATAATGGGTCAATAGAATATGTAAGACCCCATCCTCATGGTGCTGACTTTGTAATAAACAAGGCTTATAATAAGAAGAAAACACAGAAATCAGAGAATTTTCAATATACTAGGAAGAACATAAAATGGAAATGTAATGCCATCTTGGATGGATATGGCCAAAAAAAAATTCTTATAGGAGAGTTGATGTTTGTGAATCTACCATTTCTTAGAGACACTTAAGTAATTTGATAGATCCTGAATTGGGACCAAGTGTGTAGATACCCCTGTTTCTTTTATACCAATCCTAAACTTTCCTCTCTGACCCACTTCAATTCCCAATAACCATCCTGAGATTAGGAACCCCAAAGAACTTTTCCTTAAAATGTCAACAACGTCCATGGTAGCCTTAGTGGAAGGTGCCAGGACTTGCCCCAGATGTAAGGGGTACTAAGAGTTGAACTCTGAGCTGCAAGGGGAACTGGGTTCTGATATGGCCCACCACCAAGGGTATATAATCATCTTGGGTATATTTGTCCCCTTTCTGTGCTTAGGTCCTCATTCATGGAGTCACTTAGGTGAGATGCTGTAGGTGGCCCCATATGGAGGAGGTCAAATACTATCTTAAACAAATAGTCTATGTGAGAGGAAAAAAGAGAGCAAAAGTTGACATGAGGGCTCAAAATCAGGCTGTCAGTGCTACCCAGTCCCTTTGGCTTCCCCACAGTAGATCTGACATGGTGGGTACAGGGGCCACCTGTAATAGAGTACCTTCCTTCAAATGGGTAGTATGGTGACATGTCCTCAAATCACCTCCATTCTTGTCCACCTCATGGCTTTAAAACCCACCCACCCCTAATACACACACCCTGCCATTACCTTGACTCTTGGAAGATTTTAAATCTACCTTATAAATTGGGCACCCTATGCCCCCCTGCATACTGGAGCATTCACATAATTTTGCTTTTCTGATTTAGCTCTTTTCTTTCACTCTCAGGTGAAAGCACTACAGGTAGAAAAAAAGGACTCAAAGAGTTTAGTATTAATAAAGAGAGGAGATGAGGTACAAGGAGCACAACTAGTGTCCATGGACCGCTGCCCCTAGCCAGGCAGTCAGTAAACATGATGGACCTGGCCATGAGGGCTGAGAAAGTACTGAAAAATGGAAGCTGAAGTACCAATGACAAGTTTAGTCATTGTCAATATTTCCTGGGATTGGCCTGGGTGCAGAACAGAAACTCTTAGATAATTTTCTTCTTCATCTAGAACACAGTATAGTATATCCACTTAAAGCATGGTAGCAGTGTATTTCTATGTGCAGAGAAACCACCCTGGGCTGTCCAGAGTGGCTCTCCCTAGACATCTCAGCTTCCCTTGGTTATGTCAGAAATCGCGATTGATCTGACTGAAAGTGTCCATTGAGTAGCTACTACTTACCAAGCCCTATTCTCAGCAAAAGGGACTCAGCAATGAAGAAGACAAGCAAAAATCCCTGCCTACAAAGGGCTTAAATTATAGAGGGAGAGACAGGAAATAAATAGATAGGCAACTAGGTAAAAACAAACAAATAAATAGACAATCTCAGATATATTGGTGAGTACCCTGAAGGATCTGCTGTAGATAATGGATATCTGTGTTCCTTTTGATCTCTGAGGGGTAGACTATTTGAGTTCATTCATTCAACACAGATTATTAAATACTTTCTACGCTCCAGGCCCTTATGTAGGATGAAAGGATTTAACAGAGAATAAATTAAACAGCCTCACATCAGGGAGCATTCTTCTACCAAGAGGAGACAAAGAAAAAATTAAGTTCAAAGTATAATTATTACCCAATAGGTATATAAATGTTTAATGATTTATAGAACTGATAAATACATGTACATTATAATTGTTCTTAGTGTTTTATTATACAGTAAACATTGTGAATAAGCACAGTTGTAACTCCAATATTGGGAGAGCAGAGTCACCTAAGAATTTGGGAACAGTGTGTCCCAAGAAGGGGTCAAAGCACAAGGCTCTGAGACAGGATATCATCCTTAAGGCACAGAGATGTCCTGTGTGATTGCGTCACAGGGAAGCATGGGAGGAATATGAAGTTTTGGAAACAAACAAAAAAAACCTGGGTCAATTCCAGAGGAAAAGATGGAAAACATTGAAGGGGAGGAGGGCAGTGGTGAGAACCAACTCAGGTTTTAGAAAATTCTCTTTGGCAGCTGTTGCATTTCCTTGATGCAAGAAGGGAGTTAAGAAGTTCCTTTAGAAGCCTGCTGCAGAGGTCTAGGGGAGAGATGGTGGCTTAGATTAGGGTTTGGCAGGTAAATGGTGAGAAATAGATACGTGTCTATGTATAATGTATGTATAATGGTTATGTAGCGCATATACACAATGTAGACCTTACAGCATCACAGGCTGGCAAGGAAAGAAAGAAATTAAAGTTGTTCCCTGGATTTGGCCTAAAGAGTTGAATAGATGTTGGTGCCATTTACTGAGAGGGAGAATATGTGTGGTGAGGAGAAAAGTTAGTGGGGATAGGTAAATAGTTCAGTGTTATCAGCCTTTTAAAGTTTGACTTGTAAAATGTATACAGGTGAGGGTGTGAAGGACATAGAAGACTAGAATGTCAGGGAGTGGGGCTGGCATCTGGGAGTCATGGTGTCAAGATGGTACTTAACACCAGGGAAGAGATGAGCCCAACTAAAGAAAGTGTATAAGCAGAGAAAAGACGGAATTTGAGGACTGAGCTTTGAGACGTTTTAGGATCTGGAGGTTACATACATGAGTTCAAGCAAAGAAGAGTGAGAAGAAGTAGGGTTTGAGATAGGACGAAGACTGAGCAAGTGTTGTATAGTGACATTCTAGATCTGTGGTAAATGGTGCTAAAAAGTAAGAGAACAGAGAATTAAGCGGTTTTTTGTTTGTTTGTTTGTTTGTTTTTGTGAGCGGACTTATGGTTATTGGTGACTCTAGAGAGTCTGTGAGGGGGACAAAAAGCAACTGGAATGAGTTGAGAAGGAAAAAATTGAAATAAGAGGGTGTCAACAGATGGTATAGAAAGGGTTTTTTTCACTTTTTTAAAAAAGAATTTTGCTGAGAAGTAGAGAGAAGAGCTATTTATTGGATCTATACTCAGGGTCTAGAATTAGAATAGACTCTCTGAGGGATGTGTAATGGTGAACAAAGGGGGCTGAATTCTGAGGCTTTTTTTGTCTCTCTAGAGCTGGTCCCTTCATTAGTCTGCAACACAATTTCTTTAGCAGGAGTGGGGAAGGTTCCTTCAGAATGCTGATGGGCTTAGTTTTCCTGGCTTGTCTTCTACTCAGAAGTATTGAGCACAATGGTTGGTCCCCAAGAGAAAGAAAGCTGGCATTCCTGACTTGTAGAATAGAATATAGACAGGCACATATTAAAAACCAAGTATTTAATAAAGTGTCCTAAATGTGACTTTGGACTTGAAAGAGGCAAATTGAAGGTAGGAGTGGACATCTCTCCATAAAAATGATTCCAAGAGCCTGAAGATCCAGAGTCTGCCCATCAGATTCTTACCTCTTCTCCTATGTAACAAGTCTGCAAGCAGAATCCACCTTGGTATATTCAGCTATTCACAATGTGTGTTCTCTTCATATACTTTTGCCTGGGAGGGAGTTAGGGATAGGGAACTTGCAGTCAGCCTTCTATGAGTAGAAATGTATTGTCATGCAATACATTGTCATGCAAGTATACAGTGCCTTGTTTCTAGAGGGTTGGTCCTATGTTGTCTGAAAACCTGAAAGGAAAGAGTGTGGGTAATTGTCTAGTGGTTGATCTATTTGGGGTTCCTTCAGATCATAATCATGAGAGTCTCCTAACTGGATCTTCATCCCCGAGCCAAATCTCAGGGAGCTCTTCACATGGGATGTGCTTTTGACCTTGATTACAGTCTTGAGTTCTCTTTCCAAGTGTCCATTCTTCTTTCTCTGCCCATCCCTCAGCACCTGATCTCATTACAGGTGCAGAGCCTCTCTCCTAGAAATCTCTTCCATATTCCAGTTGGTGAAATAGAAAATCATGAACAGGTCATGAAATATTTGAGAACCACTTACGGATCAGGAAAAGCTCCAAGAACAGTGAACTCTTCAACGTAGTATTTGTTAACTTCCAAAGTTGGTAGCCGATGTAAAGCACGCATCCTCAGCCCACCTTGTGATTGGTTGGGAAGCTTAGATTCACTTTAAGTCAACGAAAATAATTTTTAAACTTTATCAATATCTCTTTCATGGCTTTCTTCCAGATAAGTGTACCCTCTTTCCGGCTTCAGACACATGAAGCTTTTATTTGGCCTCAGGGCCTTTGCACTTTCTGCTTCTACTACTCAAACACTCTTCCCTAAGCCCTATGCATTGGTGATTTCTCATCTGCTGGCATCAATTTAAATGTCTCTGCTCGGAGAGTTTGCCTCTGGACAATCAATTTAAAGCAATTCCATTTATGTCACTTTGATTTCCTTCGTAACATTTATTTCAACATTTTTACTTCCTTATTCATTTTTCTATCTCCTCCATCAGACTATAAGCTCTTTCAAGGTAGGAATTTTCATCCTTCCTGCTGTATGCCGAGTCCCCAGCAGAATGCCAGACACAAGTTGATGCTCAATAAATATTTGTTAAGCAAAATGGCAAATATGAGTTCTGTGGAGAATATAATATGCTCAAAGATACATTTCAGAGTTTTTTTGCTGACTTTCTGAACACCCTTTCCTCCCATGCTATAAGCATCTCGCGGGTAGGGACTGATGCTCCAGAACCAGTTGCTCATTGGGACCTACTGTCTAAGGAATGTGAGAGCCTCTGGAAGTTGGAAAGGCAAGGAAATGAATTCTCCCTTAAAGCTTCCACAGGAATATAATTTACCAACACTTTGATGTTGGTCCAGTAAAATCCATTTTGGACTTATAACCTCCAGAACTGTGAGATAATAAATTTGTGTTATTGTAAGCCACTAAGTGTGTGGTAATTTGTTACAGAAGGAACAGGAAATGTATACTTAGTTCCTCACATCAAACCTACTTTAGTTGTCTTCATCCCCTACTCCCTATTAGGGAAATTCCCTAATTGACTTCGGTGGCATGTCAAGAAGGGGGGGGGGGAGTTCTAGACAGTGGGATTATTTTACTAATCTGTATGGTTCATGAGGAAGTAGATAAGAGGTTGGTAGAAGAACATTAGTGATTGGAATTGGTAATGAGAAGGGATAGGGTGTAGGAAGTGGGATGGAACTCCTCCCCCAATTTGTTGGAAAGCAGGCTTCTGTTCCTGGAAAATCACAGACACTGTCATGGATTATAAAGAGAAAGCAAAAGGTGGAAGGAAATAAGGGAGGAAGGAGGATATGAAGGAAAGAAAGAAGGAGTAAATTGTGACCATACTATGTCTTTCTCTGATACTCTTGTCCCCTCCAAGCCTGTACTTAATTCATGTGCCATATGTAAATGCTGTAGGATGTTTTCCTCTAAGTTCTCTTTTAATGCTAACCTTATTTGATTCTATTATCACAGGTTTTCTTTTTAGGATAATTTTTTTCCCCAATGATTTAGAATACTATGCGATTGACTTCAAAAATCATCCAACCAATATTGTGATTGGCATTATGAAAAAGCTGTTGGTGGTGAACGCCGAATATATTGTGGAAGTTGGGAGAAAGAGGGGGATAGTGAAATATAAGGAGCATGTGCAGATGAATTCAAGGTTTCACATATGTAATTAGAGGATATAGTAATTTTAACAGAAAAAGCACAAACCTTAGAGTAAAAGGAATCATCTAGAACATGTGTCAATGAGCTATGGCCCTCCCGCTATTGGTAAAGCTTTATGAAAATGCAGCCTTGTGTATTCATTTATATATTGTCCATGACTGTTTTCCTTCTCTGATGGCAGAGTTGGACAGCTGTGATAGACTGTGTGGTCCTTAGTGCCTGAAATGTTTACTTTCTGTCCCTTTACAGAAATAGTTGCCAACACCTGACCTAGAAGAATGTAATACATGTTTGTCAGCGCAGTATAGTGTAAAGAACATGAGAACACATCATAACTGTACCATTTACTAAGTTTGGGACCATTCGTTGGCCCATCAGTCCCTCTGAGCTTTAGTTCCTCATTAATAAAATAACATTAATAATTGCATCAAAATGTGAGTTCCATGAGGGCAAGGACTCAATCTTTTTACACTTGTACTCTAGTATCTAGCACAGTGCTTCGTGCTTTGTAGGTATTCAATAGATTCTTCTCAAATAGATGGTGATCTACCTCATATGACTGCTGTGAAGATGATAAATAATATACCTATAAATCATTTAACATAATTCTTGGTATGTAGTGAGCTGAAAGTAACTGGTAGTAGGTTTTTCAATATACATGTTGAGAACATCCAGGTAGCTGTTGAATTTAGGGAACTCAAGAAAAAAATCTTGGGTATGAAGATACAGACACAGATATAATATTCTCAGAGGCAACAGACCAAATCAAAAGGAGGTGGGTTCTTCAGTCTAAGTGATTTATCTAAGGCAGGATTAGGCTAGGGTTCATGCTATTCAAGTTTCCCAGGATAGCATGTGCCCAGGACCTCATTAGCAGGACATAAGTTATCAGGCCAACAGAAACTAAAGGTTTTGAGGGGGGAAATTGTAGATTTAGACCAGTGTCCGATAGGAAGAACTTTACTGGTAGAGCATACACAGTCTTTATCTTCATAGGCTTAATACTGGCCCAGGATGAGAGGGAGTGGGGCCCAGTGATGGGGCAGGGCGGGGCAAGGCTCCCTGCAATGATGCTTATGTGATTGGTCACCTATTGTTTCTCTCCACCATCTTTCTCAAACATGCCTCAGTCTTCAGATAGCAAAGTATTACTGAGTATTTTGTATTTTACTAGGTTACAGAGACAAGGTAATTAATGAATACATAAATTTTCCAAGGTTTCTAAAAGAAAAATAATATAGCTAATGCAGGTCCTCTATGGCGCTTCAAATAAATGGTTTAGTGTTGGGAGGTGTTTGATTAACCACATTTATCCTCATGGACTCTTTGGTGAGGAGCCTCACACTTCAGGTCATGGTACTGTCACCAGTAGCCCCACCCTTTTCTTCTGAACATTTGTGGTCTCATAGCTGCCCGGCAGAGATCCTAAGGATGCTCTAAGGAGTTCTGCAGTACCACTGTTCTCCTGCCTTGGAGTTTTCCACCTACCTAGCCCAGCTCTGTCTGCTCTTCTGGTTCTCAAGTTGTTCCTTACCAGCCCTATGGGATCTATCTCCCTACTGCCTCCTAAAGCCCAGTCGCCAGCCACATTCCAGGCCTGTCTGATTAGATTCCATATTCAGATGTCTACAGGAAATCTCAGCTAACTTGATGCCCTTATGTCATTAGAACAATGAGGAGGAGAATTTTGTTTTTGTTTTTAAGAGACAAAGGGTGGATGTCTTTTCCCCAAAGTGAAACACATGCACACATACACCCACCTTTTTGCTGTAGATATGTCATTCCGTTAGCAACCATCTCTCACTTTTCAGACTCCTCCTCCTCACTTCCATTTACAGAAAAGGAGCTTTCCAGTTTGCTTTTAGAGAAGAAATAAATATCTTCCTTTAGCATCTATTCATCACTTGTGAGACAGTTTTTTTTTTTCTAATTAGAAGGAAGGAGCTTCTAAGTCTATTTTAGGGGAGAAATAAATATTCTTCTTCCCAAAATGCATTTTCAGCCAAAATATGCCAGCTGGGGGAAAGTTAGAAATTGTACTAAGGTTTGTCTTTATAAATGATCAAAGCTTCACCTATTATAAATGGCTTCTGACATAAACCTATTCTAGAAATTTCTGAGACAACACCGAATGAAGAGTTTCTGCCTACTGACTTTAACTTATTTCATCACCTGTGCATTACAGACAGAGAGCTGGAAGTTGTTTAATTAAGAGCACAAACTCGTTTAACCTAGCAAGTGCATAATCTCAACTAGTAGAAGATCGAGTTTTAGCTTTGGGAAAAGAAATCTATCCCACTCCTTGGGCCCTCCTTTATGGCACTATGAGGCTCAGTGCTGGGTTGGCTTGGAAATTTAGTCATTGATGGACTTGACTAGCGTTACAGGTGCATGATTAAGAGTTAGTCACCTTAAAGTCAGAGGACAGTCTGTTTGGGATTCATAGAAAATAAGCAAATCTCACCTCCCACTTTAACTTGCCTTTTTTGTTTTGAAAGCAGCCTCTAAATTTCTATACTTTCACAAACAACACTTTGTGAAATCACTTGAATGTTTCCCTTCAAATCCCATCTATTCTGAAAGCATCTTCCTGCCACCACTCTGTTTTAGTAAATATTTATACCCAATCATCTCAAGTCCATTGGACTCCATCACATGTGTGTTTCAATTATTTAAAATCAGGATAGCATCTCCTGGGCAGCTAATGAAGTCTCAATAGATATACATTATTGAAGCATATTGTTATTTATTCACCTAATAAATCAAGCCTATTGGGGAGAGTAGATGCAATTCAAGTACTAGAAATGAGGAATAATGATGGCATAGATCATTTCTGAATCACTCTAGCCCATTTTACAGCCTGCAAAATACACTGAATTCCATAAAAGTGACAAATGACACAACATTGTAATAAATAGCTGGAGCTCATGCATTGTGTATTGGAGCTTAGATTCATATTGAAGCTCTCTGTCAAAAGGGTGGATGATGAATTAAGTATTGAAATCATACTCTGTAAAAAGGAATTATATGTTTTCCATTTATCTTGATTTATTATATATGGCATCATGTGCTTAAGTATATGTAACCTTTCCAAATTGAGTTGATTTATTATTAAGGAAAAATTGTTACAAAGGAAAATTTGGTATTTTTGGAATTCTTTATTTCCCTCCTGTATTTTTATAAGACTTTTAAATGCTCCATGGATGCTTAATTATATTATTTTTTTTTGAGTTGAATTCCCGGAAATATGCAATAACATTTACAGGGCTCATTAAAAATGAAAGTGCTACATCACAATTAATATTACTGTTTCTCATTCAAATTCAAATATTTTCACATTAAGAATATAGAAAACTTTCAATTATAAATTAACAGATGCATTCCACTCTGAAAGGTGAATTTAGACTTCCAAAATGATGGACAGAAGAATGAATATGCTTTGAATTTATCCAGATTTCTAGAAATTGAAGTGAAAGTTATACCCCTGTCTTTATTATTGGAACATAATAATTAAAGGAATTGGGGTGCCATTTTCACTTAAAAAATTAGAATAGTGCCTGAGTGACTCAGTCTGTTAAGCTTCTGACTTCGGCTCAGGTCATGATCTGGGGGTTCATGAGTTTGAGCCCTGCGTAGGGCTCTGTGCTGACAGCTCTGAGCCTGGAGCCTGCTTCAGATTCTGTGTCTTCCCCTCTCTTTACCCCTTCCCTGCTCACACTGTCTCTCTCTCTCTCTCTGTCTCTCAAAATGAATAAATGTTAAAAAAAAATTTTAAAATGTTAGAAATATAATTAGAGGAATTAGCAAATACAACAGTATTATATCGATCTCTGCTACTTCTCCTGCACCTTAGCAATATGGGAAGAGGAGCAACCCCAAGTTTTACTTTATTGTTTTTTCCTAGTCATAGAGCACTGACTTTATTTATTTATTTATGTTTTCTTCAGTTTGCTTGGTGGCACACTTCAGAAGACCAGAATCTAAATGAGCAAGTCTGGACATTAGCCAGCACAAAAGTCAGGGGAACAAAGAGAAGGAATGAAATGTATCTGGGGACTCTTTTCGCTTTCCCTGGTGCCCATGTGACATCACACCTTCTGTCTGCCCTCTGCTTGTAAGCCTCTTCTTTTCTATGTTCTTTTTTTTTTTTAAGTTTATTCATTTATTTAGAGAGAGACAGAGCACAAATGGGGGAGGGACAGAAAGAGGGAGAGAGAGAATCCCAAGCGGTCTCCACACAGCCAGTGCAGAGTTCGACACCTGGCTCAAACCCACAAAACCATGAAATGATGACCTGAGCTGAAACCAAGAGTAGGCCACTTAACCAACTGAGCCACCCAGGCCCCCCTGCTATATTCTTGAAGCGTTATTCAGTCAGCTTGCTAACTGGTGGGATGGAGCTCTCAGCGGATCTGCTGTGGATGCAAGGACAACTGGGTTTGAAATACTGAGACTTGAGGTTTGCCACTAAGTTCTCCTATGAACTCAGGTAATCTATTTTGTTCCTCAGTTTTTCCAAATGTATAAAATGGTTCTGGTGCTGCTTCCTATGAGAATTAAGTGAGGTATTATGTGTAAAGTTTACCACATAGTTCTGAAGTGATAGCAAAGTGTTATTTTATTAACACTTTTTACATCTTATCTCCTCAGCTAACAGTGCAAATTTTCCGGTTTGAATTCTGTCAACAGGAACTGTACTTTGGGCCGCTTCTCTAGACTATACTAGGCCACATTATATACCATATTTTTTTTTTAAATTCTCACAATAGCAGGAAGGTAAATATATTCTTTATTTAGCTGATGAGGAAAGTTGCCCCTAGAGAGGTTAAGGGGTCTCAAAGGTCACTGAGACAGTAGCAGGATGGAATTCAAGCCTAGGGTGATATGATAGCAAAGTTCCTACTCTTTCCCCTTATACTACATTATTCCTCACTAACGACTATTGCTTCTATAAAAACTGTACATTGTATGACATAAAGTACTTAGCACAGTGCACACCCTCATACAAGTTTTAAATGAATGAATCAATAATTGAGGACGTCACTTTTGCTCTCAATATCCTAGGTTCTCCCTCGACACCAACACGGTAAGCAGGAGGAAGGCAGAAATAAAAAAGCAGGGGAGAAATGAAGTGAATAAATGAAGCACATCGAAGGTGGAAAAAGGAGAAAAGACAAAGGAGGGAGGGAGAAAGAATTCCTTAGGAAATTTCTGTTCCACCCTGTGAAAAACTTGTATAACTATTTACTGCTTTCAGACTGTGATGAACTGCTTTTGTTGTTTTTGATCCCAGTGAAGAAGAGAGAGACTTAAAGATTTTCACTCACACGATAATTTTTCGCTTCTTTCACCCATTAATAATTTCATTCAGTTTCAATCACTTAGAGTGATGTGGACCTAAGGTGCTCTTGTTGCCTTCAAGGAACATTGCCCTGGGTCCAAAATGCATCACATGAGTGATATACCCAAGTGCGTCTCATGTGTCAACCTCCTCTGCATTCAGTAGGACCTCATCTGGGAATATAATAGCAACAGTGTAGCAAGAATGAGAGCAAGAATGTAAGAGGCGTGTAGCAAGAGGTGTGTAAGCCTCTGCTCAAGGCCTTCTTTGTTGTGGTGCTCCTGCCTGGATTGTTGTTCTGCCAAGACAGGGACTCTGTCACTGCCTTCCTTACCATAGTGGACCAAGTTATAACATTAGGTCTTGTGTTTTCCATTCATTCATTCATTCATTCATTCATCTATCTGTTTATAAGTTTATTTATTTATTTTGAGAGACAGAGACAGAGCACAAGCAGGGGAGGGGCAAAATGAGAGAGAGAGAGAGAGAGAGAGAGAGAGAGAGAGAGAGAGAGAGAGAATCCCAAGAAGTTTCACCACTGTCATTCTAGAGCCTGATGCAGGGCTCGATCTCACGAACCAGGAGATCATGACCTGAGCCAAAATCAAAAGTTGAACGTTAACTGACTGAGCCACCCAGGTGTCCCTGGGTCTTGTGTTCTCTTTTGTGTTGCAGCTACTGGTCTCTCTTGTCATCCTCAAAATGCCTAGTATAGTATAGGGCATGAAATATATCCTCAGTAAATACTTGTTCAATTGGATTGAATTGAATAAGCAGGAAGCAAATGGAGTAATAGCTCTGTGTTACCACAGTGTCTGCTTGATCTATTCTCTTGTTTTGTCCTCAGTACTTAAAGTCTTCTTATTGAGTTATGGTGATAAGCCACCTTCTTTGGATTGCGCTTCCTGAAATGGATTTTAGTTAAGTTTAGTACCAATAGCCATTAGGAAACCAACAGTACAAATGTATTTCTCTTGTGTACTTAGATTATTTAGTGAGATCAGCCATGGCTCTCTTAGAGAAGTGAAAGCAGCCATAAAAATTACGGTGAGGCAAATGGAATGACCTGTGCCTACCTTGGGTATGGAGCTTAACATGCTGAATTGTCATGTGTAAAATGTCTCCATGTATCAGGAGGCCTGCATTCTAATCTCAGATCTGCCATTTCTAAGCTATGTGACTTCTTGGTGTATAATTTAATTTCCTTGTGCCATAGGATTCCTTATATTTAAAGTGGGTCAGGCACTGTGCTGTGTACACATGGCTCATTCAACTTTCAGAGCAATTACAATCATTCATTCATTTATTCAACAAATATAATTTTTTAAATGTTTATTTATTTTGAGAGAGAGCAGCATGAACAGGAGAGAGGCAGTGGGAGGGAAGGAAGAAGGGAGGAGAAGAGAGAGGGAGAGGGAGAGGAAATCCCAAGGATGCCCTGTGCTGTCAGCCTAAAGCCCAATGTGGGGCTCAAACTCATGAACCATGAGATCATGGCCTGAGCTGAAATCAAGAATTGGACACTTAACCAGGTTCCCTCAGGAGCCAACCAGGCACCCTCAACAAATATTTGTGAAGTACTTTCTGTATACCAGACACTATTCTTGTTGCTAGGGATATGACAATGAGCAAAATGAACAAAAAATAAAATATACTAGCCTTTATGGTGATGAAGGTAGACAACGCGTAAGATAAATTAATACGTCATGTGTTTGAAAGTAATGAGTGCTAAGAAGACAGACAAAGCAGGGATAAAGATAAAGTTTCACAGGTTTTCTTACAGTTCTCAAGAGTGGGGATTTTCCTTCCTCTCTTATTTGCTTCTTTCCTACCTTCCTTCCTTCCCTCCCTCCCTCCCTTCTTCCCTCCCTCCCTTTCTTCTTTCCTTTCTCCCTTCTTTTCTCCTTCCCTTCCTTCCTTCTTTGTTTTAGATACATCAATGGGGAGATGATTCACCGAGAAGGTGATGTGGGCAGAAAGTCCCAAGGGCAGAGATGGGGCAAGCCATCTTGGTGACTGAAGGAAGAGAATTTAAACAAAGTGGTGGGCAAGCAAGAGCAGTGGGGCTGAAGCCAAATGACTGTGACAGGGCTTTATACTACTCAATGAAAGGTTCTCTTTAAAACAATTTGTCATTGTTGCAGGAAATGGAAAAAATGTACTTTTAAAATGTTTTTATGTAACAATAATTTTAGATGTACAGAATAGTTGCAAAGAGTGTGCTGAGAGTTCCTATATACTGCGCACTCAGTCCCCCTTATTGTTAACTTGCATTACCACAGTGCATTTGTCAAAACTAAGAAAGTAGCTTTATTCTGATTCCACCAGTTGTTCTATTAACATCCTTTTTCTGTTCCAGGATATGACATTACATTTAGGAGAAACAGTATTTTACACTCGGGTATTCAGTGAATTAAGTTTTATTCCCTTGTACCATGGGAATAAAGTTGAAAGACAGTTGGCAAACAGTAGTTAGGCCATTGAGTCTTCCTTAAGTGGGGTCCAACATGGTAGAAGGAACTCTGGGCAGGCGGTCTAGGCTCTTATTTCAATTCTGCCACAAACTGTCTCCTTGGACAACTCTCTCTCTCTTGATCTGAGGCAGGTAACTCCTGTATAAAATTTAGAAATTTAGGTCAGGTTTCCAAGAGAACTGTAACCTCTTAAATTCCTTTTCTGGCATTATCATGGCATCAGAGTCTTCAAATACAGAAACATGTAAGTTATGTGACTGATTTCCCTAGTACCAAGCAGGGTTTTGTTGGGAAATCAGATTGGGTTCTAGAGGACTTTAGAGCTGCCTCTGCCTCCACAATTCCACCCCACCCTCCATCCATGCCCTCTCCCACCCACCACACCTGTTCCGCTCATTAGGAGCTAATGGCTAAGACCATCAATAAAAAAGGAACTTTTCTCAGTGTTTTACTTGTGTTTCTCGTTAAGAGTCTTATGAAGTAAGTACTATCTCTCCCCCATTTACCTATCAAGGTAATAATGGCTTTCTAATGGTGTTATTGCTCTACTTCTCAGAACCTGTAAATAGCTTACCTTCCATGGCAGAAGGGACTTTGCAGATGGATAATTGTAAGGATCAGGAGATGAGGAGATGACCCTGTATTATCCAGATGGACATGATGTAATCATAAATGTCCTTGTAAATGAGAGATTAAAAGTCAGAGGGGAGATAAGATGCTATGCTGTTGGCTTTGGAGAGGCAGGAAGAGGCCACCAGCCCAGGAAAGTAGGAGGCCATGAGTACCTGGAAAAGGAAGGAAACACATTATTTCCTGGAACCTCCAGAAGGAATGCAGCTTCCAGACTGTAAAAGAATATATATGTGTCTTTTTAAGTCACTAAGTTTGTGGTAATTTGTTACATCAGCAGTAGGGAACTAATACACCCATGGCGGTTAAAAAAAAATGTGTCCAGGATTGCATAGCCGGCAGGTGTTGCAATCTAAATTTGAACCCAGGTAGCTTATATTCAGAACCTGAATTGATAATTACTAGGTCATACTGCTTCACTGAAGTAATAAAAGGGCCTTCCCACAGGTTTCTTGTAAAATGTGAGAAACTACATGGGGAATACAATGTTTAGTACACGCAAGTAGTATCCAATGTGTTAGTATTATAGTGAACCCAACAATGTGCAGTACTATTCATTCCCTCTCCATCCTGCACTCTCTCCACCCATTCCAGAACCTCCTTAAACTTTATTCCTACACTTCCATGCTCAGTTCTGATCTGGTTGACTCCTAAACCAGAGGAACAAGAATCTCATGCAATTTTATAGCAACTTAGACTATTGAAGATTTCTTGGGGACACATGATCACACTTAGTTTTGAATCCAGTATCCTTGGAACTGAGATGGAGGGCATCATGACCCCTGCTGTGTGCATGTCTGTCTGTCTCTCTGTCCATCTTCATCTTTTCTTTCTTTTGTCTTTTGCATCCTTTCTGTTCTTATGTATTTGTCTATATATCACTAAGTCCATGTCTTTTCCTCCACCCCAGTCTTTTTCTTGGTTTTGTAGCAGGCATATTTATTGACATTTGATGCATAAAAAGAATTTGTTTTTAATGTGAATATATAATTTATGTTTTTATAATATATTAATAATATACATTTCTTAAAACTCCACACAAATAGGTAAGAATGACTAAGTTGTTTTTTTAAAGTGGAATTCAACTGTGTTTTCTCCTATTATGTGTTGATAGCCATGATCTGAGGAGTACCCCCAAGGAGGAAAGGATATATGGGAATAGAGTAATTGAGGCACAGAAGCCTGGTTTAGATGTGCTTTTACCACTGACTGAGAGTCTCTTAGATTTACTGAAGATGAAAGTGTAGATTGTGGTTGCTAATTCATCTTCTTCTCTCCTTATTATGGATGGGGGGTGGGGGGAGGAGGTATAAGACAAATCCTGTGAGAATGGAGAAAGGCACCCATTTTTCTATTCGCTCTGCACTTGGGCTTAAATTGCTGCAAAGTCATTCCCTGGGGGAATTCTGGAGTAACTGTAGGTTACAAATAAATACTCCCCACTTTGCTTTCCACAACCTCAGCATTTTCAGCCCCATAAGAGATGCTCTGAACAAGCAAATGTGCTTTTAACTTAGCTCTAAAATATGTCCTAATATGTGGGAACTATTTTTAAGACAACAGCAAGGACATGACAGACTGATATTTGCTGGAATGCAAATTGCCTCTCATCTCTTTTGACCTTGCCCCACAACGAGGACCTATCAAGTTATCGTTGTCCCCTGGGAAAACACATTTTCCATTGTACTGTGCATTAGTGCTCCCCTGAAAGATGCTGGCCATTTTTAAGCTATATAATGGGGAAGAAAAAGTGGCAAAACAAAGAAGTGAAACAAAATGCAAAACAAAACAAAATGCAAAATGAAACAAGAGTGAAAGAGCAAGACTATAAAATAGTATAAATGACACACTACACACTTAGACCTATCAGCCAATTATCTAGTATCTATTAATTATTTATGTATCAGTGACCTATCAATTATCATCTACTTGTTGATTATCTAGGTATCTACCATGTAGGGGGAAAGAAGAAGAATGACATATTTGAACTGAAGCAAATCAAAAGAGGAAAACTAGTCTTCATATTTCTTTTGTCAAACAAGGTGAATATGCCAAGAAAGTCTGATTGGGGATAGGAGGTTTGTCTTCTTCTCTTCTTTACTCTCAGCCATCCCCTCTCCCTCATCCCTTTGTGTCCTCATCAAAGCCAGGTGCTAAGTTTGAAAACAGGATTATGAAAAGTATTTAAAATATGTGTGAGAGACTGGGTTTGTCACCAAAGACTTTCCAGGTGCAAATAAACCCTTTCTTTATCACGTACTGGAAAGCAAAATGTGTGGATTGAAACCAGGAAACCTAGGGGTGTAGCTTGGGTATTTGAGCTCAATCAGAGGAGGTAGGACAGAAAGGTTCTCCCATGTCAATATCACTGGGAGACCCTTAAATCCAACCAGCATACTTCTAGGTGTTCAACCATCTAACTAGATATTTAGATATAACTCAAAAGAATCCAACACAAAACACTTTAGTGAGTGACCTTGGCAATAGGTCCACAGGAGGGAGAATGATGAGGAAACTTGACATTATACTATGAAGAGTAGTTGAAGAAATTAGAGATATTTAGACTGGAATAGGAAAGACTCTTGGGGGTGGGATATAGAAAATACATGCAAGGCTGTCACAGACAGGAACAAATTCAATTTGGACACAAATTAAACTTGTTCCATTCTATTGTAGACTGGTGGTTCTGACACTTTTTATCAGGACTCATTGAGTAGTGGACAATACTTACATCCATGTAAAGGTGACTTCTAGCTGGTTACTGCTTAGTTAAGAAAGCTTTTGGGTAATGTGTTATTTCAGCTTATGTGTAACCTCACCCCATTTCCCTCCCTAATAGTATGCTATGTTGTAGAGGCGGAGCACACAGTGAGAACAGATGGACGGAACCAGGGAGTGGTAGATTACATCACTACAGAAAAATGAACTTTCAGGATGCCTGTTTGGCTCAGTACGTTAAACATCTGACTCTTGGTTTTGGCTCAGGTCATGACCTCAGAGTTCTTGAGTTTGAGCCCCACATTAGGCTCTGTGCTGATAGCATGGAACCTCTTGGGTTTCTCACTCTCTCTCTCTGTCCATCTCTCTCTCTCTCTCTCTCTCTCTCAAAATAAACTTTAAAAAAAAGAAAAATGAACTTTCTATTGATGAAAGTTCTAATAATGAATTGCTTTGGTAGGTAGTGAGCTCTCTGTCACTCATGGTGTTTAAGCAGATGTTTGATGACTTTCTGGCATGAATGTGGCTATGCTTAAATTTCTCAGTTTCTAATATTTTATAATTATTCTGGACAAAAGACACCGAATTTTGTTTTAAAAGTCTTTGGATCAGTAAGTGTTCAAGAAAAATAATGGACCGGATGATAACTATGCAACATATTGTGATCTAAAAGGAAAGAGAAGCTCCATTTCAGGTACAGATTAAACTGGACACAGGAACAATCTAACTATGCTGGACATGTGGCTCAAGGAATCAACTGAATATTGAGTTCACTCACACAATCCTGAGAATGGAGAACAAGGACAGCATAAATTTTTATTTAAAAAAATACAGATAAGTTTTGTAATGAAAAAAAATTGCATTTTTCCCAAGGGAGAATCAGTTCTATTTAAAGTCAGGCATTGAGCCAAGTACTTTATGCATATACCAAATTTTAAAATTCCTATAACTGCGCTGCGAGGAGGGCTACTCATTAAAGAAGTGACAAAGCCAGGATTCCAGCCTCAGCTGGTAGGATGATTCCCCAGAGGGGAATGGGCAATGTATATATATATGTATATATACATATATACATATATATATATTTTGTACTTGTATTGAGTATAGCACACAGCGCATTTGTACTATTTCCATTGCTTTCTTGACTCATCTTTCTTGAAGACAGGCACCCTTTGTTGTCACTAATACTTCTCACTGGCACTAGCATAGATTTAATGTTCCATAATGTTTGTGAATAACTGTATGTGGTGGGGAAGAGGCAGACACAAGAGAACTAACTTTAGAAGGAAGAAGTGAAAAGGAGATCAGAAAAATGATTTTAGTGCCAATGACATTTATATCACCAAATGATATAAAGATTTCTCATAGGCTCACTGTACTATCTAATAGATTAGCCACTAGCCATGTGTGCTTAAATATAAATTAATTCTAATTAGATAAAATTAAAAATTTTAGTTCCTTAGTCACACTACCTGCAAGTGGCTAGCTGGCTATATTATTGGATAGTGTAGATATAGAATATTTCCATTATTGAAGAGACAACTTCACAGGACACATGGGAAGAGAACCAACAAGCCATATTTCGGAAGAAATAAAGAGAAATTTTAAAAGAAAAAATTCTAATTTTGTATGGACTAAAATATAGCAGGAAATGAACAGGGAAGGTGAAGAAATACAACAGGAAGACAGTATTTGAAGAGGAATTACAAAACAAAGCAAAACAAAATTAATTAAACAGATTAATCTGAGGTACCCCTGTTCTAATACAGATTTCCCTCAATATCCAAAAGTAGAGTTTCCATGAAATCTTTCATAAACTGTAATGTCATAAAGAAGCAATACCATTTCATATGGCAAACATCCTCTTCAGATTTCTTTCTGTTAGTGAAATCAGGAACTAATGTAGGTCTTGTGTAAAAGTAAAGTGACTTAATGTGAATTTCTGGGTAGCGAGGGAAACCTGTAGTTCTTTAAATAACACAGACCTTAAAACCGATCTGTCCTACACCTATTGCTTGCTTATGGTCCGACTTCAGTCCCACAGTCCTCTAGCATAATCACTTCCTTTCTGACAATTCAAATCCTGAGTCCTCTTTCATGTCATCATACTTCTTAGCAAGGCTACCACTCTGCAGCATCCAACCCTTCACTTCCTCATGGCTACACCTGCATAGCCCAATTTGGCTGGAGAAAAGCCCATTATCCTGTTGATTTGTTGCACATTAAAGTCCTGATGGCTGAACTATGGCCTTAACTTATGTCCACAACACTAACAAGCAATCATAGAATATTTGTGTGGTCCATGCATTCTCCCTCTTTTGGATAACTTCCTGCACCTGTGTCCATATGCTCTCCTCTCCCTTCTGTTCTTGTGGAAAAAGTGGTCCTCTGAAGCCAGCCCTCTACCCAAGCACTGCATCTACTGGCTTTCCGCTACTCAATCACTCCAGAAGTTGTCCCATTTCTTCTCTTCAATTTTTTTCTATTGGATTATTATAAACATTCTGCAGTTTCTTACATCTTAAAAAAATTCTGTCTTCATTCCGTATCAGCTTTGCTTTATAGAAAATTTCCTTGAAAAAATTTATCTTTCCTCTCTCCCTTTTCTCATTCTCTCATAATACCAAATTAATCGGGGTCTCTTTTCTCCTGATCCACCTAGATGTCAAGGACACCAGTAACCTCTGTAGTTAAATTTAATGACAATTCTTTTTTTTTTTTTTTTTTTTAATTTTTTTTTCAACGTTTTTTATTTATTTTTGGGACAGAGAGAGACAGAGCATGAACGGGGGAGGGGCAGAGAGAGAGGGAGACACAGAATCGGAAACAGGCTCCAGGCTCCGAGCCATCAGCCCAGAGCCTGACGTGGGGCTCGAACTCACGGACCG